>NW_020824848.1:147500-627500 GCF_003285875.2 Drosophila novamexicana
GGAAGGGCAGACGGACGGAAAGACTGACGGATAGACTTGTCAACTCAGCCTGATCTAGAAATATATATTTATTATAAAGAGTCGCAGATGTCTCCCTCTATGCGCAGATGTCTCCCTCTCTAGCTCTTATAGGTTCTGAGATCCTTGCGTTCATACATACGGACGGACGGACGGACAGACATACGGACAGACATACGGACGGACAGACGGACATGGCTAGATCGAGTCGGCTATTGATGCTGATCAAGAATATATATACTTTATGGGGTCGGAGATGCTTCCTTCTGCCGGTTACATACATTTGGATTTTGCACAAATACAATATGCCCTTATACCCATTTTTAATGGGTTCCAGGGTATAATAAATAAGCAAATATATAAATTATACAGGAAATTGAAAAAAAAAGAGTGGGAAACGTTTAAGTCAGTTTTCCTGACTGAATCATGAAACAAAATATGCAACTGCAGATTACGTGCTCGCCTCCCCCTTAGAGAGTTTTCACTGTAATTGTGTGTAATTCAATTAATGTTATATTTTTTGTTTTTTTTTTTTTTTACTTTGTCCCGTTGCAGCCACATCGATTGTCAATTAAATGGCAAAGCCACGCAGAAAACGCTTCCGTTTGAGGTGCGCACAGAAAGATGGCAAAGTACAAAACGATGCGCAGCCCAATGGATGCAGTTAATCGCTTCAGAAACCACAACAACAACAACAACAACAGCAGCAACAGCGGCTGGAACAGCATTAGAATGATGGTGAAACGCTTTCTGTTCATCTGCTTCTTTCTGGCATTCGGCATTTGGCTGATCGCCGTGCACCAGCCGGACACGGAGGAGGCATACGCCGTCAGCTCTGTGATACCAGCCACACAAATGCAGCAGCAAACGCAACCGAGTGCCAATGGCAGTAAACCAAACCAAATACACGACCCTAGTCGCACTCAGCAACTTATTAGCAACCTTAGTAGTTATTATTATTATAGCCCTAGCCTAGTTAGTCTAGACAACGCGGCCACGCCCGCCCCCATGCCCACTGCGGCCAGTCGATCGCCGTCAGCTCCGCTCTCAGCGTCGTCGCCGTCGTCTCCGCCAGCTTCAGCCACGCAGTTACCCTCGGATGCCAGCCAGCTGATCGATCTGCATCACTTTGCATATCTGATGGCACAGCCTGCCTGTGAGTCGCACATCCAGGCGCTTATCCTGGTGCACACAGCGCCGTGGAATGCCGAAAAACGCTCGCTGATACGCGAAACGTGGGGCGGATCGAGCATGACGTCTGCCCCAATGCCGCTGCGTGTTGTCTTTCTGCTGGGCGCCGTGTCGCAGGCGGATCAACAGCTGCAGCTGGCCCTGGAGCAGGAGAATGTGCGACACGCGGACATGGTGCAGGGCAACTTTCAGGATGCGTACCGCAACATGACCTACAAGCATGTGATGGCCTTTAAGTGGTTCAACAGCAGCTGCTCGCACGCCCAACTGTTGATTAAGGTGGACGACGATGTCTATGTGAATACGCCGCTTCTCATCCAGCTGCTGTCCAACACGAATCGCACCAATTCCAGCTCGCTGCGTGGACTGCTCCAGCAGCCGCACGATCTGCTCTTCTGCCGGCCCGAGCTGAGGTCCCGAGTGAAGCGCTCCTATCGCGTAAGTAGCCATATCTAAGAGATTCCAATCCAAACTAATTCCTATTCCTTTGCCATTTGCAGTCCAAGTGGCGCGTCAGCTTTAAAGAGTTCGCCGGCGACTATTATCCGCCGTATTGTCCGGGCTTTGCGATTGTCTACTCGCCGGACGTGGTGCAGCGCCTCTATCAGGCCGCCCAGCATGCCGGCTACTTTTGGGTGGACGATGTACACATAACCGGCGTACTGGCCCAGCAGACGAACACAACGATCACCACGCTGAAACCGTATGTCCTTTACGAATCGGCGTGTGAGCGTCTGCTCAGCGGGCGAAGCGATCCCAACCAGCTGGAGTTTCTGTTTACGGGCCACAGCATCTCGCCCGAGCAGATAAGGCGCCTGTGGCAGCTGCATGTGGCACAAAATGGCACCCAAAGAAACGAGGAGTCGGCCCAAGAGACGGGCTTGAGCTAGCTTCAAGCATGAATTGAAATGAGAGTTTGTTTTGGCTGTTTTTTTTTTTTTTTTTCCTTAAGTTCAGGGTTTCTCTTTTAAATTAAGTTGTTAACCTAGGCTCTAGCAATTAGATTATGAATTAATAAACTTAGTTAGCATTTGTCAGAGGAGAAGGGAAGAAGATGAAGTGAGGAGAAGAGTTCAAGTTGAAGTCAAGTGAACCACCAACCACCTGCCTACAATCATTCGTATATCATATATGATAGCATAACTGAAGCATTACGATAAAGCTAACGATAAGACAAACATTCAAAAGCCTCTCCGGGTGATAAATACACACACACACACATACTGCTACAAACACACATTCGTATATGCGCATATTTAAGCACAACTCTTAAAACTAAGCAACAACAACAACAACAATAGCATGTAATAATACCAAGATCTTAAGCTAAAAGTGTTTTAATCTGAATATTTAATATATATATATATATATATATATTTGAATATATATATAAAGAAATGTAAAACTCTAGCAAAACATGACATAGCGTAAAACAAAATGTTTAGTCTGATAAAATGTAATAAATTGTTTAATTTATTATGTATATTAATGGAATGTCATATGGAAATCTGTTGAGCGTACTTAGTAAATCGAATGTCGAATGTCGGCGTCAATTTACCAATAATGTATTTTTTGTATTCGTCTATAACAAATAACTATCTAATTTTATTCAAAGTGTAATAGGTATAATTGAATAACAACAAATGCAAAAAGTGAGTTACAAAATAAAGGGAACATTTAAGCCAGGAACGTTAACACAAATATCAAAAGGGAGAATGAATTGAACGAACGAAAGAGAAAATTTGTAACAAATGAAATTTATAAATGTGTAATGAAATTAACTAAATGTTCAAGTTTGTCAGAAATTATATATACATACACATACATATATGAAAGAAAACAAAAACTTACAAATTGTACAATGTCAAAGATGAAATAAAACGGACATAAATATTTGAATTTGAGTTTGAATTGAAAGTGCACTGCTTACTATGGCGCCAAATAATTTGTCAGTTTATTCAAATGTTCACTGCTTGGCAGGCATAACAGCATTGTGTACTAAATACTACAAGAGTGTACTAAATACTACAATCCTTAAGCGTGATGCCTACGGCAAAACACTCAGCTTATGAATGCTTGCATTGCGCGCAACATTTGAAAACCGAAAATAAATGTGACGTTAGAAAGGCGTTTACCTAGAGGTTTGATATTTTAAAAGTTCATCAGACTGATTAACAAAAATAAGCATAGATGTTGACTTTAATTAAAATTAAACTGTTTGGTAGACAGCACATGTGCACTTGAAAGTTTGTATTAAAAGTTGACTTTCAAAAATCACTGCACTGCTTTGCATGCCGCGAAACAAGCATGTTCATCATATAGCACACAGTCCTACACAGTCCTTAAAAGTTTGCATTCGAAGTTGAATTTCAAATAAAAAGCACTGCTTCGCACACCGCTTGTCAAGCAGTGTATCAGATAGTGTACTAAAAGTGTACATTGCAGAACACGCAGCTTTTGAATGTTTTCAGTGCGCGGCATATTTAAACAATGAAAATGTGAAAAATTGGGGTAAATTGAATTGATGAAAATGCAAATGCAGCCGTCACAAAATGCTGTCAAATAGGCGAAGCACATAAATTATTCACTAAAAGCCTGAACGCCGCACTTTTTAACAGCTGCTCACAAGGACATGCAAAAATTTCAACTAATCATTTCATACGCCACGTTGAACAAACAACACACACACGCGCGCACACACACACATACACACACAGACACATGCCTTGCATTCGATTTTAGGTGCATGCGCTAAAGGTTTGTTTTTGCCGTCGGTAGCCTTTGACTTTGACACGCCCCCGCCATGGGAGCGTGCGTCGTCCTTTGGCCTTTTCAGCGTGCTAATGAAGTGTGGTTGCGTGTCTTTTTGCCACAAATTGTTGCATTCAACACGTTTAGTGTGCGCTTAGTGGTCAGCGCGTACGGACATAAGAACAGGACACTTTTTGGAATTTCCTTTGCCTGAGACTAAAAACCCGGCAGGCTTTCTTCACAATGGTATTGGTAAGTTTGCTGCCAGCTGAGATGTTTCTGATATAACACTTAATTTAGAGATTTAACTTAAATAGTTGTATTTTTATTGTATTTATTGCTTAGCCCTTTTGAGGCCTGAGCATAGGTATCCTTGAAAAAGGAAAACCTGACTTATCCCTAGTTGATATCGATGTTGGACTATTTATATTGTAGAATGCAGTAAACTTTTGTCTAGAACTTGTTTCTAGAAAAACTATTCTCATTAATAAACTTTCATTTATAAGCTGAAAAAAGTGAAGTATTCAGAAAAGTTTTGATGGAAACAAGTAATGAATCAATTTTTATTGCGTTCTTCAAAAGATGAGGCGAAAATAGTTATATTGACATCATTTAGAGCTGAGCTAGGTTCGTGCTTCGGTTCTTTTGCCAAGAATCACGAAACAGACACGAATGCTCGTGCCTCAAAAGCACGATAAAGGCACGCTTTTAAGTAAGAGTGTTTCCAAGGAAAGCACAAAAAGCTCTTGGCTAGAAAATATAAAAAATGCGGATACCTTGTGGGCTTTGATTCAAGCCGAAGCGAAGCGAAGCCAAGCTTCTTTTGGAAATTGTCCCTGCGGCTGCGTTCTTTATTTGTCTGCTCGTCTCTTAAGAGTTAGCCGACTTCAGAATAATATCTAGTTGTTGCTTTACTCAAGGCTCCACTTTGATTGCCTTTAGCTATCAGAGGAGAAAAAGTGCGCAAGATAATCGAGCAAGGAACTGCTCAAGGCGCAGCTGGCCCAGCAGGACATTCGAAAAGTGTCTCTTTTAGTCGCCTCGTACGACAAGCGATGACATGCTGTGGTCGTATTCTATAATGCCCGCGAACCACACGGGCGAACCATTTGCTCTCAAAGCATCTCTACTTAAAATTTTACTCACATTGCATTTTGATAGAGCCTTGTTTAGCTAAGATTTCATGCTATATAACTGTTATTTTTGGTCGGCCCGGCTAAAACAATGTGGCACGAGTGGCGCTCAGTGTTTGCCGCTTAACTGACTAAGGCAAACTAAAACAACAACAAAAAAAAGAGAAACAACAAGAAAAACAGGAACAACAACAAGGCAAACAGGAACAAGAACTGTGAGAACAGGCCTGCTGCCTGCTTTAAGTGTGGGCGCCGCCTTCGTTAGCTGCAAATTATTTACAAGTGGATGCAAACAACATGCTGCATGCCCCAAACACACACACACACACATAGGCGCACAACTTCAGTTGCAGCTGCAGCTTCAGCTTCAACAGTTGCGTTCCACATGTTGTTGCTTGAGTTGTGCTAAAAATTTGCTCTGTTTTGGATGCTGTTTGCTCTAAAAGCTCGCCCGAAACTTTAAATGTGTGTCAAGTTGCGGAGTACGAAATTCCACACACACACACGCGCGCGCACGCCAGCACACGCACGCACACTCTCGCAGCGCAGGAGTCGTTGCCCCTGCAGCAGCGCGCCGGCGCTCATAAGTATGCTACAGTTTCCGCTGCTGCGCTCGAACTTCTGGCTTTTGGGCTGGCCATTTCTCTTATTCGCCATATATATATATATATTCTTTTTTTTAGCACTTGGTCTCGGCTCTGCTGGTCTGCTGCTGCTGCTGCTGCTGCTCGTCTGTGTGTGCTCTTCGTGCTGCGAGCTGCCTCGGCCGCCTATAAAATGTTTTGTTTTTCTGCAGTTTGTTGTTAGTGCTGAACGGTGAACGTGCAGCGTTTGTTGCCAACAATCTGTCGCACACACGGCCGTTTCTTTGGCTGCTGCTGTTGCTGTTGCTTTCGACGTAGCTGTGTGTACATGTGCTAAAAATAGCGCCCAAAATCAAGTGGCAAGTGGCAAGTGGCATGTGGCAAGTGACCAAGCAAATAAAAAAACATTATTACAAGACAATCAAAAGTCGGACAACAATAACAAACTGTGCAAATCAAATACCAAATCAAACAAATGCATTCTTTCAAAAGCAAAAAGAAGCGCAACAATAACAACAACAGGTGTTTCAGCTTTAATTAGTTGCATTGATTGACTTGTGTGTGTGTGTGTGCCTGTGTGTGTGTGTGTTGTGCTGCGCGCACGTGCTGGCCAACATGGTTGAGGAGTTTCTGGAGAAGTTACCTGAAATCGACACGCGCTACGAGGTAAGTTGTCAACCCGACCGCAAAGCAAATGCAATTCTAGTGCATTGCCTGGCATTGTCCCCGAGATGCCGTATGCATCCTGTTGAGGCAGAGCGCGGCGCGGCTTTTGTTTCACCTGCCACCTGCCACCTGCCGCCTGCTCGACGTCCTGTTCGTCCCTTTATCCTGAAAGCGCTTAAGCTCTGCTGCTCTGCTGCTGTTTGCTTTGTTGTTCAAATTACATTTTCCCTCTACAAGTATTCGCATTTATGCTGACTCCTCGAGCCTAACATGCGCGCATGTGGGCCGGATATTTAATCAGTTTGCCGTCGCTCTTAGCCAACAGTTGGCAGCGCACTTTTCAACATTTGCTTTTCGCGAATTGCTTTCAGTGCAAGTCTTAGTCAAATATTTGGCAGTTCCGCCTTATGATTGCGCCCTTAGGCAGGCTTTACTGTGGATTGAGAGCAAGCTAACAGCTTAAGCTTACACGGCAATTCCAGCTCAGCCCGGTAAGAAATTAAATGTCTATGGCTGGGCACACAGGGTTTGAACCAGTGCTTTTTAAATAATGGGTTCTTCAGCTGGGTTTCCACAGCCAGAAACTCAAGGGTTTAACGCCATGAAATCATATTTTCGTTTAATGCTAACCTAAAAGCTCGAGCCCAGGCATAAGGTCTGCATATATCAAACGAAATACTTATATTTCTAATATAATATAATATTTATATGAAGTTCTTATATATATAGATAGAGATATAGATATTTGAAGCATAACTTTAAAACTAGAAGGGCTAGATATATCAAACAAGGATATTCAAAACTTTTCACTTTTTGACTAGTTTTTCTCTATTCCTCCAAAAATGTGAGAAAAGGGCATTCTTAAAGTTAGAAACTTGCGCTTTGGTATATACGCACTTCTGTAAGTCTCATGTAAGCCCTGAAACTCTTTTGAAAATCGAACTATATATAGCCAAGTTATTAAGGGTCACGTTTCCCTTACATACAGAGAGGCCATATGAAGCAGACGCACAGCTGATTATCTGTATATATATGTATGTATATGTTAGAGCCTATATGCTCTTTCGCAAACACAGTGTATGTCGCAGGAGTAAGCACTCAAGACTAGGATTTGGCTTTGCAAGCTTTGTCGCACATTCGTTGCTTATAATTCTCAAGATGTTATAGCTGCAGACTGAGGACAAGGCCTCGCAAAGTCAGCTATTGATAGCCGAGAGGCTCTTCAAACAGAGTACCTGTGCAGTCTAGGCCAACATTCACCTCAAGCCGGCCAGCTTAAGATTTAGGGTATTAGAATGTTGAAAACGGCAGCTTGACGCTTAGTTCGGGGTATCTGGTAGTCGGACACACTCAACTAGTTTTTCTAAAAAACTTTTTGAATTGAAAGTGGATTTAAGGGTTCGCACCGGTTGCAGAGCAACCTTGGCACTATCATTAGCCTATCCAAAACCCATCAAGCCTTATTGATTGATAAGCAGCTGTTGAGCTCTCAACGGACAATTCCCTTGTGTATTTCGTGCCACACACTGGCAACATCTTTGGAACACAATCTCAGCCCATATCAGACCAGGGTAAACTATGCCAAAGGCAAAGCCGCCTGAGAATTAAGTCAACAACAGCTTAAAAGGCAATTAGCGCACTTCGAGCGGGTCATCCGAGGGCCAGCCACAAGTCAGGGCCAGCAATTTAGCGGGCACATTAACTTTATTAGCGCCCAACAACTGAATAAACATTGCACACACACACACACATGTACACTAATACACACACTTGCACAGTTGTGTACTTATAAACATAATCAAGTGTCGGGTATTTTTATACCACGAGCTCATTGCAAATGGGTAAAAAGGGTATCATGTTTTGTGCATGTGCATGTAACAGATAGCAGAAGGCATATTCGACCAGGGCTTGATCAGGGCTGCGTCTTCCGTTCATCAAAGATTATATGAGCTCCACCACAGATCAGGCTTGTTTTGTTATCGATATGAAATGGATAAAAATCGATGTCTATATCTCGAAGCTTCTTAGATCGCGAGACAAGATCCTATGAAATTTTTGTGAGTATGTCTCAGAATTTAAAAGATCGAGAGACAAGTCTCCATGAAATCGATAAAAATCGATAAATACTTAGGAGTATAGCTCGGAGTTTATCTCTTATCTCTTGCGTTTTGGTTTGAGATTAAATTTTGGTGCCATATTAAAGTGCAATTCAAATTTAAATCTTCATAAAGATCGGACTATAAGCACCGAAGTTAAGCAGAAACACATAGCTAGCAGAGGAGGGGGAAGGGCATGAAGAAGCACAGCTGCTTTTCATTCCATGCATATATGAAAGGAAGCTAGAATGCTCTGTAGAGGCAACTTGAGGGTATCTGCTAGTCATGCACTGCCGACTCGAGCACACGCTGACTTGTTAACAATGGCCATGCACAAGCCTTTTATGTCCCACAACTGGCGCCAAACAAAGCCTGTAAACTAATAAACTTGTAAGGGAAGCTACTGTCTGTCTTGCTGTGGGTGCGAGTGTGGGTGTGTTGTGTGTGGGCATGTGTATGCTTATGTGTGCTTGTATGCGCAATCGCGATCAATAAAAGTTAATTATTCAATACGACCTGCTATAAACTTTCACTCGAACTAAGCCGCACAATGAGTGTGCGTGTGTGTGTGCATTGTCTGTGTGCATTGTTTGTGTGTTTTTGTATCTGTGTATGTGTGTGTGCCTGCCGTGTGAGCCTTTGTCTCACTTACAGCTGTGCGCGGTGTGAGGCTTTCCTCCTTTTCTGCACCCTGTTAGCTCAGCTCCACGCGGTCGCATTGTCGCCACAATTTAACCGTTAATTTACATGGCAAAGTAGCTGCCACAATAACAATAAGAAACACCGCAGCTAGAACAAGAAGCGGGTTACAACTTATTAAATGTGGCCCTAAACCAACAGCTGCACTTGAAACTAGACCAAACCATTTGCGAGCCGACTTCATAAAGTTGAGCAAAAGTCAGTTGAACTGAACAGAAAGACACCTGCTGTGGTACACGTGCACTGCAAGAAATTCACATATCATTTCAGTATTGATTAAAAACTTTTGAATGCCAAATGAATTGCCAAACAATTAAATATGCAATGCATTTATAACTTATATCAAAGGCAGACACGCAACAATTTTTGGCTGTGAAAATTTAATTTTAATAATTAATTACTACTAATACACTGTACGAAATTTTGAATACTTTATGATAAGTACAGGCATTTCTGTGGGACATGAATAGCCCAACTTAGTTGCCGCTAGAACTAAAGGCAACTCATTTGGAGGCTGATTGCTGTACAGAGTATCTATTAGTCTGTCACACACTATGCTCTTGATCTGCTTAATTGTAATACATTTATATTTTGACATGTAGCCATATTCCCATTTGTGGCTAATTAAAACTCAAGCGGCTAAATTTGCTTTCTCTACTCGAGCATATTTATTGAACATCATCAACATTGTCATCACCATCATCATCATCATCATCACAATCATCATCATCATCATCATTATTGGTGGCAGGCAAAGTTTGTGGCATCTGCTAACATATATTTAGTATAGATTTTTGTGGCTTGAAGCACCTGCGAGGCGGCTGTGCAACGAGCTTCTGTTTATTTGCAAACAAAAAAGCAATTTGTGTGGACATTTTAATTGAAGCCTAGTCCGGGTCTACCTGATGCCATCAGACGAAACGAGACACACACATGAGCACAGCTCCATGCCAGTTGGCAGTTGGCATTCGGCCAGAAACTGTGGCAGTAGCTGGGACTGTGGCTGTGGCAGTGGCTGGCAAATGCCGTCGTCAACGACAAAGTCGTTGAAAACTTTGTCACATTTTGCTGGCAGAACATTTTCAATATGCAAAAGTCGTTAATACGATGGGCGCAGAGGCGTGGCTAAGGCAGATGCTATTTATACCCTAGCCCACTTGAAAATGTATACAAAAGGGGAATCATGGCATTGGGCACATGTACGTAACACGTGGCAGACGGCATTTCTGATCCCATAGAGTAACTATATTATTGATCGGCATCAATAGCAGAGTCGATCTAGCCATTGCATACATACATAAGTGCATAAATACGTACATACATACATGCACACATACATACATACATGTATACATGCATACATGCATACATACATGCATACATACATGCATACATACATACATACACACATACATACATACATGCATCCATACACACATACATACACACACACATACATACATACATACATACATACATACATACATACACACACACATACACATATACATACACACATACATACACACATACATACACACATACATACACACATACATACACACATACATGCATACATACCTACAATCGTACTCTCCCTGATTGTATCACCAACACACTTGTCAGGCACTTACTAAAAATGCATCAAAAACTGCAGGGCCTACTTGAATTCATGAGAATCGAGGAGTAGAGCCCTTGGTAGGAATGAGTTTTATTTAAAATTGCAGTTTAGCGACAAATAGGCTTGGACCGCGTTTTGCATTAGAAAACAAACAAAAATGCATGCATACATATATGTGCACATGCATTTCTGATTTCTGGCATTCAAAGCTGAACACCGATTTTTTAGTCGAAATTCATGTCCAAATCTTACCCCAAGATTCGTATATAGACATGGGTCTAAATTTCCTACCCCTATTACTCGGCCAAATCTCATCCGATCTTTACAAAGTTTGGCTTTTTCTTCATAGATTAATCTGGCATTCAAATCTGAACACCGATTTTTTAGTCGACATTCATGTCCAAATCTTACCCCAATATGCGTACATCGACATGGGTCAAAATGTCCCTACCCCATAAATCGGTCAAATCTCATCCGATTTTCACGAGGTTTGGCTTTTTCTTCATGGTTTTCCCTCTAGATTGATCTGGCATTCAAAGCTAAACACCGATTTTTTAGTCGAAATTCATGTCCAAATCTTACCCCAAGATTCGTACATCGACATGGGTCAAAATGTCCCTACCCCATAAATCGGTCAAATCTCATCCGATTTTCACGAGGTTTGGCTTTTTCTTCATGGTTTTCCCTCTAGATTAATCTGGCATTCAAATCTGAACACCGATTTTTTAGTCGAAATTCATGTCCAAATCTTACCCCAAGATTCGTACATCGACATGGGTCAAAATGTCCCTACCCCATAAATCGGTCAAATCTCATCCGATTTTCACGAGGTTTGGCTTTTTCTTCATAGTTTTCCCTCTAGATTAATCTGGCATTCAAATCTGGACACCGATTTTTTAGTCGAAATTCATGTCCAAATCTTACCCCAAGATTCGTACGTCGACATGGGTCAAAATGTCCCTACCCCATAAATCGGTCAAATCTCATCCGATTTTCACGAGGTTTGGCTTTTTCTTCATGGTTTGCCCTCTAGATTAATCTGACATTCAAATCTGAACACCGATTTTTTAGTCGAAATTCATGTCCAAATCTTACCTCAATATGCGTACATCGACATGGGTCAAAATGTCCCTACCCCATAAATCGGTCAAATCTCATCCGATTTTCACGAGGTTTGGCTTTTTCTTCATAGTTTTCCCTCTAGATTAATCTGGCAGTCAAATCTGGACACCGATTTTTTAGTCGAAATTCATGTCCAAATCTTACCCCAAGATTCGTACATCGACATGGGTCAAAACTTCCTACCCCTATAACTCGGCCAAATCTCATCCGATTTTTACGAGGTTGGACTTTTTCTTCACGGTTTTCCCTCTAGATTAATCTGGCATTCAAATCTGAACACCGATTTTTTAGTCGAAATTCATGTCCAAATCTTACCCCAAGATTCGTACATAGACATGGGTCAAAATTTCCTACCCCTATAACTCGGCCAAATCTCATCCGATTTTAACGAGGTTTGGCTTTTTCTTAATAGTTTTCCCTCTAGATTAATCTGGCATTCAAATCTGAATACCGATTTTTTAGTCGAAATTTATGCCAAAATCTTACCCAAAGATTCGTATATAGACATGGGTCAAAATGTCCCTACCCCATAAATCGGTCAAATCTCATCCGATGTTCACGAGGTTTGGCTTTTTCTTCATGGTTTTCCCTCTAGATTAATCTGACATTCAAATCTGAACACCGATTTTTTAGTCGAAATTCATGTCCAAATCTTACCTCAATATGCGTACATCGACATGGGTCAAAATGTCCCTACCCCATAAATCGGTCAAATCTCATCCGATTTTCACGAGGTTTGGCTTTTTCTTCATAGTTTTCCCTCTAGATTAATCTAGCATTCAAAGCTGAACACCGATTTTTTAGTCGAAATTCATGTCCAAATCTTACCCCAAGATTCGTATATAGACATGGGTCAAAATTTCCTACCCCTATAACTCGGCCAAATCTCATACGATCTTTACAAGGTTTGGCTTTTTCTTCATAGTTTTCCCTCTAGATTAATCTGGCATTCAAATCTGAACACCGATTTTTTAGTCGAAATTCATGTCCAAATCTTACCCCAATATGCGTACATCGACATGGTTCAAAATGTCCCTACCCCATAAATCGGTCAAATCTCATCCGATTTTCACGAGGTTTGGCTTTTTCTTCATGGTTTTCCCTCTAGATTAATCTGTCATTCAAAGCTGAACACCGATTTTTTAGTCGAAATTCATGTCCAAATCTTACCCCAAGATTCGTACATCGACATGGGTCAAAATGTCCCTACCCCATAAATCGGTCAAATCTCATCCGATTTTAACGAGGTTTGGCTTTTTCTTAATAGTTTTCCCTCTAGATTAATCTGGCATTCAAATCTGAACATCGATTTTTTAGTCGAAATTCATGTCCAAATCTAGCCCCAAGATTCGTACATAGACATGGGTCAAAATTTCCTACTTCATAACTCGGCCAAATCTCATCCGATTTTCACGAGGTTTGACTTTTTCTTAATAGTTTTCCCTCTAGATTAATCTGGCATTCAAATCTGAACACCGATTTTTTAGTCGAAATTCATGTCCAAATCTTACCCCAAGATTCGTACATCGACATGGGTCAAAATGTCCCTACCCCATAAATCGGTCAAATCTCATCTGATTTTTACAAGGTTTGGCTTTTTTTCATAGTTTTCCCTCTAGATTAATCTGGCATTCAAAGCTGAACACCGATTTTTTAGTCGAAATTCATGTCCAAATCTTACCCCAAGATTCGTATATAGACATGGGTCTAAATTTCCTACCCCTATTACTCGGCCAAATCTCATCCTATCTTTACAAAGTTTGGCTTTTTCTTCATAGTTTTCCCTCTAGATTAATCTGGCATTCAAATCTGAACACCGATTTTTTAGTCGACATTCATGTCCAAATCTTACCCCAATATGCGTACATCGACATGGGTCAAAATGTCCCTACCCCATAAAACGGTCAAATCTCATCCGATTTTCACGAGGTTTGGCTTTTTCTTCATGGTTTTCCCTCTAGATTGATCTGGCATTCAAAGCTAAACACCGATTTTTTAGTCGAAATTCATGTCCAAATCTTACCCCAAGATTCGTACATCGACATGGGTCAAAATGTCCCTACCCCATAAATCGGTCAAATCTCATCCGATTTTCACGAGGTTTGGCTTTTTCTTCATGGTTTTCCCTCTAGATTAATCTGGCATTCAAATCTGAACACCGATTTTTTAGTCGAAATTCATGTCCAAATCTTACCCCAATATTCGTACATCGACATGGGTCAAAATGTCCCTACCCCATAAATCGGTCAAATCTCATCCGATTTTCACGAGGTTTGGCTTTTTCTTCATGGTTTTCCCTTTAGATTAATCTGGCATTCAAATCTGAACACCGATTTTTTAGTCGAAATTCATGTCCAAATCTTACCCCAAGATTCGTACATCGACATGGGTCAAAATGTCCCTACCCCATAAATCGGTCAAATCTCATCCGATTTTCACGAGGTTTGGCTTTTTCTTCATAGTTTTCCCTCTAGATTAATCTGGCATTCAAATCTGGACACCGATTTTTTAGTCGAAATTCATGTCCAAATCTTACCCCAAGATTCGTACGTCGACATGGGTCAAAATGTCCCTACCCCATAAATCGGTCAAATCTCATCCGATTTTCACGAGGTTTGGCTTTTTCTTCACGGTTTTCCCTCTAGATTAATCTGGCATTCAAATCTGAACACCGATTTTTTAGTCGAAATTCATGTCCAAATCTTACCCCAATATTCGTACATCGACATGGGTCAAAATGTCCCTACCCCATAAATCGGTCAAATCTCATCCGATTTTCACGAGGTTTGGCTTTTTCTTCATGGTTTTCCCTTTAGATTAATCTGGCATTCAAATCTGAACACCGATTTTTTAGTCGAAATTCATGTCCAAATCTTACCCCAAGATTCGTACATCGACATGGGTCAAAATGTCCCTACCCCATAAATCGGTCAAATCTCATCCGATTTTCACGAGGTTTGGCTTTTTCTTCATGGTTTTCCCTCTAGATTAATCTGGCATTCAAATCTGAACACCGATTTTTTAGTCGAAATTCATGTCCAAATCTTACCCCAATATTCGTACATCGACATGGGTCAAAATGTCCCTACCCCATAAATCGGTCAAATCTCATCCGATTTTCACGAGGTTTGGCTTTTTCTTCATGGTTTTCCCTTTAGATTAATCTGGCATTCAAATCTGAACACCGATTTTTTAGTCGAAATTCATGTCCAAATCTTACCCCAAGATTCGTACATCGACATGGGTCAAAATGTCCCTACCCCATAAATCGGTCAAATCTCATCCGATTTTCACGAGGTTTGGCTTTTTCTTCATAGTTTTCCCTCTAGATTAATCTGGCAGTCAAATCTGGACACCGATTTTTTAGTCGAAATTCATGTCCAAATCTTACCCCAAGATTCGTACATCGACATGGGTCAAAATGTCCCTACCCCATAAATCGGTCAAATCTCATCCGATTTTTACGAGGTTGGGCTTTTTCTTAATAGTTTTCCCTCTAGATTAATCTGGCATTCAAATCTGAACATCGATTTTTTAGTCGAAATTCATGTCCAAATCTTACCCCAAGATTCGTACATCGACATGGGTCAAAATGTCCCTACCCCATAAATCGGTCAAATCTCATCCGATGTTCACGAGGTTTGGCTTTTTCTTAATGGTTTTCCCTCTAGATTAATCTGGCATTCAAATCTGAACACCGATTTTTTAGTCGAAATTCATGTCCAAATCTTACCCCAATATTCGTACATCGACATGGGTCAAAATGTCCCTACCCCATAAATCGGTAAAATCTCATCCGATTTTCACGAGGTTTGGCTTTTTCTTCATGGTTTTCCCTTTAGATTAATCTGGCATTCAAATCTGAACACCGATTTTTTAGTCGAAATTCATGTCCAAATCTTACCCCAAGATTCGTACATCGACATGGGTCAAAATGTCCCTACCCCATAAATCGGTCAAATCTCATCCGATTTTCACGAGGTTTGGCTTTTTCTTCATAGTTTTCCCTCTAGATTAATCTGGCATTCAAATCTGGACACCGATTTTTTAGTCGAAATTCATGTCCAAATCTTACCCCAAGATTCGTACGTCGACATGGGTCAAAATGTCCCTACCCCATAAATCGGTCAAATCTCATCCGATTTTCACGAGGTTTTTGCCCTCTAGATTAATCTGACATTCAAATCTGAACACCGATTTTTTAGTCGAAATTCATGTCCAAATCTTACCTCAATATGCGTACATCGACATGGGTCAAAATGTCCCTACCCCATAAATCGGTCAAATCTCATCCGATTTTCACGAGGTTTGGCTTTTTCTTCATAGTTTTCCCTCTAGATTAATCTAGCATTCAAAGCTGAACACCGATTTTTTAGTCGAAATTCATGTCCAAATCTTACCCCAAGATTCGTATATAGACATGGGTCAAAATTTCCTACCCCTATAACTCGGCCAAATCTCATACGATCTTTACAAGGTTTGGCTTTTTCTTCATAGTTTTCCCTCTAGATTAATCTGGCATTCAAATCTGAACACCGATTTTTTAGTCGAAATTCATGTCCAAATCTTACCCCAATATGCGTACATCGACATGGTTCAAAATGTCCCTACCCCATAAATCGGTCAAATCTCATCCGATTTTCACGAGGTTTGGCTTTTTCTTCATGGTTTTCCCTCTAGATTAATCTGTCATTCAAAGCTGAACACCGATTTTTTAGTCGAAATTCATGTCCAAATCTTACCCCAAGATTCGTACATCGACATGGGTCAAAATGTCCCTACCCCATAAATCGGTCAAATCTCATCCGATTTTAACGAGGTTTGGCTTTTTCTTAATAGTTTTCCCTCTAGATTAATCTGGCATTCAAATCTGAACATCGATTTTTTAGTCGAAATTCATGTCCAAATCTAGCCCCAAGATTCGTACATAGACATGGGTCAAAATTTCCTACTTCATAACTCGGCCAAATCTCATCCGATTTTCACGAGGTTTGACTTTTTCTTAATAGTTTTCCCTCTAGATTAATCTGGCATTCAAATCTGAACACCGATTTTTTAGTCGAAATTCATGTCCAAATCTTACCCCAAGATTTGTACATCGACATGGGTCAAAATGTCCCTACCCCATAAATCGGTCAAATCTCATCTGATTTTTACAAGGTTTGGCTTTTTCTTCATAGTTTTCCCTCTAGATTAATCTGGCATTCAAAGCTGAACACCGATTTTTTAGTCGAAATTCATGTCCAAATCTTACCCCAAGATTCGTATATAGACATGGGTCTAAATTTCCTACCCCTATTACTCGGCCAAATCTCATCCGATCTTTACAAAGTTTGGCTTTTTCTTCATAGTTTTCCCTCTAGATTAATCTGGCATTCAAATCTGATCTTTACAAAGTTTGGCTTTTTCTTCATAGTTTTCCCTCTAGATTAATCTGGCATTCAAATCTGAACACCGATTTTTTAGTCGACATTCATGTCCAAATCTTACCCCAATATGCGTACATCGACATGGGTCAAAATGTCCCTACCCCATAAATCGGTCAAATCTCATCCGATTTTCACGAGGTTTGGCTTTTTCTTCATGGTTTTCCCTCTAGATTGATCTGGCATTCAAAGCTAAACACCGATTTTTTAGTCGAAATTCATGTCCAAATCTTACCCCAAGATTCGTACGTCGACATGGGTCAAAATGTCCCTACCCCATAAATCGGTCAAATCTCATCCGATTTTCACGAGGTTTGGCTTTTTCTTCATGGTTTTCCCTCTAGATTAATCTGGCATTCAAATCTGAATACCGATTTTTTAGTCGAAATTTATGCCAAAATCTTACCCAAAGATTCGTATATAGACATGGGTCAAAATGTCCCTACCCCATAAATCGGTCAAATCTCATCCGATTTTCACGAGGTTTGGCTTTTTCTTCATAGTTTTCCCTCTAGATTAATCTGGCAGTCAAATCTGGACACCGATTTTTTAGTCGAAATTCATGTCCAAATCTTACCCCAAGATTCGTACATCGACATGGGTCAAAATGTCCCTACCCCATAAATCGGTCAAATCTCATCCGATTTTTACGAGGTTGGGCTTTTTCTTAATAGTTTTCCCTCTAGATTAATCTGGCATTCAAATCTGAACATCGATTTTTTAGTCGAAATTCATGTACAAATCTTACCCCAAGATTCGTACATCGACATGGGTCAAAATGTCCCTACCCCATAAATCGGTCAAATCTCATCCGATGTTCACGAGGTTTGGCTTTTTCTTCATGGTTTTCCCTCTAGATTAATCTGGCATTCAAATCTGAACACCGATTTTTTAGTCGAAATTCATGTCCAAATCTTACCCCAATATTCGTACATCGACATGGGTCAAAATGTCCCTACCCCATAAATCGGTCAAATCTCATCCGATTTTCACGAGGTTTGGCTTTTTCTTCATGGTTTTCCCTTTAGATTAATCTGGCATTCAAATCTGAACACCGATTTTTTAGTCGAAATTCATGTCCAAATCTTACCCCAAGATTCGTACATCGACATGGGTCAAAATGTCCCTACCCCATAAATCGGTCAAATCTCATCCGATTTTCACGAGGTTTGGCTTTTTCTTCATAGTTTTCCCTCTAGATTAATCTGGCATTCAAATCTGGACACCGATTTTTTAGTCGAAATTCATGTCCAAATCTTACCCCAAGATTCGTACTTCGACATGGGTCAAAATGTCCCTACCCCATAAATCGGTCAAATCTCATCCGATTTTCACGAGGTTTGGCTTTTTCTTCATGGTTTGCCCTCTAGATTAATCTGACATTCAAATCTGAACACCGATTTTTTAGTCGAAATTCATGTCCAAATCTTACCTCAATATGCGTACATCGACATGGGTCAAAATGTCCCTACCCCATAAATCGGTCAAATCTCATCCGATTTTCACGAGGTTTGGCTTTTTCTTCATAGTTTTCCCTCTAGATTAATCTGGCAGTCAAATCTGGACACCGATTTTTTAGTCGAAATTCATGTCCAAATCTTACCCCAAGATTCGTACATCGACATGGGTCAAAACTTCCTACCCCTATAACTCGGCCAAATCTCATCCGATTTTTACGAGGTTGGACTTTTTCTTCACGGTTTTCCCTCTAGATTAATCTGGCATTCAAATCTGAACACCGATTTTTTAGTCGAAATTCATGTCCAAATCTTACCCCAAGATTCGTACATAGACATGGGTCAAAATTTCCTACCCCTATAACTCGGCCAAATCTCATCCGATTTTAACGAGGTTTGGCTTTTTCTTAATAGTTTTCCCTCTAGATTAATCTGGCATTCAAATCTGAACATCGATTTTTTAGTCGAAATTCATGTCCAAATCTAGCCCCAAGATTCGTACATAGACATGGGTCAAAATTTCCTACTTCATAACTCGGCCAAATCTCATCCGATTTTCACGAGGTTTGACTTTTTCTTAATAGTTTTCCCTCTAGATTAATCTGGCATTCAAATCTGAACACCGATTTTTTAGTTGAAATTCATGTCCAAATCTTACCCCAAGATTCGTACATAGACATGGGTCAAAATTTCCTACCCCTATAACTCGGCCAAATCTCATCTGATTTTTACAAGGTTTGGCTTTTTCTTAATAGTTTTCTCTCTAGATTAATCTGGCATTCAAATCTGAACACCGATTTTTTAGTCGAAATTCATGTCCAAATCTTACCCCAAGATTCGTATATAGACATGGGTCAAAATTTCCCACCCCTATAACTCGGCCAAATCTCATCCGATCTTTACAAGGTTTGGCTTTTTCTTCATAGTTTTCCCTCTAGATTAATCTGGCATTCAAATCTGAACACCAATTTTTTAGTCGAAATTCATGTCCAAATCTTACCCCAATATGCGTACATCGACATGGGTCAAAATGTCCCTACCCCATAAATCGGTCAAATCTCATCCGATTTTCACGAGGTTTGGCTTTTTCTTCATGGTTTTCCCTCTAGATTAATCTGGCATTCAAAGCTGAACACCGATTTTTTAGTCGGAATTCATGTCCAAATCTAGCCCCAAGATTCGTACATAGACATGGGTCAAAATTTCCTACCCCTATAACTCGGCCAAATCTCATCCGATTTTTACGAGGCTGGGCTTTTTCTTCACGGTTTTCCCTCTAGATTAATTTGGCATTCAAATCTGAATACCGATTTTTTAGTCGAAATTTATGCCAAAATCTTACCCAAAGATTCGTATATAGACATGGGTCAAAATTTCCTACCCCTATAACTCGACCAAATCTCATCCGATTTTAACGAGGTTTGGCTTTTTCTTCACAGTTTTCCCTCTAGATTAATCTGGCATTCAAATCTGGACACCGATTTTTTAGTCGAAATTCATGTCCAAATCTTACATCAAGATTCGTACATAGACATGGGTCAAAATTTCCTACCCCTATAACTCGGCCAAATCTCATCCGATTTTTACGAGGCTGGGCTTTTTCTTCACGGTTTTCCCTCTAGATTAATCTGGCATTCAAATCTGAATACCGATTTTTTAGTCGAAATTTATGCCAAAATCTTACCCCAAGATTCGTATATAGACATAGGTCAAAATTTCCGACTCCCATACACCCCATACTCGTATAGTATATAGAAACTATGCGTTTGGTATTTACACCTTATTGGAAAGCATATTTATGCCCTGAAAACTTATTAGAGATCAGTTAGTAAGCATCAGAGATAGTTAAGAACTCATTCCGGGACTCATACGGGACTCTAGAAAGAAGTTGTGTTGAAGGAAACAAGGATGCTTGTTCTGCAGCTTGTGGGGTGTAGGGTATCTGCTGGTCGATCACGTTTAACTTCTTTCGCGTATGCGTAATGTGCTACATAATGCTGCATAATGTTTAGATCAAAATTGAATTGCGCATTTTACATGTCGTATACGTGATGCCCATTTTGGCTGTTAAAAATGCCGTCGCCCCGCACATTTTAGCTGCATTGCGCGCGCACATGTGTATATGTGTGTGTGTGTGTGTGTGTGTGTGTGTGACTGGCCGCGTCTGTTGTGCGACAGATTAAACTGAAAGTTATTGTCGATTCGGGGTGTTCAGCTGAAAGATGAAGGCGATAGCTGAGGGCTGCCGTCCCGAAATAAATCATCCGATTTGTGATTCGCTGCTCCGCATTGTTGGCCTTTGATTTATGGCCGAAAAAAGCATTTCGACTATTTACTGTCTACATGTTGTTTTTCTTTTATTTATACTATTTGTTTGCGTATCATTTGTGGCTCTGGCTTCGCTTCGTATTGAATTCCGAAATTTGCAATTTTATTGCTTCATTATAAAACCGAATGAGATTCATGAAAGGAACAACAACTGAGCGAACTCTAGGCGAAAGTGCCTGTGTATTCGTTATGGGTTATATTATTAACCGGCTTTGCCCGGGCAAAGTTTGTTGCTCGTGGGAAATTAAAACTTTGTCTCAACTACTTCTAGCCCTATTCACAATCAGCTGAGGGCATTTTTCGCATACGTTGAATCACGTTTCAAATCAAAATTATACAGCGAATTAAAAAATCAAAAGTTGCCAGCTTTTCGACTAATTTAATTATTTTGTATAGGGCCAACTTTCTGCATGGGTGTGAGCTTTTCATTAAGCTTTGAAGTCCATGAAGTCGATTCTTTTTGAGGCCAATCGATAATTCTAGCTCGAACGAGTCCAATAAATCCCATTCCGATTCAAAGCGGATTTTGTATTTGCCATCAAAATGCGCATCGCTTCGAGGAAATGGTTATTAGATGGCTTCCATATCCTTGGTAATCATATCAAAGAGATAGTCCTGGTCAACCTAAAGCTGCATATCCTTGCAAAATGCGCCAGTATATGGCCAACAACAGCTTCCGCCCATTTTCTGCTGCTGCTTCCACAAGTTTTCAGTTGCAGCTGCTACTGAAAATGCATTCAATATTTTCCCACTGAGCGTGTGCGTATGATTTTCCAGGAAATACACATATGAGCTGCTAGCAATGGCTGCCCCTGAAAGTAGGCAATAGAATTCTACGGCAGCTGATTCTTGGGCTATCTAGGAGAATTATATCTGGATTGGTGCAAGTCTATTGATTGCTGTGAAAACATTTTGGCTTTCAGTATATATATATTATATATAAGCATACGAAATATTTGCTGTCTATTTGTTAAGAAACAATCACATCTTCAAAATATATTTAGAGACATCTGCTCTTTACTTCGTATGCCGTGTTCAGTTCTGTGTCACTTTTCTCTCGCCCATCAACGCGCTGCTCAAAAGCCTTCACACAAAGTGTTTTATCAGCTAATTCCAACATTGGCCGGCAAATGTACAGCGTTCAGTTAGGGCCAAATGCGTTTGTTATAGTGCTAATCCGGCAGGACAATGGCCAGACTCGGCTCTGTGGAAATTTCATTAATAAATGTCGACGCGTGCACAGAAAATAATCCATTTTACTCAATGCTCGGGCATCCGGGCCAGCGGGCGAGGATGTGCCAGAGTCAGCTGAATGCAAACAATAAACATTGGAAAATATCACAGCTCGGCGGGCAACGCAGCAGCTGCTGCAGGCATTGAAAAACCCGAAGCCAAGCGGGGCGCCCTGTTGGAAGCGAGCGAAAGCATTTTAAAACCGCATACAGCAAATGCTTTTGTTGGCACTCACTACATAGGACACCCCACCCCCTCCCCCCTCCCCCCTCCACCGCTCACCGAAAAAAAAAGAAACCAATTTATCTACTTCATTTTTGGAAAAAACCGCAACGGATTGCATTCCGCGCGGGTGGCGAAAACGAACGCGCGCAGCCATAAAGAGCATAGCCAAAGAGCCGGAAAGAATGTAAAAGCAGGGTATCTTTGAAGTGCCGAAGATTAAATGCACTGGCTGATATATTTATCCATGCGAAATAGTTTTAGAGCTTTAAGAAAGACAAGAGCACTCAAATTGTGTTCTTTTATAGAAGCTAGGGGGTTAAGTTATAATAAGACTCTGCTCAAATGTTTTTATCTCGGATTATTTAGGAGAGTTTAGAGAGAAATATATGGAGTTCTCTTATAGAAAGAGATATAATCAATGTGGACACAAAAATCAACTACCTTACAAAGGATGTTTCAGGAATGGCTGCGACTTATCCTATCTACTTTTTGATAATTATTAATTTTGGACTAGAAAAGAATATGTGCATTCATAAGTCACACTTTCTGCGACAAATTATGAGTACCCGCTGAAAGAGTATTAAAATGAACATGAAAATATGACATGGCTGCAGGATTAAACTGACATGCAACGCAGTCAACCGCAAGAGGTGACCATGTTCGGGATAAATGCAATTTGGCCCGTTGTGCCACGCCGCCTAATTAAGTTTGGCAACTGGCGCAACTTCGTGACCAGCTCTGGCAAAAATTTCCAGTGCAGCCAAAACTTTTGTCAAATGAAAAACTCATATATGTAGTTATTAATGCAGCTGCCCAGCCCCTTCTATATATATGTACATATATATCTACATGTATCTTGATCTGTTTTGCAGGACATTGTGCCCATGGAACAAGTGAGCTCGATGGTCTCCAATGGCGGCGGCAGCGTCACGATGCAGCGCGACGATGAATACCGAAATCGCATCATGAAAAGTAAGTGTGTCAAAGCTATGTGTTGTGTGTATATATGCATACATATATATGTTGTGTGTAGCCCCCAACCCCCGCCCCGTACAGAATTAAAAAAAGAAAACAGCCAGCCACACCAACCCCAAAGAGCCAACATATAGAAAGGTAACTGCTGCTCATGCTGCTGCTGCTGCTGTGGACTTTGCCTGGGAGTGCAACTATCCCTGACCCACTGGCTCTGTAGTTGACATAGTTAAAAAGCCAGCCGCCCGCCCGGCGAGCAGCTGCCGCAGTCGCAGCAGCAGCGGCAAATAAATAGCGTTTCACATTTCGCTTAGCGGTATTGCATGCGCCGTGCCCCAAACGCCTTGCATGCGCCGTGCTGCATGCGTTTAGCTTAGCTTTTAACAACTTTTAGCAATCTGTATTATATATATAAATTTGACTAACAAATGAAAAACGTAATCATTTCATGATGCTTGCCCAACAAATTCGTCGAATTTGGAAACGAACTCTGTACAAATTTGCATAACAAACCAAAAATAACAAAATGCATCATCAAATAACCAACTAACCAACCAAAACAACTCTCACAACTCTCTCGCTCATCTGTAGTACGTAGACTTGGTGAGTCCTAAAAATTTGAATTTAAATTGAAAAATTTGATATAAGATTTATGTTGCAGTCGGTTGCAATCGACAGCTTAGTACTCGTTCGCACTTCAATAACTGCTTAATCCTACTTGTTTATTTGTCCGATTTTTCGTAGAATAAGAAATATTTTTCAAACGATTTTCGGATACTCATTCGAAGCCAACCAGATCGAGCGTCGAGTATCTTGTGTGTTCGATTGAACGAGCGATCCAACAAAAATACCTTTATACAAACGAAGCTCGAGCTGTTCGCACCTGCAACATGTTCGAGCCAACGGTTGGGTTGTGCCCATGAGAGACAATACATTTATGAATGATAAGCTCGAACTTAACTCGAACGAGTTCGATCAGATCGAGCTTGTTTCGTTGTTCAATTTCGAATTCCGAACGAAAGATCAACTTTTCAGTTTGCGAACGAGTATAAAATCGCCTTAAAATTTTTTATTTGATTAGTTTAAATTACAAATGAATAAGTGAATATATTTGCAAATGTAAGTATGAATCGTATGAATATGAGAATTTTGAATCAATTTCAAACTAGGTTTACTATTAAATTTTGATTTGCAATTAAATTAGTTTAGCCGAACACGAAGTTCCGGAGGCATTTACATAAATTACCAGCTCATATTGCATACACATGTGAATAGCTATATGTGTGTAGATGTGTGTGTGTGTGTGTGTGTGTGTGTGTGTGCGTGCCACACATTAGCCAAACATTTGCTAAGTGCTCAGTAACCATAAAGTTCGTCTTTTGGCTGATTAAACCGAGTGTGTGCCGTGTGGCTTCGGGGCGTATACTTGATATTTGTTTCAGCCTTAATGTATCTGCCTCCGTGTCGCTCCGCCCCTTGAGCTCAGAATGTGCTGACTGCAAATATCTCAGGCTTAATGCTGCACCGATACGCCTACTACAACATATATATCTTGATAAGTTTCTACACACGAGCGACAGGAGACAGGCGACAGGAGACAGCTTCATTTGCTGTCCTCCTTGCTGTATGTAATAACTAAACACATAGAGCATCATCTGCACTCGACTTAAATGACCAGGACGACCTGCAAATAACAGCTCAGCCGTGGATGGAAAATCAAAAAAAGCAACGGCATATGGGGCCATCAAATACCCTGTAAAGTGTGCGCTTAGGATTATGTCAGCTTTTGTAACAAGTTCTGAATGTTGATTTATTTAAGTAAGTGGACTCTCTCTCTCTCTCTCTCTGTCTCTTTGTAGCTCTTATACTCAATCTGTCTGCCAATCCTTTTCTCTGACTTTATCTATCTCTTTTGTTTCTGCCTCTACCTTTTACATGCCCTACTCTAACTAAAGCACCTCACCGACAACATACGTCTAGGGTATTACAACGAATATAGAGCACAGGACAAGGTCCAAACATTTTTCATCATCAGTTAATTTCAGTCCCATACCTTGCCATCGCCCAGTCCCCTGCCCCGTGCCACGCCCCCGTTCGACTTCTTAGGTCCCTTATTTAGCATTAGCTTGGCATTTAACAGCTGGCAGCTAAAACTCTCCTCTCGCAGCGCAACGAAACCAAAAGTAAAACAAATAATTTGCGGGCAAAAACAAAGCCTGCCAACGCAAGGACAAATAAAAGAAATTAAAACTGCGAGACGCTCCGCGCTCCACATTCCACTTTGATGAAACGCCCGGCCATCCCTTCCCTCCCCTGCCGCCCATTGCTCCGCCGAGTGTGGCCGCAAAGACAAACACAAAGCGCAGCCAAGGCCCGTGGCGTTGGCTGCCAACCAATCGAGGACCAAGTGGAGGCCAGAGCCCAGCAAGAAGGAACAGAAGCGACTGGTTCAATGCACTGCACGCTCTGCGACTGCCTCAAGAGCCCGCCAGCCTCGGCTAAAGTTAAGAAAATCGCCTAAGCCTCAAACAAAAAAATAAAACAAACACGATTTAGATTGGGAGTGCCCGACTGGCGGATACCCAAGCTGTCGAAACAGATGTTCGGTATTTATTGTCCCATCTTTATGAATTCGGCAAGGCATTAATAAGGCTTACAAAATATGACTCAAAAATAGAGAATTTTTGGTGGGAATGGGTAGAGGTATTTAAGAAGAGAAATATTCTTAATCTAGGTATGCTGCCCGAGAGTCTTTACCAAAATTTGGTGCATCTAAGTCAAATAATTCTCGAGTTTTGCCAGAAAAACATAATTATTCAATCGATATTTATCGATACTGTGGAAAGGAAGAAGTTATCGAAGAAAATAGGTGAAAGCTGCCTATGGTAAAAGAGAGCATATATATCCATTCTCTAGCCCTTGTAGTTTCCGGGATCGACCCGCCCATATGTACTAGATTCTACTGCTAGAACAAAATTATACTCTTTTACTTTGGAGATGTTTGCCTCTGCCTGTTACATACATTAACGAAAAGGGTTGAACCCTTTTTAGCCATGTTTGATTTGTGCAGGGTATCTTAACACACACACACACAAGCACACAGCATATAATATTCTATATACCCGCTTGCACTTGACTGCAAAAGTTTTCATCGGCTTTTTCACTTAGTCGAAGAGTTTTTCCCAACAAATATCTGGCCCGGCGCTGAAGTCGCTTATGAATTCAAGATAAACGGCTGCTTTTTTGTTTGTGTGTCCTGCTTAGAGATTCGAATATTTTATTATATTTGATTTGGCTGAATACCCTACGTTTAAAGAAAAATTGTAAAAGGGGTGTATTACGGCATAAGTAAATGCTCGAAACCATGACAAAATCTCTTGAAGATCCCCCTGCTAAATTTAAACTGTGTCTAAAAAGTTAAAAGACCCTGTCTTAATTTATTTCCCGAGTACGTGGTATGGCAGAGCAGTGGTTGGGCCTTGGTAAACGCTTTAAATGTGAAGCATGCTTCAGGCTCACAACTTGTTCACAACTTTTGACAGCGGATGCTGCTTCAAAGTTGCCTTTATTTCAGGTATTTAAGTGTTGGAAAACGAGGCTCAAAATTTGTGTTTGGGTAAATGCCTGCGGCGGGCACTCAGTGCGACAAGAACACGACCTAAAAATGCTGCAAATGTGTTGAAGGTAGATCGTTTTTTTTTCAGTATTGGAAAACGAGGCTCTTGCTTAGCAAGTATCGACCGCAGCCAGTGTTCGTAAATGCCTGCGGCTGGCACTCTAAATGCCACTTTAAATACGGAAAATTCATAAAGTGGCCTATTTCTTTGCTCAGCTGCTGCCATTCGAGAATTCTCTTAAATAACTGTGTGAAAATTCTTTTGCAAAGATTTCTTTTGAAAAATGCGCAAAGTTAAACGTTGAATGCCAACTAAAAGGCCCTTATTAATTAATGTCCCATTTCAGAGTCTAGAGCCTTGCTGCTGCCATTTTAGCTGCCATTAGAGCACAATAATAGGCTCTGCCAGTGTTAGTCAGCGTCTTCTGGCTGGCAGCCGGCCAAGCGATGACAATATGGCCACTGTCTGTGTCCGTCTCTCTGACTCTCTCTCTCTCTGTCTCTGTGCCGAGCACAAAGGCGAGGCATGACGCATTTGGGTGCAAGTGGCATGTGGCCTCATGCGGAAGTTGTTAATTTGACGCACAAAGGCGTCGTGTTGCTGCCCAAAATGGGGCACAGCCGTCGCCCGATGCGCACTCTGGTGCAACAGGGCGTATACGTATTGTCGTAATTACTCCTAGTCTGACGGCCATTAAAAGCTGCATAGTGTAAACTGTATCGCCTGCAGCTAGTCTGCAGTCGATGGACGTGCAACTTGTTGCCATGGCATCCGCACAGAGGTCAGCACACAAATGGACTCGTGAATAAGTGTCGGCGGGCGTGGGGAGTGGGTTGATGTCCAATAAGAATGGCCCGTACTTGCCAATAAGACTGCGCAATATATTATAGAGAATGGAGGGTAATACAATTGTGGCAGGAACTTTGTCGCAGGCAGTTTATATATCGGAATCGCAGCACTATATCATATAGCTACATGCTCCTCCTACATCATACTGATATATCATATAGCTCTGTAGGAGAATTCGTCGTGTCGTATCTTCAACAAGCTTCACAATTCTGCTCACACATTTGCCTAATCATAAGTCATTTTTCTAGCAGGGTATTCAATCTTCGTCTTGTCGCAGCTGTTCTTTCTTTCTTGTTGGTTAATGCATTGAGCATATCGAGCGTAAGCGAAACTTCAGGTGGTTTCGGTCGCTTGGGTAGCTTGGGGTTTAGTTTGGGGGCGCAAGTAAATGTTGCCATAGCACAAACAACTAATTAAAGTAATTTATTCTAATTGCACGCGGGCACTTTTTGCTCGTTAACCTTAATGTAATGGAGCTGTGGACAATTTGTTGGCATTTCTATTATTATTTTTCATTTGACTGAAAGATAAAACAGCTTGGCATATATTGAACTTAAATTATTTAGATAATGTCTGACAGTAATAAATGTTTGTTTTAAACGCAATTCGCACTGGCTTTGAATTTCAAAGAATTTTTAAATTAAATTCCATTAAATTGTGAATTTAACTTTTTTTGGTTTAAAGTAAAGACCACAAACTGTAGCTCTAGCATTTTCAATTATTCTCAACTAATAATGCCAAGTTTTGAGTATCTGATTCTTCAAATCTTTGAGCTATGCTAAGGAAACCATATGCTTATGGCATACGCGAATATATATTTCAAACAGACTCAGCTTGTCGTTCTGCTCAAGAACCTCAAGAACTTTTTGTGGTCTGCCTATGACAAACACTTGCATTAAAAACTTAAACCCTTTTTATCCATAAAGGCTTTCTTAACCTTGTTCATAAGCGGATTTTGTTTGCTTAAGCGGTAGTTAAACAATTCGTGGCGGCAATTGAATGCTCAGCGCAACTTGAATAAATCGCCTTTGTACTTGTTTAAACATTAAGTTTTTCAAGTTCACTCGAGGGCTGCCTACTTAAATATTTACAATTCAATTTTTGGAGAGCAGCAGAACACGATAACGAGCCGACAGTTGGCTTTCAGAGCGCATTCAGTTGGATTGCAATGGGGGCCGCATTTCACAAAATATTCAGGTTTATGCAAGCATGTAAATGCCAGAGACGAGAGCCTCAAGAGGCCTTGCATGACTTTCACTGGCCCGCCTGGCCACGGGAGCAACCGGTTGAAAGACGACATCTTTTCAGCTGTCCCAAGAACATGCCACAAAATGGCCTACTTGCCGCTTGCCGCATGCTGTGCCACATGCAACTTGGCCTGACTTGGCTTGGCTAAGCTTTGCTTTGAACGTGTTGACTTGCGACTTGAGATGAACGTGAGTGGGATTTTTATGGCACGAACCGAACACGAACACGAAAGAAGACACAGAATGATCGAAGGGATACGTTTTCAAATATTTTCTTCTCTAAAAGAAAATGTCTAGCTTCCTTCAACTCTCATATATACTTTTGTTGCGACTGTTTTATGTCGGAAAACATGGCAATTCTTGGAAACTATAGACTGGAGAGATCGTGCTCTGCGTGTTAGTTAGATAGAAGACAGATTTCGACTGATTTGAGTTAGAAGTGTTGGAAAACTCGTGTTAAAGATTCTTGGGTGAAAATGGGCACTATTGACTAGAAAGATCGTGCTCTTCTCGCTGATTAGGCAGGAAATTGAGTATTTTGTAAACAATAGATACACGTTCCCATCTCTACTGGCGACCAAGTCCAAGTCAAACATTATGAGAGGGGATTCACAATGCCACTGAGCTCGTCACAATAACAGTTTCGTTTTCGGGTTGCGGTTGTCGCTCAACTGTCGTATCGTATGCGCTCATATCGTATCTGGTTCGAGGCTGACGGATGGCGCAACAAAAGATGCCTTTTTGGCATTTGCATTTAACGACTTGCCAGGCAGTGCACATCCTGCATCCTTGAGCTGAAAACGTAAACGGTCAAAATCTTGTTCACATTCGTGCCATTAGCATGTCCATCGTTCGTAGCTGTTCACACACAAATTGGTCGTCCATCAAAGGGCCCCACTGTCCCGCCCATTAGTCCATTGTACGTGTCCGTCGAGCGCAAACAGTGCGCCACATTACGCAAAACGTGCAGGACACAAGAAGGGGTAGGGCAGGGGCGGGCACCTAGTCCGGCAGGCAATAAATAAATTAAATAAAACCCGCTGGCCAAGCGTTCAGTTCAGTTGGTCCTGAACTGTAAACACGGCGTGTGGTCAGCGCACCTCGAGCAGAACTCAAGTGTATAAAAATAACAAAAATAAAAATAAATCAAAAAAATTAAAAAGAAAACTTAAAAACAAAACATATAATAAAAGTGTGTGGCGCACAGCAACAGCAAACAACTTCGGTTGGTGCCTGAAGCGAGTCGCCCAATTTTATTAAATTAGTTTTCCGTGTTTTCCAGTTTTCCACACGCCACGCGTTTGCCCACAGCTGCATCAGAAGGGGTCATGAGCACCAACAGCCGCAGCAGTCAGGCGATTTTGGGTACGAGCCACAGTTCATAGCAATTGTTGTTGTTCGTCCTACTCTTCTTCTGCTTTTTGTTGTTATTAAGCCCTGTACCCTTTGAAAGTGGTGTTTTAAATGGTCTGTAGTATAGTTCTGTGCAAGTGTTTGTAACAGGCAGCAGGAGAGAAGCCTGAACTTATAGAGCATAAGACGAGTCGTTGTTATAATGTCTGTCCTTCTCTCTGGCCAGCTGTCTATCCGATTCTCTGCGCAAACGTGACGATCTCAGAGATTTAAAGAGCTTAAGACTTAATATTTGAAAAGTAGCTCATATCAGTGCACAAAAGGCTTGATTTCCAGTCAAGTTAACGCTTACTTGACGTGTTGCCATGAAATCGATAAAAATCGATATAACAATCGACTTTTATATGCCATATCTGAACTTATACGATCTAGGGTTACCAATTTTGAAATCTAGAACATCTAACACTAAGTGTTGTTCCGGAAAATTTCACTTCTCCCAGACATAAAATTATTTATTAAAGTAGGCCTTGCGCCTTAGTATGCCTACACTTTTGTACGTCATATTTAAGCCCTGAATATTTCATTAGCCTTGGACTTTAAACCCAGAAGTTATTTAAAAATTAATTTAATAATATGCGAAGAGAGATGGGAGAAGAAGAAGCAGCACAGGTGCAACATAGACCTCGCAGCTTCGACTCTTTGTGAAGTTCTTGTGCTTGTTAAGTTCTTGTCGCCGCAGGGTACAGGGTATCTGCTAGTCGGCCTTGCCCGACTGAAGCACCCACTTTCTTGTTATTGCTGTTGTTGTGGTTGTACGGGTTGGTTGCATTTATGTTTATGCAATTGCCTTTGTTGCCATGCTAATTTGAATAAATGCAAGCGCTCGCACTCGTACCCACACTCAGACTCAGACACGGACTCGGGCCCAACTTTGTTGGGCGCAAAACTTTTTAATAGAGTTCTTGGCTTGTGGTGTGGGGCGTGTCGGGCGTTGCTTAAAGCGCAACTTAAATAAACGAAAAGTTAGCCAACTTCCACATCCGTTGGCAGCTGCCGTCGTGGAGACAGCAACTTGTGGCAATTACCACCAGTCTGATATATGTAGATCTAGCAGGTGGCTGTTGCCCAAATTGTCTGCTGATTTAGCTAGGGATTTGTAGGAATTGCACATTAAATTCAAAATTGAGACAAGTCGAAGCGCAACGGCCTCAAGATATCGGACCGCACGGACAGCCTGTGGCAGTCGACCGCTGCCAGCATGCCAGCAGCGGTTGGTCCGCAGCGTCATGTAGCACGACCCATGCACAACCAGCACCAGCTTCCGCACCAGCGCACCAACGGACTGCAGCGTGCCACCGTGGCAAGCAACAACAATAAAATGTTGAGCAGCAACCACAGCAGCCAGCGCGAGATAAGTGCCTCGCCTAGACGAGTGGCACTCGATACGACCGTCTCCGGTTCCACAAGCGGCTTTGGCTTTAGTCGAGGTAAGCTCGCATGCATATCACAAATTAGCGTCGAGTTAAGCGGAAGAAGAGAGCAAGCTTTTGTTAGCGATTAACTTGTCAGACGATTGGGTATGAGCAGTACTCAAATGCTTGAGAGTGGACTGACAGAAAGAGAATGCGTAATACTCACAAGCGAAGGAGAAGTAAAATAGTGCGATTGAGAGTAGTTGTGAGTAATATTTTTAGAAGGGAGGGAGTAGTAGTGAGTATTACACATATGCAAGCGGCCAACGACAAGTAGTACTCATATTAAAGTGAGTAGTTATGAGTAGTATTCTAATGCGAGTGAGTAGTTGTGAGTATTATTACAAAAGGTGAAAGAGTAGTAGTGAGTATTACTTAAATGAGAGCGGGCAGCGGTAAGTAGTTCTCATATTCAAATATTAGGCAGTGAGTTGTAATAACATTTGAGTGAACAGCAGTCAATATTTATTATATCCGTGTAACGAGCCACGTAGTAGCCATATGAGTAGCATTAAGTAGTACTGCAACCCACAGTATTGACTGCATATCCGAGTAAGTTCTAGTTATATGCGAGTGACCAATAGAAATGTGAGTGTTGACAACACTCAATATTCGAGTGAATAATATAAGAGTTAGTAGTAACAAATTAGACTACAGTGTAAATGAGTTTTAGCGAGTAGTACTTTCATAAGTCAGTATGTAGTCGTGAGAAGAATACTCTGACGGAAGAACACGCTATATAGGAATGAGTAATAATTTGGACATTTAATATTTGTCCGAGTAATAGAGAATATTAGTGAGTATTATCATATCTGACTGAGTAGCATTGGGTAGTATATAAGTAGTGAAAATGGCCAATGAATTAGTGGTTAGTATTCATTTGCGAGTAAGTTGTAGTAAGTATTACTCTCATGTAATAAATCAGTAGTGAGTGATACGTATGTTCGAGTGAACGGTAGTATTCATATGCAAGAGAGTAGTAATGTATCCTACTCAAACGAGAGGGGGAGCAGCAATAAATTGTAATCATATAGGCGTAAGTTGTACTGAGTAGTAGGAAAACAAGAACGACTAGTAATGAATACTAATGAATACTGCGAGTGAATAGTAGCGAATAATTTGCATACAGTGTAGGTAAGAAGTACTCATATACAGGACTATACTTGCGAATATTATATTATATCAATTAAGTACGCATAGTACGTATATTGGGAAACATTCTTCATGAAGAATTTGCTTACATGGCTGCTCAAGGTTTCATTCATTTAATAAATCAATTATACGCATTTGTGCATCATTAAATCATGGAGGTTTTTTTTTTTTAAATTAATTAATGTGGTCGTCATTTCCATTTACCATTTACCCGTATATTCCTTTTGCTGCGACATTTTTCCTTGGGCCGCGCAAAGGGAATGCACTCAAGTGAAATATGTTTTAAAATTGCCGAGGCGTGTTTGCCAGCGTCAAGTGGATGTGTGCGGGGAAGGGCGGGGATAAATGTCGGAGGCGGGACGTATGTGTGCAAGCGCACATTTCCGCTGCATGCAGCGCCACATCCGTCGCTGATAATTAAGTTTTCCCAGCCAAGGCAGGGCGCGCGGCTGCTGGTTAGACTAGTCTAGGGCAGCGAGGCGCATTAAGTCAGCCACACCACAAGCACCACCGCCCCACAGCCAAGGGGAGCACCAACCGACCGCCGTGCTTGCTGGCCTGGGCATTAATTGATTTTCCAGTTGGCCACGTTATCGGCGTTGCAGCTGTCGCTTGTCTCTCTCTCTCTCTCTCTCTCTCTCTATTGATGTTTGCCCTTTTGACGAAATCAATTGTCAAATCATTTGCTGACGATCCTGTTTAACATGCCCCCAACTCGCTTAAAGCCGCGACGTTAAAGCCCAACTCAATTAATTGCCAATTAGGTCAGCAGCTGGTTGAGCTGCCTTCAACGTCGATCCCAGGCGTCCCAGCTCAGTTAAGCAATAATTAAAGCCCTGGGGCTAATCAGTAAAATCGTTTACGACCGTCCCGGCGTAGAAACCACATTGGTTTCAGGCTGCAGGCATTAAAGCTCAAAATTAATTAAGAACGTTGCGCGGGTCAAGAATGTGGACATGTAAATTGCCTTTCATTCTATTAAAAGTAGTCTTATATCCTTAAAACACACCAATATCATTGCTCTTTTCTTGTCCATTACAAACATATAAGAAAATTAAAAGTAATTACTCAATTTGAACTGGCGACCTCTCGCTTGCTAGTTCGACGCTCGGACAACTCAGCTACACAGGCAGTTATTAAAGCCCATCAAATATCTCTCCTTATCTCTCTGTTTATATGGATATTTTTAATATTCCACTTTGTAAATTACTTAACCTGGGAGCGTCCGCTAGTTTTTAATATAGCCATATACAAATGGTCGCAAACACATATACACTCAAACACACGCACACACACATACGCATCAATATTTCATGCCTCGTCGCAACATCAAAGGACACTCACAGAGCCGCACGACATAATCGACAGAAAGAGAGAAAAAAAAAACGCAGAAATGATTGCCAAATAAATAAAAAAAAAAAAACGGAACGGACAGTTAGCTTTGGTCAGCCGAACATTGAATACCCTTTAATTATTTTTAAGCTATGTCTGTTTAAAAGCAGGAATAATGGCAAATAATCTTCACACATATGTAGAACTACTTTTTAGAGACTGATTGACAGACTTATTGATTGACTAATTGATCCACAAGGCACAGCTCAAACCGTAAGAGCGATATGAACCAAAGACGGGCCTTTGGTATGAAAATATACAAAAGCAAATGGATTGGGGGAACACATTGAAAAATCTCGTTGTAGATTGATTGGATATGTGGTTACAAGGCAGCATGGATTTATATTCAATTTTCACAGGCGGGAAATGATTGAACAAGAGGGAGAAAGATTCATGGTGACATATGATATCAGATATATGTCCATCTGTGTCAATATATGGCCGAGAATGTTTTGCATCATAGCTGGCATACCCAACGCAAGGGTGTAAAAAAAGGAAGTGAACAAGAAATTGTGCGACAGTTGCTGCCGATGTTGGCGCATGACATTCATTTGATATAGTTCTATGTGTTTGTGTGTATCTGTGTGTGCGTGTGTGTGTGGCATATACAATCGTTTCTGTATGTGAGTTTATGAGAGCGCGAGTTGGAAGGAAGTTGGCATTGATAAAGTCATTTCATGTTCATGCTCAGTAGCAGGTCGATGAGAAGTGTGCGGCAGGAACAGATGCAGGACAAGGAGCAGCAGCAAGAGCTGAGGCTGGACCAGGACCAGGAGCAGAACCTGGACCTGGGAGCAGGCTGCGCCAGAAGCAGACACGCTAAATTATTGTCGAGCATTTTGCAGCAACATTTCCCATTTTTCATATTTCATTTCGCTTTTGCTTTTCATTTTTTTATTGCCAAGAAACGTGTCGTCAATGTGCAGTTATGAATTATTGATTGGCCCGAGCCTCACATTCGGGCGACTTAACAGCTTGTCAGCAAAGGAGGCGTGGCAGTCGCTATCTTACAATCAAAGGAAAAGGCACACAATTAGCTCTGGCATATGACACGAGTCCGGCTGGCAAATGAATATGCCGAGCTTATCTGTATGCGGCACAAAACCCCAACGCAGCTGTAACTTTCAACTTTCAACTTCAACTGCGACTTCTGACCACGCCCAGTTCAAACGCCCACTCATTCGCAAGTGGCCAATCATCTTCATAAACTGAATGTGTATATTTCATGTTGGTCGAGCTGAATAAATTACACTGCGCTTTCATATTTCATGAGAAACAGAGCAAGAGAAAAGAGAAAGAAAGTAATTGGGAAAGGCAGAGTGTGGCTGTGGGGAAGAGAAGGCAAGGGGTGGTGAGGTAGGGAGGGAGGTAGAGAAAGCAGCCAAAGATAAAGAACTAATAGAATTGCGCTCTTGCAATCAGTTTCAGTTATGTGAAGCTAGCTATCAATAACTGATAAATATACCCTACAAATAGAGTAAATGCGCAAAAAAGGGTATATTACAATTGTGGGAATGCATGTAACAGGCAGAAGAGAGCAACTGCCTGAGCCTTGTGGCTAGTGCAATAATTAAAGCAAATATAAAATATAAAAATAATAATAATAATAATAATAATAATAATAATAATAATAATAATAAAAATAAAAATAATAATAATAATAAAAATAATAATAATAATAATTATAATAATAATAATAATAATAATAATAATAATAATAATAATAATAATAATAAATATAATAACAATATTATTTTTATATAATTGTATTTTAATAAAAATATTAAAATATATTGAAGTAGAAATGTATCTAGGCTCAATTTTATCTATGGGAGTGATTAAGTTTTTGAAGAAGATTTCTCGTATACCAAGCGCAGCTCAGATTTAAGACTATTTTCCAAAAATCGATAATTATCGATGACCTTACATTCGAGGAATCCAAGAGTTATAGACTTGGTTTTTGGTATACACCCACAATTTAATACCCTCTTTAGGCATTCTAAATTTCTCGGTAATCACATGACAGACACACGATTTATTCGGGATAACATTCACACAATATGACGCTGAGACAGGAAGAAGAAGCGCTGCTTGGCAGCTGCCTATCAGCAGGATATCTGCTAGTCACATATACATTTTTTGATGGAATTCCCATGAAATTTTTTGGTATGCTTGGTGCGCTATTCAACTATTCATGACGGCAACAGTTGTAAAAGTTAGTTCAGAAGGGGTTTTTGGTGGCACGTGGCGTATGAGCAATGGTTGTTATCTGTGGAGTGTGTGTGTGCCACAAAGTGTGTAACAAGCCCACAAGTTGAAAGTTGTTGCTGTTGCAAATTGTTGTTGTTGTTGTTGTTTCCGTTGCTGTTGTGGCAATGTTCAAGCGAACATTTGCTTGACTTCCAGCTTCATAATAGACCGAGAGCGCAGGCAAACAAAACGCCAAAGTGTCAGAATGTAACAGAATGTGTGATTGTGTGTGAGCGTGTGTGTGTGATTGTGTGTGTGTGTGTGTTGGTGAAACTTTCACAGCGAGCCTCGAGACAGGGACAGGGACGGGGACACTGACCTCATCTGACAATAATTCGACGCATTTGTGTCATATGGCCCGCATGCCCCGCAGCCGTCACCCCGCCCCCTACCAAGTGTCCAACACGCCCACCAGCAAAAAGGCGCAAACGTCAACAATTACGAGGCGCAATGCCGCCCACCCAAGCACCACCCACCCGCTCGTTAGGCCCAGGCAATTGCCGTGCCAGGACATTGTCTGCGTCTGTGTGTGTGTTTGTGTGCGTTTGTGTCCGTTTTGGTATCTCTGTGAGCCTTTTTTGGCCGTCTTCCGTTCGCAGTTAAGTGCGACATATTTGCCTGGCTAATTTCGCTCAGTGAGCAGCAGGCCACAGGACATGCGGTTCAAAGTCCTGACCGGCATCAGCATTCGGACCTGATATACTTGTAAGCTGACAAGGTTTTTTGTAATTTCTAGTTTTTCATGGACTTGCAATACCTATATATTGATAGGGTACAGAGTATATAAACTCCTAGATTGGGCTGGATGCTTAAAGCTAAAAGGAACTTGGCAGGATTGTGTGTTGGAGTAGAACGAATCCGAATACTATATATCAGATAGCTGACATGGGAACATTCAGTCTAACATTCAGTTTTTGTATGTACAACATATTTGTTTCTCGATCTTGACAAAACTTGGGACTTAAGGGCCACACCAAGTCCTAGCAACATCGCATAAATTCGCATTAATAAATGAGATACGAAATTTCTCAAAAGAATAGACAGGCAATTCGCCAGAGTATCAAATCTGGGACAGAAACATTCTGCAGAATTTCTTTTACCGCCTAAATTTATTTTCTAGCTTGAATTTCTTTTATTTGCTGTTATTCTATTTTGTGGCATTTGTTAGCTCTGCTGGCTGTGTTATCCCTTGCCCATTGTCATTTGCCGCCGCTCTCCGTTTCCGGCCATGTTGCAGCTGCCTCGCCCCCCTCCCCCGCCCACCATTTTGTGGCAGCCTTCGACTGGCGCAACCTTCATTTGAGCCAGAAATCAGTTTATGGCTTTGTGGTTTTCGATTTTGATTTGGTTGTGGGGCACGTTCGGGAGCCCGTCAGTTAACTGAAATGTTGTCGATACGCAAAGTGTTTGTCCATAAAAAAAAATGGGCTAGGAATTTGCGGGCTCTTGTTCATGCGGCTTAAAGACTTAAAGGCCTATGCATGGGCATGGGAATTGTTGCAGCTTGTAAATCAGCTAATGCGAAGTGTTTGTTGCTGTTGGCCGACAAACCCAAATCAAATCGCACATTAATCAAATGCCAAAGATTAATTAACTGTGCGTGCCAGCTGTGCTTCGAGCTGGATTGAAGTGTGCGGCCTCAAGTGTGCGCTTTGTGTATGCATAAATGTCACTCATACGCAACGTGGTGCCTACCTAGTTGGGCTGTCTGTATATTTCGGGTATCGATACTTGGCCCGATTGCAGGCAGCGAGAGAGTGCGCGCGGCATTTAATGAAGCGTAAATGGTAATTGACGTCTCAAAGGCTCAAAGCTGAGGCCCGGCTGTGACCCAAATGTGCGACAGTTCGACAAGCGTGCGAGCAGGTTCATTAGAATGACTGTAGAATACCCTCCTTCCCCGCTCTCACACCTGCCAGCAATTGATAGACGCATAATGGGACAGGTACTCATATCATTCCATGCCGGTAAACAAATACAAAAATGGTTGAAAATTGAAATTTGATTTGAAAATTGATTGACTGACAGACCACATTCCACGACAATAAAAATCAGCCACAGCAGCAGCAGCAGCTGCAGCAGCAGCAACAGCGTGTGGCAAGTGTCAGCTATTCATATTTGTCACCTGTGCACAGCATCGGAACGAACAGTCGACAGTCATTTCTTTATATTTTTAGCACACTGTGCTAAAAACTCGTCGTCAACTCTCATTCGCTCAGCTGCGCTCTCTCTCGCTCTCCCTCGCTCTCTCTTGACTGGGCATTGCCCCTGCTTGAAAGCTTCAGCAAGCTTTATTCCTGAAGTTCGGGCCAGGGAAAAAGCCAACGTGTCGCACAATGCGCAAGGTCAGTGCAAGCTGGAAAAGGCAGGGCAGCTGGAAGGGGCAACCAAAGATGCGACTGCTGCTGCAGCAGCTGCAGCAGCAAAAAGCTCTTTTTGATCATTTGCCATTTGTCGCCGCCGCCTCCAACTCTGCTGCTGCGCTGCGCTGCTGCTGCTGCTCTGCTCCGCACTGCTCTGCTCCGATGATAACAAAGTTTTTGTGCTCTCACGCAAAGCTCTGCTGCTACGGCTGCTGCCTATAAAAGGATGCGCGCTGGCAGCGCACTTTCAGTTGGATTCTGAGCGAGGCAGCGACAACAGCAAAAAGGAAAAAAAGGAGCAAAGGAACTACAAACCAAGCCTGGATGGAAAGGAGTGTGTGTGTGTGTATGTGTGTGCTAAGGAAACTAGCTCAGAGTAGTGTGTGAAACACATGTACATACACAGCGAGTGACAATGCATTAGTGTGTGTGTGTGTGTGTGTGTGTGATAGCCGCGACTGCTGCTGTAAAGAAAAGTGTGTGGAAAAGTGCGTGCGATGCATTTGCTCAGGCTGCTGCTCTCAACGACAACCCGCTGCTGGCCATGCAACTGCAACTAGGACTAAGACAAAGACTAAGACTAAGCAGGCAACTAGCCAAATAGTTAAACGTGCCACAATAGGCTACATTAGAAGCGGGTCTTGCACCTGCTCGAAGATAGCGCACTGATTGACGCAGAGACGCCAGCCACAGCCGCCGCACTGGCGTCGTTTTGTGAGCGCGGCTTGATGCCCGACTCGATGATGGATATGGAGCATCGGGATCATCAGCTGCATCGGCATCATCAGCCGCCGCAGCGTGTGATGGCGGCAACAAGCACAAGCACCTTTGCAACGCCAGCGCCAGCGCCAACCGCTGCGGCAGAAGGAACAGCAACAATCAGCGAACAGCGGGAACGGGACCATCAACTGCCCATAACGGGAACGCCAAGCATGCAACACCATCAGCTGCCGCAGCAGCAGCCCATTTTGCCGCCGCCGCAGTCGACGCGACCGCAATTAAACACACGCGAGCATCACCAACAAGTGCAGCAGCAGCGCAACCAGCTGCAGCAGCAGCAGCAGCAGCAACAACTGGAGCAGCAGCAGCAGCAAACACCGCAGCAGCAGCAGCAAGAACAGCAACAGCAGCAGCAGCAACAACATCAGCAACAACTCAATCAGCAGCAGCAGCAGCAACAACAACAGCAGCAACAACTTAACCAGCAGCAGCAACAACAACTGCAGCAGCAACAGCAGCTGGCATTGCCGCACAGTCATCATGCTCTGATGCAGCAGTCGCATCAGCAGCAGGCCATACATCGAGCTGAGCAGCGACGAGGTGAGTCTGCAGGAAATGCCGGGAAATTGCCTGTACATACATACATACATACATGCATACATGTATACATGCATACATGCATACATGCATACATGCATACATGCATATATATATAGCTAGTGCCAAATTGTGTATATAAATTATTGAAATGATGCTGAGTGGCTGTTTGCTGGCTTTATTTTTTGGTTTTGGTAAATGCATTTTTCTTGAACTTGTTGCGCGGCTGCCCCCAAAAAGTATGCTACACACATTTTTGAGCTATGGTAATTTTCTTGGCAATTTTCATTAGCTGGCGCTTCACTCAAATCATTTTTGCTGGCAGCGCGCCGCATCGCATCGCTCAACAGGCTCATCAATTATTGATGCAATTTGGCTGCCAACTGATCAAAAATAATAAAAAGAAAATCCAATAAGAATAACTGGCTGTGTGTGTGGGTGTGTATCTTATGTGCGCGTGTGTGTGTGCTGAACAAAATTTTTGATATTTGCTTTAACTTTTTTGAAGCCCATGTCTGGCAACAATTTTTGTTTAATATCTCTTATTTGGCAATCTAATAAACTAGACCTAAAATATGATAATGTGTGTGTCTGTGTGTGCTTTTGTGTGTTTGTGTGGTGTGTGTGTGTGTCGAATGCCTCATCTCATATGCACGCTAATCGCTTCATTAGGCGGACAAAAGGGCTGCCAGCTTAAGCCTGGGCCCGAACATTTTTTGGCTGCCTCAAAAGCATGCACGCATTTTGCATGCAAAATTCAATCAGAGTGCCTGAAATATACACACACACAGACAACAACAAGAACAACAACAACAGCAACAACAACAAAAATGACAGCAACAACAACAACAACAACAACGTGACCCATTTTCGTGAGCAAAGCTTTTTGCCAGGGGCTGCTGCTATGACGTATGCGTGCTGGGGGGCCTGAGCGGGGGTGGTCTAAAAGGGTGAGTGGGGGAAGTGAGGGGGGGGGGGGGGGGGGGATGTGGCTCTGACAGCCTCTGGCTAGCTCGGCTGGGTCATTACAAAATTATGACCACACGCTGTTTGCGCTGCCAGCGCGAATTAAGCAACGAAATTTTATTCAAGAATTCAAAGTTTTATCTCATTTGATGGCGGCGATTAAATTGTTGCTAAATATAGAAAAACTTGCAGATGACGTATTCAATTCGTGGAGCTAAAATTAAAATACAAACAAAAAAACGTGTGCTTTTTCTTCCTAATGCAGCACACTTTCTTTGGAAAAAAGTATTCTTGATTAAATTGGTTGTTTTAAGTCAAAGCGCAAGGCTTCATCTTAACATCGGAGTTGTTTTTGCAATTGCGTAGGCAATAGTTGAAGTTACTCAAAAAGTGAAATATCCGAAATATGTGTGTACCATAAAAGAACCTTAATGCCGAGTTTGAGGCTTGTAGCTCTTGTGATTTTCGAGTTATGCCACAGAAAAAAAATCCATATTTATCGATATTAAGGAAATGTGAGAAAATAGACCCGGTCTTATTGGAAATTCGGTGGAACATAGCAAGTCTATTAGGAAATTGGAAAAACATAGCACTTCTGATAGGATTTTTTGAAGCTCCTAACACTTTTACCCATCCTCTCTCATGAGGCCATAAATAATGATATAAGCCATTAAAAGACCTTTCATTCATTCCTTCAGTTATCAAAAAAAGGGAGAATCTGTCGAAACAAATAAGATTAACTCTTTTTGCTAATGAAAAACGCGAATATAATTGAAAGGTCTCAATTATAGTTTTCGTAGACGCTTCCTGCTGCCCTCACCCAGATTTTTGGGTTCAGGGATTAAATATAGATATTTCTTTCATCTTGTACTTAATCAATAATAAGCTAGAGTTAGCGTATTCTGGATGCAGACAAATCATTAATAGGTCCAACATTCGTGCTCCTCAGAGCCTAGAAAATTGAAAAAAAAAGAGCTCTTCTTAGTGCCACATCGAGGCAGGGATAAAATGCTTTCCGAACTTTGCTTCAAGAGTTCCGACAAATCCGACAGGAAAATGGCACCAACAAGAAAATGGGATAAAAAAGGAAAAACTGAACTGCACAAAACCTTTTTGCACTCATTGGTATAGAGTATTAAAAACTTTGAAATGACTCGAGCTGCAGCTGGGCTAAGCCGAAGCTCATGTAACCCATTCCAACTAATTACATTTTGATGCTGGTCTATTTTTAAGGTAGCTACTTGGCCATAAATCTATTACCACACACACACACACACACACACACAGATATACACACACACAAATCGGGGAGACTTTCATTTGTCAGCGGCAACAGTAAGCCACGCCCCGCCGCCCACATCCGCATCCGAAGCATTCAAATCGACGTCAACGCCATTGCAATTATTTCGAAATCAATTTCAATAAAAGTTGGTCCTGGTTCCTGGGCAAATGTTTAACAGCTTGTTGGCTTAACGTGCCACATAAAGGTACCACAAATACCCATCAAAGTTGCGAGCGAGAGTTTCAGCTATTTTCCAGCTTTTCCGCAAGTTCCGAGAGCGGGAGAGAGCAAACGGGAGAGAGGGAGAGAAAAGGCTCGTTAACAACACTTTGCCGACGTTGAGCGTTGGCATTGTTGCAAGTTCTCAATGAACTGTAATTGAAACTGAAAATGGAAAAAAGGGCAAAAAGAAAAAACCACAAGACAAACTGCAACTGCAACTGCAACACGCAGCAAACAGCATTTAAATATGCATGGCATGCAATATTTATTATTTGAAAATTCACTTTAGCTTTAGTTCTAATTAGCTAATTAGTGGCTTTTGCATGCAGCAAATATGGCTCCCGAAAAAAAAAAGAAACTCACCAAATCGAAATCGAAATCGAAAATCAAAAATCAATATAAGACTAGAAAACAGAAAATAGTACGCAGCGTGCCCCCTGCCCATCCTCAAGTCCTATTAATTTTGACAATCGTTTGATTTATCGTATTCTTGCAGATACACAAGCAAAACATTCACATGGATTTCTCTATTGTAAGTCGCACTAATTTGGAACAAATAATGCAAAAGCAGAAAAACAGTTATTCAAACTAAAAAAGATACATTTATTCCCACATCCCGAACAACACACACAGTCTACACAGAACTAATGCTTAACTTTTTTATATAATCTACGATTATTTCTCTATCAGCTACATTTTTTTCTTTTCCTCCAACTCTCGCGCGCTCTTAAGTATGCTACAGTTTTTTCTCTCTCTTTTCATTTCGCATTTTTTATTTCTTGGTGTCTTTTAAAGTGCCCCAGCGTAACACAATTTTTGACTCTCTCGGGATAAACTTGGCCGCCGAAAATGTGCGACTTGTTGCCGCCAGCAAAAACTGAACAATTTTTTTGGCTAGCGACATGTATTTTTTTTCTCTTAGACCGTCGCGAGCCCGTCGATAAATTTACAAATATAAAGCTAAAAAAATATAAATTTACCTATATATACATATTTTTTGTGTGTGTGTGTTTGTGTGTGTGTGTGTTTGTGTGTGTGTGTGTGTTTGTGTTTAAAATTAAACTCAATTTGCAGCATTTGCTCTCTGTCTGTCTCTCGCAAGTCTTGTGTACAGTTGCTGCCACTTTGCGCTATAATTTTCAATTTTCTTGCCACACTCTTTTCCGCAGCGGACGAGGATATCAGCGACAAGGCCTCGACATGCGGCAAATTGCTCATTTTTCTATCCGTGGCACTTGTGATAATGACGCTGCCCTTCAGTCTATTTGTCTGCTTCAAGGTAAGCCCATCAATCAACACCGAAGTCAAGCTCAGACTTGCATATTATTTGAATATATAACATTTGTTTATAAAAAAATCATTAAACTTGTTTAATACTTGACTCATTCACTGACTGATTGAATAAGCACTGACAGATTGACTGACTGATTGATGGATTGATGGACTGACTTACAAAAGTAGTTTTCTGGATTTACTTATAAACTGACTCTTTGACTATCTGATTGATTGCCTGACTCACAGATTGATTGACTTATTGACTGATTGATTTACTGACTGACTGTCTGAATCACCAAATAAATGATTCACTGACGAACACTCCTACTGATCTCCTGACGGACTGATTGACAGACTGATGGACAGACTTACAAAACTGCTTGTCAGGAACTGACTAGTTGACTCAAGGACTGATTGACTTACTGATTGACAGACTGACTGATTTACTGACCGGCTGAATGATTGACAGACGGACTATCTAATTGACATTCTTACAGACTGAATACATGCCGGGCTTACTGGCTGACAGGATAAATGACAAACTGGTTGATAGACGGACTGATTGATAAACGAAATGATTAGCTGATTGGTTGTCCTAAGACTGACTGACGAGACGTTAGCATAAGTAATTGACTGACAGACTGACGGACTCACGGACTGACTGATTGACCGAGTGACTGACTTAAGAAGTGGTTGACTGAAGAACTGATTGATTCTTTGACTAGTTGGTTGACTTACCGACCGGCAGAATAAATGACTGAATAACGGACACTGATTGACCATCCAACTGATTGACGGACTTATTAAATGACCAATTGACTGATTGCCTCACGTACTGACTGATTGACCGAGTAACTGACTTAAGAACTGACCGACTGACGGACTGTTTGATTGACCTTCTGATTGGCTGAATGACTGGCTGACTGAAGGACAGAGTTAAGATTGACCTACAAACTAAATGGCTGACTGATAGAATGACGCACAGATTGACTAAGTATCTGCACTATTTAATTTCACGTGAAATGAAAGCTGAGCTATACAGATAAACTATTCATTAAGAATTCAGGAGCATTTCTACGAATAAAATCCGTATACTTTATACTTTATGCAGTGCTCATGATTGCAGCTCACATTTTACTCAAATTTTGCTCTCTCTCTCTCTCTCCCCCCCCCTCTCTCCCCCTCATTCTGTGTCTCTCGCCCTGCTCTGCCTGCTTATCCTCTCGTATTTTACAGGTGGTGCAGGAGTACGAGCGCGCGGTTATCTTTCGCCTCGGCCGCCTTATGCAGGGCGGCGCCAAGGGTCCAGGTGAGTTACGGAGGGGCAAGGTGTTCAGGCTTGGCTATGCGAATTCAAGTACCGACTGGCGACAAGAATTTGTGTTAATTGCTGCACTTGCTCCAAATTAGCGCTAACTTTTTGGGGGCCACACCGCGTCGAATGGCAGCTGCTGCTGGCGTCACATTTGTCGCCCTCCACTCAGCAGATTAGTTTGCTTAAATACTACTACTCTACTACTCTACTCTCTCTTTCTCTCTCTCTCTCCCTTTCTCTCTCTCTCCATGCTTTATTCGCAGGCATTTTCTTCATACTGCCCTGCATTGACTCGTATGCACGCGTGGATTTGCGTACTCGCACCTACGATGTGCCACCGCAGGAGGTAAGTCTGCAGCAGCGGCAACAACTTTTCGTTTGTGTGTTGTTGTTGTTGTTCTTAATTCACACACAAACACATACACATACTCATAAATTCAGACACACATGTCAAGCTAAAACTTGACCATTTAAATGCTGCTCAGTAAAAGTGAAAAACTTAAAACAAGTATAAGAAATTTTTTTAAGCTTTTGCCACACGAAATTTTGTTAAACAACAATTTTGTTTTTGTGTTGGCCCCAAATGCACAAATACACACAGCTACAATTACAGTTAGACACACACACACACACACATACGCGCACATACACACTCGCAGGATACGCAACTGGAGCGTAAATTACGCATACGCAACGTTTTCTTTGCCTTTGTTACGTTTCCTTTTGCATAACTCTCTGTGTGTGTGTGTGTGTATTTTCTTTTCCGTGCGTTGTTGTTCTTGTTATTGTTGTTTTTCTTGTTGTCGTCGCATGTCACGCTGTTTACTTTGGCTTACATTTCAGTTTGCTTTTCTTTTTGCGTTTTCCTGCGTAACAGTGTTTCCTTCTTCAGCAGCTTCACTCTATTTCGCTCTCTCTCTCTCTCTCGCTATCTCTTTCTCTCTTGCTGCCCACCTCTCTGTCTTTAACTTTTCACAAACAGCTAAGATACTTTTCCAAACACACACACGCACACGCACAGCAACAACAACAAAAACTGGCCAGAAGCAGCAGCGGCTGCTGCGTTTTTTCTTTCTTGTATTTTTTGCATTTGCTCACTTTTCCTTTTGCATTTTGTTACGTTTTGTGGGCGTGCCACAAACACACACACACAGACAGCGAAACTATAATGTTGTTGTTTGTAGCCTTGTTGTATTTGTTATATGTTTCAAATGTTGCTTATATGTATGACACTTACTGTCCTAAAAACTATTTAATTAATATCATAATTGTCTTTGGTGTGTACTAGACCATCACACACACACACACACACACTGACACCAACAATACTCCAGAACAAAAGCGCGTTCCCTTTATTTAAGTTCATTTTTCTAGTGCATTTGTCGAGTCCCTTTTATTTATTAGCTTTTATCATATCGAGCTCATATCCATAAGTACATTTAAGTGCAACATCTCAAACTCAGAATAAAATAGAGAAACAGAGTTGGCGTCACGTGGAGCAAACACAATTGCTGCATTCTCTCGCTGCCTTTCGTAAGCTCCATAACCTATATAGCTTTATTTTTATGATGCCCTGAACACACTGCCCATAGACAAAAGGGGATACGAGCAACTGTATTTAACAGACAGAAGTCGATAAGGCAATATCTATCTGTCTGTTTGTTTGTCTCGCAAACAACAAAAGTTAAAGCTTTCCGATATCTTCTGGCTTTTTCATAATATCGATAAATATCGATTTCGAGACAAGGTTTTTCAGATGGAACTGGAGTATTATGCAAACTAGGTACAATAAACTTGCTATGCAGGGTCTTGTATGGTTTATACAGACTAAGAATACTTCACTTCTGACAAAAGAAATAAATTATATTCTTATTAAAGTATAGAGTATTGTGCTTTGATATACACACACATATATATGCCTTATGTATGCATAAAAAACTTCATAAAGATCGGACAATAAGGTTCGAAGATACTGAAGAACAAATTCTTATAGTTTCTATAGTTTCTGAGGCTAAGGGAAAACGGAGCACAGGTAACTGATAGAATTGTGAAGGCAGCTCGCAGGGTATCGCCTAGTCTGGCACAACCGACTGGAGTACTCGGTGTTGCCCAACTTTGCACATTTGCAGCTTCCGCCAACATTTGCATTTTTATTCACATTTCGGTTCGTTTTTTATTTCGGATTCAGTTCAGTTGACTTTTGGGTTTCTCCGCTTTTTTTTCTCTCTCTCTTATTTTTTTCTGTAAAACGCATGAAGGACACTGCGGCAATGCCCTCAGCAGTCGCTGAGCTGAACTTTTTACTCCCTTTATAGATATTCGTTTTTTTTTTAACCATAAGCGTCATCTTGTTGTTGTTGTTCTTGTTGTTGTTGTTGTGTGTGTGGAAAGTGCATACGAAATGATATCGTGTCGCATTCATCTATCATTTATGTAAAGTCTTTAGTTAGTTGTTTGGTGTCTTTAACTTCAACTTATTACAATTTGCATAGTTGAAAATCTCTGATTGTGTTTTGCAATTAGAAACGCAAAAAAAAAACAACCAAAAAAAAGCAAATGCTAAGCATATCAACTGAAACCGATTCTCTGTGTTCAGCCGAGCACTTAATGCACACTGTACAGACTTCTGCTAATTGGTGGGCGGGTGGCCAAGGGGCGTGGCAAATCGAAAATAAAAAAATAACGCAACAACCTGAACCTTAACTGAACAGCACAAATCAAAGGAAACAAAATTGGCTGAAACTGAAAATGTATGTGAAATGTTTGTTCACTGAACACAGGGTATACACAAAATGTTCCACCCGTACACACACACACACACACACACACACACAGTCCCATAGACAGAAGACACACACGCACACACACATACCTATGGCCACATAGCTTGGGTCTTGTGCAGCTGAAAAGTATGCAACAGAAAGCTGGCTAAACACACACTGAAAGAAATTTTGAGTGTAAAAATACCTTTAACCACTTGAATGCACACACAAAGCTGCCCTCAACAACCCAAGCTGTCTATCTCCCTCACTCTTCCGTCTCTCTCTCTCTTTCTCTCTCTATCTATCTCTCTCTCTCTGTGTAATTTTAACTCTGTCTTGCTCACTCGCCCGCTCGAACTTATGCTAAGCAGCTCTATAAACTGCTTAGCTTTATCTAACTCTCTCTCTCTCTCTCTTTCTCTCTCTCTCTCTCTGTCTATCTAACCCACGCTCTGTATCTCTTACTCTATATATACCTCTATATATATATATGTACCGATTTTCGTTTTGAGCTATGTTAGTTTTGTTTAGCGAAACAATTGTTTTTGATCAACCCTAACAAAAACCAAAAAAAAAAAACAAAACCTCTCCGAAGACAAGCAAAAAAAAATATGTATTTACACAAACTCAAACCAAAATGCACTTAATTTTTGATACACCCCCCTCTCACCCGATCCTTCGATTAAGCGTTCGAATAATTTTTGAGAGCATGCTAAATATATATATATATTTCCATAAATGTCTATTCTAAAAAAGCTTTCTAACTGTCAAAACTAAAACTTAAATAAAACAAAAATCAAAAGTATAAAAAAATGACAAGTTCTTAAAACTCGTACTCACACACACACACACACACACACGCATACAAACACACACATATATTGTTGGATTAAAATTATGTACAAGTACGAATCGAAATTGAACATCCCACATTTTATGAGTACAGTTTTGGTTTAGTTCTCGACTCACACACACACACACACACTCACATATACTCGATCGTATATACATTGCTTTAGTTTCGACAAACATAAGAATTATATTCGTATATTGTACTTACCACTAACTAAATAACCGTTAACATTTGATCTGTTTGAGCACTGGCGAAGGACGCTATAACGTACGCACCCCAACAATAATGATCATGAATTAGCATATATATCTATATATATATATATATACATATACACAAATATATATATGTATATATACCATCCGAATATATATATATAGCCATATATGCCGACCAATACAATTATATGTATATATATCAAGCAAGCAATCCATGTCGAGTTCATCTATGTGTGTTTTGCGTGGTTTAGGCTGTTTAAATGTGGGTACACCTAACTTAACTCGAACAACTATCAATAAATAAACCAAATCGAAGAGAAAACAAAAGAAAACAAAAGTAAAATCAATTTCGCACGCATGAAAAACGAGAAAAAAAAAAGAGAAGCTGCCGTCACCGCCGCCGCCCGCCCGGGTCTAGCTAGAGCAAGTCCAACCCCCAGCATAAAACGTAGAGCCCGTACTCAACTAGCATATATATCTATATCTATATATATATATATAAATCATATAGCATATGCATATGAATATACAGCAATTAGTTGGCGCACTTCGCTGTTGCAGCAACGCCCCAAAGAATGCATCGAACCAGCGCCCTACCCAGTTCTTCCCACTCTCTAACTCAACACTATTGCTATCTCTATCTATCTCTCTCTCTCACTCAATCAATATATAAATATAGATGCCAAAGCTTTAGTCAGTGCATCCAGTCTAGCTATATCTATTTTTCAGTTGAAATATGATTTACATTTGAATTTGAATATTATGAAAAATAAACTAGAAAATCGAAATCGAATTGAAAATCGGAAACACCGACGGCCGAACTGTGCAAATTGTAATAAATGATAAATGATTATACAGTTATATATATATATACCTATATATATATATATATATATATCTACAATTTCTCGAAGCTCATTAGTTTAGCTGTTACAGTGTATAAACAAATATGTATGAAAATTGTTAAAAATCTATCTTTGTTTGTTTGCGATTTACCAGCGATTTTTTTAATACTATAAAATTATTAATTAAAAGAAAATTTATCATTTTTCTATTGTTCAATTATATTCCATTGTTCTCTTGTTTAAGCTACATGCCATGCACACACACACACACACACACACACATACACCTTTGCAATTTCAACAGTTCACAGCCAATTTATTCCACCTACTATCCCAAACACACACACTCGTACACACACACTGAACACGTTGAACACAGTCAACTATTGTTCGAATTTTAAGCCATTGTTCTTGAAAATTGATTTAGATTTAGAGAGCTGAATAGACAACGCTTTTGGCCCTTTAAGCCACCGCTTTATAAAAAAACCCAACTGAATGCACATCAAACAAATTAACCTCAACTAAACTAAGCAGACCTGGTTCAATAAATTTTAAGCAGCTTTTATAGGGGCAAAAAAAACGCGCAGGTAAGAGTGCTTGAGGCTGAAGTGCCCGACTACGACATACACTCTATAAGCAATGCGTTCCTAATTACCTTCCATGCTTACAGTCCGATATTAATGAAAAATGGCATAGTAAAGTATGTAAATACCAAATACATGGAGGTATTCAAGAAGTGAAATATCTGTGATATGCATATGTTACACGAAGTTTGGCGTACTTAGCGCTTATATTCCTCGGGATATACCCAAAAATGCATGAAACAAAATCGATATTTATCGATATTTAGAGAATTTGAGCAGATATCGAAAAATGTTTAGCTTGTTTGCGTACATATAGAAATATATTTGACTCTATAAAATCTCAAGTCTATATTATTTGTATATTCCGAGCGATATTTAGATCCAGATCGTCCTGATCAAGAACATATATACCTTATAGGCTATAATTATAAGACCCCCTTCAACCATTCATTTTCAATGAACTCCAGTATCTGCGAATGGCTAACTTTAAAAACCCCGCGCCTGCTTTATATTAAATTAAGTATACGCCCAGTTGTGCATTGAAAAGTTTGCAAGTTTCGCTCATGTTCAGTTGATTTTTATGCTAATATTGAAATTTGTTTGGCCGCAAAAGAAGTTAAATAAAAACTCTTGAGCATCGGCCGCCAAAACGACACTAAACAACATTGACACCCGGCCCAGAGTGTGCCATAAAAATAAAAAGGCGGTCTAGACGCCCCCGAAAAAAGAAAAACTGAATTGGCCCGAAATGTAGCCGGCTCGTAAAATGCTTCAACTTGTGCGCTGGCCAAAACGCAAACGCCAAAAACTTTTGCCTTTTGTGCAAATAGTTTTGATGGGGAGCTTTCCGCTTTTAGTTTGAGTCTTAGTTGGGGTTCGCCTTTTGGGGCAGGGCATCAAAATAGAGCAATTTGATTTCAGGCAACGACAGCTTGGGCTGAGTGAGAAGGAAGAAGCCGCCGCAAGGAATAAAGGACCCAAATACATGTACAAAAGAAAACATTTCGCTATCGCTACCTCCACCCGCTCCCCAGATCTCTCTCTCTCTCTCTCTTTCTCTCTCTATCGTTCTCTCTCTCTGTCTCTATCGTTCTCACTCGCTCTCTCTCTCTCTCAATCTTTCCCTCTCTCTCTCTCTCTCTCTCTCCCTGTCTCTTGTGCGTAATATCTATAAACATTTCAAATAACAATTTAACGCATTTTGGTTTATTTTCTTACGTTAATTTCGTCGTTTTGTCATTTGCCACATTTTGTATACAACTAAGCATATAAGTATGTAATATATAGACGACATATATATGTATATATATACGATTTGATTTTGTGCAATAACCATACCTATATCTTATACACTGTAACTTCAAAACTCTTGAGTTTGCTCCACGTATCGCTATCGAGCTCATATCACGAAAATAAAAACAAAATAAATGTTACAAAAAGAAATTGCTTGAAGTACAAACAAGTATCTTGTATCTTGTCCAGCACAAAGCGCTTGACTTAAGCCAAAAGTTAAAGCTTCAAATGCAATAAGCAAAACAATACAAAATGGCTTTCTGTATGGCACACACATTTAACACACACTCACACACATACATGTCAAAGCAATAATCAAAATAAAAGCCACGATTTCGCTTCGTCTGTCGAGCATATTGTGCAGTCTCTCTCTCTCTTTCTCGCACTCACTGTTTGTGTGCTTGCGTCTCTGTCTGGCTTCAAAGTTTGCACTTTGCACTTAGTCCAAACTAAAGAAAAGACCACAATCACGTCCAAGTGCAGCGCCATCTGAAGACGCTCCAGTCAAGTGCATACCGTGTGCATTATGCCATTCTAAGCAAAAGTGCACAGCAGCAGCAGCCACTAAATTATTCATCTAGATGCAAGATACAAGCCAAGCACAGATAAATATAAAGATACAACTACAACGAACCAACACAAACAGTTTTCTTCGGCGCACCGAAGACTACATACCCTTGCAGACACATAAATGTTGTAGGATTATTCAGGTTAATAACATGGCATTAAGGGATTTCTTCACTTTTTACTCTCCGACTTATCTGTATACAATCCCCGACCGTAACAATCTGACGCTTCTTAACAACACTTCTGCTTGGCAGATTGCTTAACATAAGACTTAACAGCAAGCTTAACACATGACACAACATAATACTTTACATAAATGGGATCTGCTGCTAAAATAACTAAGTGAGACTTCAGAATTTTGTCTTTCGTGCAATGAGAGTGAGACGTTAGTTACAACAATTAAATGTTCGATCGTAATATTCTAACGGATAAGCTGTGAAATTTCAACTGTAGCTAACATACGTAATGAAAAAGGACGCTAAGAAGAAGCTTCTATAAATTCCACGTGCAAGAGAGTGAAAATTTTGCGGTAAATGTTTATATTAATTTTTTGTTTACCTTCCGCTCCGACTTTAATTGGCTTACCCAGACGTGTTTGAAACATTTTTTCGAGACGTGTTTTCCACAATTGCATTTAGAAATTTCATCCGCAACTGTAAAAAAGAAAAGACAAAAGGTAACATGAAAGTTTTTTGTGTGTCTTCCGATCGATTTGCAAAATAAATTAAACAATTTTCATATGATATTGTAGTCCAATACTTTGATCAATTGTTAGGTGTAAAATGAGGCTTGGGCTTAAAAATGTTTTATAAGATATTTAGAATAGCAATAAAGGTTGTGTCTTACCTGATGTTGATCGATGGTTCCTCTCTGAGTTATATGATATAGTTGTCCGATAGACACTTCATGTGCTATACTTGAAGATGTCTCCTTAAGCGGGTTACATATATCCTGGAAAACTGTTAATACTCAATGCAAGGGTATACAAAACTAAGACTTAAACACACACACACACACTTGTGTAGTCGCAGCTTTGTGCTTATGTGTGACAGCAATAACAAGCATAATCTAAATAAAAGAATAACAAACAAAAAGCAAAGCAACAAAAGAAACACAATAAAAATAATAATAAGCGAAAGAAAGCACGCAAATATAGAGACAAGCAAATGAAAAAGAAAACAATGATAAAGATAAAGAGAACAAAAAAAAAAAACAATCCCACCCACTGCATCTTGTAGGTTCTGACAAAGGATAGCGTTACGGTTTCGGTGGATGCAGTGGTTTACTATCGCGTATCAAATGCAACCGTCTCTATAGCGAACGTGGAGAATGCTCACCATTCGACCAGACTACTGGCACAGACTACTCTACGAAACACAATGGGAACTCGGCATTTGCATGAGATACTCAGCGAGCGTATGACGATTTCCGGCACCATGCAGGTGAGTGAAACAATTGCAGCTAACCTGCAGCCCCCGTCCAGACCAGACCACACCAGACCAGACCAGCCCTTTGCCCCGTTTAGCACGTAATTGACTTATGTGCCCCCGACATGTGCCACCTGCCACTTGCCACTTGCCACTTGCCACAAAGGAGGCCGCAGCTGCTGCTGCTGCTGCTGCTGCTAATTATTCAGCGACTTTAAGACTTTTGTGCACACAACTGAAAGTCTAAATAATAATTGCTAATTGCAATTTTGCAGCAGCTGCCAAAATGAAAAGGGAATCAAATAAAGCCTGGCCAACGGCATCTTTTACAGTTGCAAATCAAAACGTGCTCTACACTCAGAAATATTAATATCCAGAAGATATTTTTTCTATTGAAAAAAACTTTGCAACATTTGTAAAATGTCTTCGAAAGCATTTCGTATAGCATTTCTACAACAGAGAGAAATTAATTCTATTTTGCAATCATAGAACATTTTCAACATAAGGCATAGCATTTTCTGCAGTTCTAGAATTATTTCCACCATCTTTTGATGCACTTTATCAATTAAACTTAGAGTCGATTTCCACATGTCGAAAAACAAAGAAAGAAATGGATAACCTTATAGGAAAACTTAAAAAACATAAGAAACAATTATGTTTTTCCAGCTGTTCTCAGAAAACTCTCCATTAAGAAAAGTTGAAAGCAAATGAAATATGACCTTAAAAGACCCTGAAGACCCTAAATTACACTTAGAAAATGATAAAAATCGGTTATGTATATATAAAAAGAAAGTTCAATTGCGAGCAAACCAAGTTCAATAAAAAAGATTCCACTGTTAAAAGAATTACTTAAAATATTCAAAGAGGTTTAACTCCATGCAAAGACAAGCTATGATAACAAATATAGGAAAAATAAGTTTAAAACAGAGCAGTTATTCACACGACATTAAAAAGGCAATGAAATATTTCCTATGATTGTAATATGCATGAATTTCCTCTCAGTGTATAAATACACTATGCTGAGCATCGCATATATCGGCGCAGACGGGCAAACAGCTGCCAACTTAACCCAAATCGTTGCTTCTAGCTTCGGCTTCAGCTTCAGCAATTTGTTCGCTTTATTTATTTATTTTTTTATGGCCATATGAAAAATAGTTCAAAATCAGGCTGAAACTCATGTCAGCTGCGGCAGCTGCTGCTGCCACGTCGAGCATGGCCAGGAATGCCAAGTTGGCAACTCGTTTGCCGTTAGACGCAGCCAAATGCTGCAGTTTTCTCTGCTTTGGCGGTTTCAAGGATTCTGCAACGACCCACAAAACAATATGAGAATGAAAAAAAAAAGAAGAAGAAAAACCCCAAAAAAAAGCAAGAAAATTGTGAAAATGTGAAAAGCAAAAACCATCACAGTTAACAGCATGAAAAATGTGTGTAAACAAAAACTAATGTGTTTCTACTGCTATTTTCAACACACACACACACACACACACCTACATTAATTTTCGACACACACTCACACACACCGACACACATGCTCTCACACACCTGCCACAACGTTATGTGGGCCAAATCATAAACAGGTTCAGCTCGACGAAGCCACCGATGCTTGGGGCATCAAAGTTGAACGTGTTGAAATGTAAGTAGTGCAACTTTTTCTATCACACACACACACACACACACACACACACACACACACTTGCACACGCACAGCCTTTACACACAAAGGTTTCTATGTCAAAATGTAGGTGGTGTGCCATTATGTTGGCAGCCTTTTATTACACCGACCAGCGGGGTTAGGGGCGGATGCCGAGGCAGGGGGTTGCCTGGCCTTTGTCTGCCATCACAGTTGTTGCCTTGTTGTAATTTATTATTAGCCGCGCTGGGACAAGTGGATGAGCCAGCTGCTGCTTCAGTTCCAGCTCCAGCTAAAGTCTAAGCGACAGCTGCTGCTGGCCAGTGTTGCCGAGGGACGGTGCAAAAAATTACCAGCCAAATGCAATTTTAGAAAATAGCTAGATAATTGTGACGTTGAAGAGACTGCTTCAGCTTCAGCTATAGCTAAAGCTTCTGGCCAGTGTTGCCGAAGAACAGTTGAAAAAAGTATTAGACGAATGCAGTGCGAAATAATAGTTAGATAATTGTTATAAGCATAGATAGGGGGAAGAAGTGGAAGGTCCAGCTTCAGGCTAGTGTTGCCGAGTCGTTAAAAAACGTAGTAGCTAAATTCAATATAAGGAAACAGCCGAAAGAGCTGTATTAACCCAAAAAATAGGTTTAGTGAGCAGCCAAAAAGTAGCTTAAGCTGTTTAAATTTCAGCTGTTTCACGACACGCTCTAAAGCCAAATAAAACTAGAAAATAGCTAAAATGTCAACAGCTGCTGCTGGCGCTGGTCTAAGCCGACTGACAGCTTGACAAATACATGACCAACAAAATGGCGAACAAGAGCAGCAGCAACAGCAACAACAACCGCAGCAACAACAACCACAACAACAACATTGACAACCTCAACAACATTCTGTGGTCATGTCCCAGCGGCTGCACTGGCCCAAACAACTTGACGCATTTTGTGTTGTTGTTGTTGTTGCTGTTGTGGCTTAGCAGCGGCCACGCCCTTTAGTCGCATTTTGTCCATGAAAATTGTTACATTTTTACGACAGTCTTAGGCTTCAATTTTGTTGCTCATGTTGTCCGGCGAACAATTTTTATGAAATTAATCAGGCGATAAATTTCTTTGTCAAGGCCAATAAAATATGAACATGACATTTTATGGTAAATGTTGTGGGTGTTAGTCGGACAAAAAGAAGAAAACGCAAGACAAGTATATGTTGCAAAACCGCACGTGGAATACCCTTAAAAGATGTGATAGGCAGTAGTTTGATATTGTTGGGATTTTGCTTGGCATTTCAATTCTTGTCAATGTTAAGAATGCTTTATACATTTACAATAAGTAGGAAAAGCTCGAAGATCAAATACCCTTGTGGACCGGACCATTAGGTATATGGGTTAATAAAATACTTTTAAAGAAACGAATTACTTTCGAACAATGTTTCCTACAGGAGTCTAATGAATCAAATTAAATAAGAGCTTACAGATAATTTAGGTTATTGAGGAAGGAATAAAAAACTGAGCTTCGGGAGCTTTATGATACAGTATATAGTTAAAATATTGAGAGATTAGCTTTCGCATTAAAGTAGAAGGGAGATGTAATCTATATCGACTCGGTCTTGATACTTATGAAGAATATATTTAAGCGCTTTGGGCTCACGGACATTACGTAACACATTTCTTTATAAAATAAATAAACTGTTCTTTGTAAGATTCTACAAAGCAGACTCATAAAACGGTCTGCAAAACCTCTAGGCAATCTGCTTTATTCAAAAAGTATTCGTTTAAATAGAGCTCACATTAATCATGAATACGGCCTAGAGAAGAAAAAAGCGGCATTAGCCTAATGACCTTAAATGTTGCGCGCCTGACCAAGGCTGAGCCTTAAATGCGTCTCATTTGGCAATGAAACAGTTCAGTTTTCAATTTAAAGAACATGCACATAGCCACCGAGTGGGGTTGCCCCACACCCTTGGAATAGCCTTACATTGTAGTCGTTGCATGCCACTCGCATATTTTCTGAATCAGTTTACAGCGACACGAGTCTGCCTGCGGCGGTTTGTAAGTGCAAATGGCTAATCTAAGTTCCTTCCTCTTCCTGAACGCACCTGAACAGCAAGGATGTGCGTCTGCCCGTGCAACTGCAGCGCGCAATGGCCGCCGAGGCGGAGGCAGCGCGTGAGGCGCGCGCCAAGGTGATTGCCGCCGAAGGTGAGCAGAAGGCATCACGAGCGCTGCGCGAGGCATCCGAGGTGATTGGCGATTCGCCGGCAGCGCTGCAGCTGCGCTATCTGCAGGTAGGCGTGGCCATTGAACTCGCTTCCCTTTAACTATACTTATATATTGCATTGATTTATGGCCAGACACTCAACACCATATCCGCGGAGAAGAACTCGACGATTGTGTTCCCGCTGCCCATCGACTTGATAACGTATTTCCTGAAAACATCGGAGGCGTCCTCTCAACAGAATGCGGCTGCAGCCGTCGCAGCGCAGCAGCAGGTGCAGCTGCAGCAACAACAACAGCTGCTGCAACAGCAGCAGCAACTGCATCAGCAGCAGCAGCAATACTCGCCGTCGCCCCAGATGCTGCAGGAACCGGCGCTGCAGCTGCAAATGCAGCCACAGCCACAGCAGCCGCAGCAGCAGCAGCAGCAACAATACCAGCAGACGCAGCAGATCTCGTCGGCAATGTAAATGCAAAGGAAAACCAACCCCAAAGGAAAAGTTTCGGCATTGCCGAATCATGAATGAGGTGCACAAGTTAAAAGAAAGAAGGAAGCGCCACTGCCATGTTAATTAACATAGCCTTAACAGTATGTTCAGCAGTTAACATTCTTAGCTGTGCAGCGCATTCCACACCCATATGAAACACACACACGCACACATCTACACTCAACACATACAACGATTCCGAATAGAATCAAAAACTTAGTTGTAGGTACCATTAAGTGCGATTTCAAATGCATTGATTCCACAATATGGAAAAGTCAGGAGTACTATTTATCAAATATAATGCAGACCATTATTTTCACATAATGGAAAAGTCAGGAGTACTATTTATTAAATATAAAATTTAGACCAATTAGGGTCTTAGGCAAGCAAACCCGTAACGACTAGTGAAAATTCTAAAACCAACCAGTTTTGAGAATATTAAAATGAATTACACCAATTAGCATAAAAGACAGTGTTGAAAATTGCTAAACTTGTCATTTTCATGCCAAAAGCTAGCTAAAAATTGAATCCCCATTTTTAGCTGGAAAATGGCTGAATGGACATATTGGATAATACATTTTGCGATACTCAAAAATGGTTGGTTTGGTTTTGAATTTTCGTCAAATCTAGTTGTGAAATGTTAAGTAGAAGAAGATGCAACAAAAAAAAAACGCTGTCGAAATGTGTTTTTGTAAATGTTTAGCCTATAAGATGTTAATACGTGGTTATCCATAGCAAAAACAATACATATAGTCCAGACAAACGATAGGTAAATTTCTTATATATATATATAATATATATGCGTGTATATATATGACATACATACACGTACACAGACATACTCGTAATGCATTTACAATTTGATCTATAGCTGTATGTACCGATTGTGATAGAACAATTTGTACAGCTCGTTAGCTGTGGCGCATAAACCGAATCTAGTTGAAATGTTTCAGAAAATAAAAAACAAAAAGAACTTTAAGATTGTACATCTATATGGCCATATAGAAAGGAATACTACATATACACTACATATAATCAAGTACTGGATATATATAATAAAATATATATGTGTGGTAAAAGGAATACAAATACAATAGAACTACCGACCTATATAGTATATATATATATATATATACAGAGTTCATCGGACGACAGCCAGTTGAACGAATTCGCTTTCAACAGCTGCCTTATAAGTACTATATGTATATGAATAATACCTACCAATAAACTTACAAAAACCCAAAAACAACATAATCGACGACTTTCTCAAACACATATACAATAAATAAATGTAATACGAATTTATTGTACATACAATAACCAAAAAAAAAAAAACGATATCGATAGACAGAACTGTTTTACCCCATACTTAATAGAACTTTATAGTATATATATATATATATATATATACGGATTGAATATATAGTACGGAAATTCTGCTCATGTGTTGCATCTCATTGCTGCAATCGCCAGTTACGTATCCAATTATTGTAGGGTTTATCAAAATCGAAATTCGAACTCAAATTCAATGTCAAAATATCAAATTCAAATTTGCAATTGCTTAGATAAATTTGCCTGTAGTGTTCATTCCAAGTCAGATCTCACAAGAGTATACTTTTTAGCGCACTTCATTAAAATTATCAATAAATTCTATATGCATACATTTAAACAAATATGAAAAATTCAATAATCAATTACATGCAACATACAAACATACATACGAGTATTAATTATGTACATTTTTGCCTTTGAAACAATTTTTAAACGAAACGATTTCATTATTACTTATATATACATACTTATATATTCAAACGGGAAACGTACAATAATAATAAAATTATGCAACTTTTTTGGCATCCAAAAAAGCGAAAAACACAAAAAGCAATTTGTTTTATTTATATTAAGTCTTATTAACTCGGCACTAATTAAAAATAAAGTGTCGGTATATCGTATATTCTTAAAAATGTATTACTCTCCGCATAATTCTTCGTAATATTGTCCATGGGTTAAGGACAATCTTTGAAAGAAATGCAGCAAATTTGATAAGACTTAAGATTGATATAGATAAAAATAAAGCTATAGGAATATGAACAAACAATAGAGACTATTGCGTATATTAAATACATTTTTAAAAATATGGCTTACGCCTTTTTGTATATAAATGAGGAGAATTGTATAATCATTTTTACGTGAATTTTGACCAAGAATAATGTAACCAGATTGATCCTGAGGCCAAACCATGAGCACAGAGCCAAACCTCGCAAAAATCGAAAGAGATTTGACCGAGTTATGGAGGTGGGAAATTTAGACCCATGTCTATATAAGAATATTGGGGTAAGATTTGGACATGAATTCCGACTAAAAAATCGGTTCTCAGGTTTGAATGCCAGATTAATCTAGAGGGAAAACCATGAACAAAAAGACCAACCTTATCAAAATCGGATGAGATTTGGCCAAGTTATGGGGTAGGGAAATTTTGACCCATGTCGATGTACGAGCCTTGGGGCAAGATTTGGACACGAATTTCGACTAAAAAATCGGTGTTCCGATTTGAATGCCAGATTAATCTAGAGGGAAAACCATGAACAAAAAGCCCAACCTCGTAAAAATCGGCTGAGATTTGGCCAAGTTATGGGGTAGGGAAATTTTGACCCATGTCGATGTACGAACCTTGGGGTAAGATTTGAACATGAATTTCGACTAAAAAATCGGTGTTCAGATTTGAATGCCAGATTGATCTAGAGGGAAAACCATGAACAAAAAGCCCAACCTCGTCAAAATCGGATGAGATTTGGCCAAGTTATGGGGTAGGGAAATTTTGACCCATGTCGATGTACGAATATTGGGGGTAAAATTTGGACATGAATTTCGACTAAAAAATCGGTGTTCAGATTTGAATGCCAGATTAATCTAGAGGGAAAACCATGAACAAAAAGACCAACCTTATCAAAATCGGATGAGATTTGGCCAAGTTATGGGGTAGGGAAATTTTGACCTATGTCTATATAAGAATCAGGGGGTAAGATTTGGACATGAATTTCGACTAAAAAATCGATATTCGGATTTGAATGCCAGATTAATCTAGAGGGAAAACCATGAACAAAAAGCCCAACCTCGTAAAAATCGGATGAGATTTGCCCAAGTTATGGGGTAGGGAAACTTTGACCCATGTCTATATAAGAATCAGGGGGTAAGATTTGGACATGAATTTCGACTAAATAATCGATGTTCCGATTTGAATGCCAGATTAATCTAGAGGGAAAACCATGAACAAAAAGCCCAACCTTATCAAAATCGGATGAGATGTGCCCAAGTTATGGGGTAGGGAAATTTTGACCCATGTCGATGTACGAACCTTGGGGTAAGATTTGGACATGAATTTCGACTAAAAAATCGGTGTTCAGATTTGAATGCCAGTTTAATCTAGAGGGAAAACCATGAATAAAAATACCAACCTCGTAAAAATCGGATGAGATTTGACCAAGCTATGGCGTAGGGACATTTTGACCCATGTCGATGTACGAACCTTGGGGTAAGATTTGGACATGAATTTCGACTAAAAAATCGATGTTCCGATTTGAATGCCAGATTAATCTAGAGGGAAAACCATGAACAAAAAGCCCAACCTTATCAAAATCGGATGAGATTTGGCCAAGTTATGGGGTAGGGAAATTTTGACCCATGTCGATGTACGAACCTTGGGGTAAGATTTGGACATGAATTTCGACTAAAAAATCGGTGTTCAGATTTGAATGCCAGATTAATCTAGAGGGAAAACCATGAACAAAAAGCCCAACCTCGTCAAAATCGGATGAGATTTGACCAAGTTATGGGGTAGGGAAATTTTGACCCATGTCGATGTACGAATATTGGGGGTAAGATTTGGACATGAATTTCGACTAAAAAATCGGTTATCAGGTTTGAATGCCAGATTAATCTAGAGGGAAAACCATGAACAAAAAGACTAACCTTATCAAAATCGGATGAGATTTGGCCAAGTTATGGGGTAGGGAAATTTTGACCTATGTCTATATAAGAATCAGGGGGTAAGATTTGGACATGAATTTCGACTAAAAAATCGATGTTCGGATTTGAATGCCAGATTAATCTAGAGGGAAAACCATGAACAAAAAGCCCAACCTCGTCAAAATCGGATGAGATTTGGCCAAGTTATGGGGTAGGGAAATTTTGACCCATGTCGATGTACGAATATTGGGGGTAAAATTTGGACATGAATTTCGACTAAAAAATCGGTGTTCAGATTTGAATGCCAGATTAATCTAGAGGGAAAACCATGAACAAAAAGACCAACCTTATCAAAATCGGATGAGATGTGCCCAAGTTATGGGGTAGGGAAATTTTGACCCATGTCGATGTACGAACCTTGGGGTAAGATTTGGACATGAATTTCGACTAAAAAATCGGTGTTCAGATTTGAATGCCAGTTTAATCTAGAGGGAAAACCATGAATAAAAATACCAACCTCGTAAAAATCGGATGAGATTTGACCAAGCTATGGCGTAGGGACATTTTGACCCATGTCGATGTACGAACCTTGGGGTAAGATTTGGACATGAATTTCGACTAAAAAATCGATGTTCCGATTTGAATGCCAGATTAATCTAGAGGGAAAACCATGAACAAAAAGCCCAACCTTATCAAAATCGGATGAGATTTGGCCAAGTTATGGGGTAGGGAAATTTTGACCCATGTCGATGTACGAACCTTGGGGTAAGATTTGGACATGAATTTCGACTAAAAAATCGGTGTTCAGATTTGAATGCCAGATTAATCTAGAGGGAAAACCATGAACAAAAAGCCCAACCTCGTCAAAATCGGATGAGATTTGACCAAGTTATGGGGTAGGGAAATTTTGACCCATGTCGATGTACGAATATTGGGGGTAAGATTTGGACATGAATTTCGACTAAAAAATCGGTTATCAGGTTTGAATGCCAGATTAATCTAGAGGGAAAACCATGAACAAAAAGACTAACCTTATCAAAATCGGATGAGATTTGGCCAAGTTATGGGGTAGGGAAATTTTGACCTATGTCTATATAAGAATCAGGGGGTAAGATTTGGACATGAATTTCGACTAAAAAATCGATGTTCGGATTTGAATGCCAGATTAATCTAGAGGGAAAACCATGAACAAAAAGCCCAACCTCGTCAAAATCGGATGAGATTTGGCCAAGTTATGGGGTAGGGAAATTTTGACCCATGTCGATGTACGAATATTGGGGGTAAAATTTGGACATGAATTTCGACTAAAAAATCGGTGTTCAGATTTGAATGCCAGATTAATCTAGAGGGAAAACCATGAACAAAAAGACCAACCTTATCAAAATCGGATGAGATTTGGCCAAGTTATGGGGTAGGGAAATTTTGACCTATGTCTATATAAGAATCAGGGGGTAAGATTTGGACATGAATTTCGACTAAAAAATCGGTTGTCAGGTTTGAATGCCAGATTAATCTAGAGGGAAAACCATGAACAAAAAGACCAATCTTATCAAAATCGGATGAGATTTGCCCAAGTTATGGAGTAGGGAAACTTTGACCAATGTCTATATAAGAATCAGGGGCTTACCCCCTTAATTTTGACATGAATTTTGACTAAAAAATCGATGTTCCGATTTGAATGCCAGATTAATCTAGAGGGAAAACCATGAACAAAAAGCCCAACCTTATCAAAATCGGATGAGATTTGGCCAAGTTATGGGGTAGGGAAATTTTGACCCATGTCGATGTACGAACCTTGGGACATGAATTTCGACTAAAAAATCGGTGTTCAGATTTGAATGCCAGTTTAATCTAGAGGGAAAACCATGAATAAAAATACCAACCTCGTAAAAATCGGATGAGATTTGACCAAGCTATGGCGTAGGGACATTTTGACCCATGTCGATGTACGAACCTTGGGGTAAGATGTGGACATGAATTTCGACTAAAAAATCGATGTTCCGATTTGAATGCCAGATTAATCTAGAGGGAAAACCATGAACAAAAAGCCCAACCTTATCAAAATCGGTTGAGATTTGGCCAAGTTATGGGGTAGGGAAATTTTGACCCATGTCTATATAAGAATCAGGGGGTAAGATTTGGACATGAATTTCGACTAAAAAATCGATGTTCCGATTTGAATGCCAGATTAATCTAGAGGGAAAACCATGAATAAAAATACCAACCTCGTAAAAATCGGATGAGATTTGACCAAGCTATGGCGTAGGGACATTTTGACCCATGTCGATGTACGAACCTTGGGGTAAGATTTGGACATGAATTTCGACTAAAAAATCGATGTTCCGATTTGAATGCCAGATTAATCTAGAGGGAAAACCATGAACAAAAAGCCCAACCTTATCAAAATCGGTTGAGATTTGGCCAAGTTATGGGGTAGGATTTGGACATGAATTTCGACTAAAAAATCGGTGTTCCGATTTGAATGCCAGATTAATCTAGAGGGAAAACTATGAAGAAAAAGGCAAACCTCGTGAAAATCGGATGAGATTTGACCCATTTATGGGGTAGGGACATTTTGACCCATGTCGATGTACGAATATTGGGGGTAAGATTTGGACATGAATTTCGACTAAAAAATCGGTGTTCAGATTTGAATGCCAGATTAATCTAGAGGGAAAACCATGAACAAAAAGCCCAACCTCGTCAAAATCGGATGAGATTTGACCAAGTTATGGGGTAGGGAAATTTTTACCCATGTCGATGTACGAATATTGGGGGTAAGATTTGGACATGAATTTCGACTAAAAAATCGGTTGTCAGGTTTGAATGCCAGTTTAATCTAGAGGGAAAACCATGAATAAAAATACCAACCTCGTAAAAATCGGATGAGATTTGGCCAAGTTATGGGGTAGGGAAATTTTGACCCATGTCGATGTACGAATATCGGGGGTAAGATTTGGACATGCATTTCGACTAAAAAATCGGTTCTCAGGTTTGAATGCCAGATTAATCTAGAGGGAAAACCATGAACAAAAATACCAACCTTATCAAAATCGGATGAGATTTGGCCAAGTTATGGGGTAGGGAAATTTTGACCCATGTCGATGTACGAACCTTGGGGTAAGATTTGGACATGAATTTCGACTAAAAAATCGGTGTTCCGATTTGAATGCCAGATTAATCTAGAGGGAAAACTATGAAGAAAAAGGCAAACCTCGTGAAAATCGGATGAGATTTGACCGATTTATGGGGTAGGGACATTTTGACCCATGTCGATGTACGAATATTGGGGGTAAGATTTGGACATGAATTTCGACTAAAAAATCGGTGTTCAGATTTGAATGCCAGGTTAATCTAGAGGGAAAACCATGAACAAAAAGCCCAACCTCGTCAAAATCGGATGAGATTTGACCAAGTTATGGGGTAGGGAAATTTTGACCCATGTCGATGTACGAATATTGGGGGTAAGATTTGGACATGAATTTCGACTAAAAAATCGGTTGTCAGGTTTGAATGCCAGATTAATCTAGAGGGAAAACCATGAACAAAAAGACCAACCTTATCAAAATCGGATGAGATTTGGCCAAGTTATGGGGTAGGGAAATTTTGACCTATGTCTATATAAGAATCAGGGGGTAAGATTTGGACATGAATTTCGACTAAAAAATCGATGTTCGGATTTGAATGCCAGATTAATCTAGAGGGAAAACCATGAACAAAAAGCCCAACCTCGTAAAAATCGGATGAGATTTGGCCAAGTTATGGGGTAGGGAAATTTTGACCCATGTCTATATAAGAATCAGGGGGTAAGATTTGGACATGAATTTCGACTAAAAAATCGGTGTTCAGATTTGAATGCCAGATTAATCTAGAGGGAAAACCATGAACAAAAACCCCAACCTCGTCAAAATCGGATGAGATTTGACCGATTTATGGGGTAGGGACATTTTGACCCATGTCGATGTACGAACCTTGGGGTAAGATTTGGACATGAATTTCGACTAAAAAATCGGTGTTCCGATTTGAATGCCAGATTAATCTAGAGGGAAAACCATGAACAAAAAGCCCAACCTCGTAAAAATCGGCTGAGATTTGGCCAAGTTATGGGGTAGGGAAATTTTGACCCATGTCTATATACGTAATATTTTGATTTGGCATTCCTTAGGTATTTAGCCTAGGCGATTGTCGACGAATGCTATAATAGAGCAGTCATAGGCATATCTAGTCTTATTGATTTGGTGCTAATTTAAAAAAAAAAAGTAGTTGGTAAGTCTACTATTCCTAAAAATGTATTTATCTCCGCATAATTCTTGGCAATATTGTCTATGGTTTAAAGACAATCTTGGACAGAAATGCAGCACACGAAATATAAACTTAGGTATTTGAATACGATTGGAATAAAGCTATGCAATTATTATTCGAGCTTATTTTCTAGGCTATGAACATAAGAAGGCTAATAAATTGCTTAAGTAAATATAATAAAACAATAAATAAAATATTTAAATAATAATCTAATTGATAGCTGACAATTGAAATGAATGTAGGATTTTTTTTATTACATAATTTTTCATTTTATTGATTTACTTGAATGCAATACACGCCGAACCGACAGATTCTCGTTATACATCAGCTAAATTCAGTTTGCATTATTATAGACGAGCATCGCGACTCGATTTCAGTATTATGCAAATGTTTATCTGTATTATTCAATATTTATAATTTGTTATGTCTATAATTAAACATACGACAGTGTTTGGGTTTTATATTGAGAGCAACAAACACGACGGCAACGGCGGCACGCCCCCTAAAAGGCTGAGAGCTGGAAAATTTTAGAAATCTGTCCATTTGATTGCCGTGTTGTATAAAAAATTGTTTGTTGTTGTTGTTGTTGCCGATTAGCGTGCCACAAAGGCCGTTAGTTGTTGTTGCTGCTGCTGCTATTGTTATTTCTATTGTTATCTATTTTATTATATTTGTTTTAGTGTTAGTTTTAGTTTAATTCAATTCAATTTCATTTATTGCTACACGTTATGTCAAGTATATATACAAAAATTCATCAACTACGCTAAACAATTTCCAGTGTTTGCCTTTTTTAATTATAACAATATGATTTTTTATTTATTTGCTGTTTTTGTTGTTTATCGTAATGATTTAGTTTCGTTTAAATTGTAATTTACGTTGAATGCAATTTCATACAATGATTTCTTGCTACACTTTAATTTAAGCTGCCTTATATTCTCTATGTGTATGTGTGTGTGTGTGTGTGTGTGTGTGTGTGTGTGTGTGTGTGTGTGAAATGCATTAAGTTGCCGCATAAATGTTGTTCTTTACAAATACATATATATATAGATATATTCTTTAATACGAAATGCTAAACTTTGGTTTTATGCTACAAATGTGCACACAATGGCCAACACATGAATTAAACATTTAAGAAACTTATGACTATAACAAAAATAATAAAAAAAATAAATTATAGAAAAAGAGAAGAAACAGAAAAATAAACATTTGTTTTTGTGGGCCAACGGCTAAGTTAGATTTGATGGTGTGTATATAGTACTATTTGATGTATGTGCCCCCTTTTGCTTGATTGATAAGAATTCCTGTTGCTATCATATATGATATATATATATATATAGATTATTTGAAACCCTTGAGACTGCAGTGCATGGCTTTTTGACTTGGGTTCTTAAATTCGAGTACAACATATAGCGGATCTGGAGAGGAACTAAATTGTGAGCTGGCAATGCGAAGTATAAGGCTAGATATATTTATATATATATATATGTATATGTGTGTGGACTGTGCCCAACTGAAGGTGCATTTTCTAACATTGTTTTGGACATTGCTTAAATATACAAAATGAAAACTCTTCGAATTTTGGCCTAAACTTAAATGAACTATAAACAATTATTGGTTTAATTGCTAAAGAACAAACTAAACAAGCGTGTACGAAAGGTGAATATTTGTTTTTTTTTTGTACAGAATGTTTGACAAAATGTAGATTTTCTATTGTTCTATAATTAATGGGAGTTTTTTGTTATTTAGCCTCAACTACTCGTAGAAGCAGCAGCAAAAGAATTTATAATCATTTTTTGTTTTGTTTTTGTTTTTTTTTTTCTGATATATTGTTAACGTATTCGATGTGACATATGGAAGTAATCGGGCGACTCGGCGGCGCATCGGTTGACGCCCTTCATAAGTTAAATGCCATCATTGCAATTTATTTATTGAGCTGAAACATATCAGCTGCACATATTGATTGTGTTAAATAATACTTGGGGTTCTTTTTTTTGTTTTGCTTTCGGTTTTAGAGGACAAAAATTCAGCAGGAATCATTAAGAGTTAAGAGAGAAAATTGGGATAGATAAATGGATGCGAATCGATTAAAGTAGCATTTAAATTGTTTGTTTTTTTTTCTTTTTGTAAAGTTCGCTTAGAAAATTGCCATATGCGTTACATAAACGTTTTGTTTCATGTTCTTATTGGGTTTTCGCTTTTTTGTTTTTTTACTTTTTGGTAAGCTTACAAAACTAGTTAAATACTTGCTATTTCAATAGTACATACAAGTAGGTATATAAATTATAAAATAGTTTTCGCGTGTAAAATATAAAATGTTGCATTTTCATCATCATCAATTTCATTAGATATATATATATATATATATACGCTTATACACATATACATATATAGAGTTTATGTTTATGTTAATGTTATACTTGTTGTTGCTGTTGTTGTATGCCTTGCCATTTAAAAGTCTTAAGAATTATAGTAAATATGTATAAATGTTTACGTTACATATAGATAACGTTATAAATATATATATTTATAGATGTGTTGTGTTGTGTTGTGTTTTGTATTGTGTGTGTGGGTATTGTGACGACTCCTCCGCTGCCGCTTAATCCTGAACCTCCCGATACGGCACCTCCGACGTCACCGAGAACGACTCAAAGTAATGATTTAAGAACTCAAATGTGGGCCGCTTCTCGGGCACTGCATCCCAGCATTGTAGCAGCAGATGATAGATATTGTCGGGGAAATAATGAATCGTTGGCTTTGGCATGCGAAAACCGCGCTCGATATTCTCAATCACCTCCCGACTATGCATGCCCGGATAGGGCACTTGTCCGTACGTAAAAAGCTCCATCAGCAATATGCCATATGACCAGACATCCGACTTGATGCTAAACTTGCCATAGATGATGGCCTCGGGCGCTGTCCATTTGACGGGGAACCGAGAACCCTGCTTGGGACAATACTCATCGTCGGCAATGACGCGCGCCAAACCGAAATCACAAATCTTTGCCACATTATTCTCGCCGATGAGCACATTGCGCGCCGCCAAATCGCGATGGATGAGCTGCTTGGACTCCAGATACTCCATGCCGCTGGCCACCTGTGTGGCAATATAGATGAGATCCTCGAAGTGCAGATAACGTCCCTCGCCTTCGCGCAAAAAGTCCAAAAGGCTGCCATTCGACATGTACTCCTGCACAATATAAATGGGCTCCTCCTGCATGAATGAATGGAAAGGATTTAGCTGAACTTTTGCTGCTGGGCAAAACACACTCCCGACTGACCTGCGAGCAGACGGCATAAAGTGCCACGAGGCGATTGTGTCGAAACTTCTTCATGATGGCCGCCTCCTGGAGGAACGCAGCCGTCGACATTGTGCCCTCGCGCAGCGTTTTGACCGCCACATCGATGCTGTTGCGCCACTTGCCGTAGAACACCTCACCGAAGTTGCCGCGTCCCAGTTTGCGCAGCAGCTGAATCTCAGAGCGTGGTATTTCATATTTGTCGCGCAGCTCCGGGCCAAGATCCCACATCTGTGGCTGCGGTTTGGGGCAGGGACGCGACAGTATGTGACACAGGCCGAGCGCGTTTTCTGCAATAGAGTTTACGATTTGAAGAGAGCTGCCCGTCCCGAAATGATGTCCAATACTCACTGCTGTAGGCCATGACGAGGGCCTGAAGCGAGGCAAAAGTTTGATTTGTGGCTATGTAGAAGCCGCCATTGTCCAGAGGCTTGATGCGATAGTGCTTCACATGATAACCGCGTCCGTCCTCCCAGTCCTTGACGGACAGCGAATAGCCATTGGGATTATGCTCCGAGGGGCGCACCAGAAATGTGCCGCGCGGATTCTCCTCGGCCAGCAGCAGCTTGTCCGCCTCCTTACGTAGCACATTCTCAAAGAACCAGCTGCAGGCGAAGGTGGCACGATTAACAAATGACAGTCAATAGTTGATATAGACACACGACTTACTCCTCGCTGTTGACGCTGCGCTCCTCGGCGACAAAGTTGAGCGGTATCAGGCCCTGCTGGCGCGTGGTCAGATTAACGACGCGCCACCAATCCGATTCGGTGTCATCGACGACCTCCATGCGGTCGCCCTTTGTAAAGCTCAAGTCGGATTCATCGCGCGATTTGTAATCGTAGAGAGCGACAACGACGCGTCGTTTCGGCAGGCCACCAGGCACGCCGGCTGCTAATAGAATGAGACATCAATAGAGAGTGTGAGACAGAGAGAGAGGGAGAGCGACAGCTGCAGGCAGGCAATTCTCGTCTGGCTGTAAATTTGATTTGCAGGGCAGCGATCCGTGTCATGGCATAAATTGCAAAATTTATGGGCGACAAATTTTAGCATCAATTTAAAATCTAATTGCCAGTTAATGAGCTGCGGCCAGGGTCAGGTGGGTGGAGTCTGGCAGGTAAATTGCGAAATTGATTAGCATACATTTTGGCGCATCTTCCAAGGATGTGCGACAAAACAAAAAAACAATTGCATTTGCAAGCCAAGCCACAATTCTATTTGGATACCGTTTTTTGTGAATGTTGAAGCAAGTGTTTCCGACCTCAAAGCGAGCTACCCAGGCCGTCTGTCTGGCTGTCCTTATAGGAACTAAAAGATTTAGAGCTCTTCCTATTCCCCCGCGCAGATCGACTTTCAATCCTGGATAACTTCTGAGCTCATAGAGAGCTAGCCAGGTCGTCTGTCTGGCTGTCCTTATAGGAACTAAAAGATGTAGAGCTCTTCTTATTCCTCCGCGCAGATCAAGTTTCAATCCTGGATAACTTCTGAGCCCATAGCCAGGGGGTATGTCGGGCTCTTCCTATTCTCCCGGCAAATCAAGCTCAATCCTGGCTTACTTGAATCTGGCTTCGACGATCTCCTAGTCAGGCACTTCCGTCTGGCGTACTCTTACTTGTTTCTTTTGTTGTCCCTCCCGCCACAACATTTTGGCACTGAATTTGCATTTGGCTAATTGATTTAGCCCACACGGACAACTTGGCATGCCTTGCATTTGATTTGTTGTTTCCATTTCTATTTCTGTTATTTTTGTTGCCTTGCCCTGCATTTGGGGCATAAGTGCTGACACACGTAGAACGCACAAATCTCGGTCCAAGCTTTCAGCCTTTGTCAACGCATTTGACGGGTTTACACGACCTAAGCCGCTTTGCCTCAACTCAATCTGGACGCATAGACGCATAGACACACACACACACACACACAATGCAATGCAATGCTAAATACCCGAGCTAATCAAGCGGCGATTAGGCGCAGTCATTGCTGAACAAGAAACCCGCAAACCCCAGGCCCCGGCCCACCCCGCCTTTGCCATCAGCTTGAACATGGCTTGAAATGTGGCAGTCAAAATCTTTCAAGAATTTTCTTGAACACGGTTTTAATTGGCAGAGCCGAGTGCACTTTTAGCTGCTGCCTTTGTGGCTCGCCCTGGAATATTAACTTTATGCTAAACAGATTGCTTGTCGAGCTCTCCCCCTCTCTTTCCCATTTTAGCTTGTCTTTTTATAGCTCAACAATCCTTTAGGAATCTGCTCTGCACTTTTTCTTTGCTCTTAAGGCAAAGTCTGCACGTGTCATCCTTCACAGTTTTGAGCTTAACCAAGGTAAATTTCTGTTCATGCCCAGACATTCGTCAGAGTTCATATCTCATAGCCTCTTGCAGGCTGGAATAGTTGTCAAAATTGCTCGCTTATAAGGATAAAAGCTATAAGGGGAACAAGATCCTGCTCGCTAGACTTCATCTATGTTTAACGAATTTTTCTTCTTTAAATACTCATTAAATGCCCCTCTGCTAATTAATATTTAATTGTGTGGCGCCTTGTCATGTAAACGACCAACAGTTGCTGCGATAAGCTCTACTATAAAACCTATAAAGGTTAATGAGAAAGACGAGCTATCTTTCGGTACGCCAAAGATTTAATACCAGACGGACGAACGGAAGGACAGACGGATGGACGGACGGACAGACGGACGGACAGGCAGACGTGCAGACAGACATGTATATATTAACTCGGCTGATCTAAAATATATACACTTTATAGGGTCGGAAATGTCTCGTTCTGTGCGTTACACATTTGGAGACAAAATTATAATAACCCCTGCAAGGGTATCAAAAACTATCAATAAGCACTTTATTTTGTCTCCCCTTAATAGAACACCAGAGGCTGTCCGATTCCTTCTGCAATTAGTAGAATCGTAAAGATTCCTAAGAGTCCAACTAGGACAGGACCCTGAATCGGCTCCAGCGAACTCGACGTCTACTTCGTTGCCTAAGCTTCATCTCGTTACCCTGTTGTGCTAGAGTACATCTACATGCGTAATTTGTTTGCCTGCGGGGTTGCAGGGTGTGCAGCTCTCTGGTGGTCTCTGGGACCTTGCCGTTTTAATTAGCTATTTGACTTTGTTTTGCTGCCAGTGTCAGGTTGGCTTTAACCTTTGGCCAAATGCTAGTTGCTATTTATATAAAAGTTATAACACACACACACGCAGTCGGTTTCACATAATTAAAGTTTGCGTCTCTGGTGGCAGTTGATTGGAAGGTGGAGTTGCGGGTTCAGACGGCGCGCAGAAGGTCATTCTGAGTTTCATATTTGCCGTGCTTGTGTGACAGTCGAATTAACCTTGACCAACTGCCTGTTGGGGCCCTCTGCTTATGCATGTGTGTGTGTGCGTGTGTGTGTAGCTCCAGTTGACAGGTGAACGGCAAATTGCATAATTACAGCTCAGTCGGCACTTGACACAAACAAAAAGAATCTACATATTGAATGGGCAATATAGTTTAGCATAGTTAGCTGAGTCATCAAAAAAGTCAGTTTCAAGGGGTAGAGGGGGAAATATATATTGTATATAAGCAATATATTAACGCCCAAACAGATGCAGTCTGTTCTTCTGGCATAACATTTGCACGTGTCTCCTTCTTGGTTTCATATTTAATGAGAAAACTTAAAATCCCTCAAGGAGTTTCAGCCACACGAAATACGCTTCTCCTCCAGATACAGAGAAGACGTAAAGAAGTGTCGAGCCATTTCTTGGGATGGGAGCAAGTAACAGGAAGGAGGGAAGGAGTTAAACTACGCTCAGATAGGCCGTTAAGGATTACACCACAAATTTGACTATCGTGTTTTGCACAACCCGATTAATTTATCATAATCGATTATCGCTCTCCGATAACGATTGACAATTTGAGAGTTAAATTGTGGTTCTGCTTGACCCTTAGCCTTAGTCTCCCCAGCTGAGACCAGAGCTTCTTCAGCAGGTCTGCGTCTCTGCTTCGTCAGACATGTCAAGCAGCTCTTGCTCTTATTAGAAGCTACTGGCACAGTTCTTTCTGCCAGCTCCTGCTTGCGTTTCGTGAGTCTCCCATTATCATTACCAATTTTACACTTACTTGGCGTGGTGCGCGTTCGTATGATGTCCACGCCGCCCTTGGCGCCAATTTTGAGCGGTCCCCGATTCGGATCGGGCGTATATCTGGAGTCCAATGAGCCGCCATTGTTGTGCTTCTGGCCGAGTGCGGCAACAACGCCGGCGCCGACGCTGCTGTTGCTATTTATGTGCGTCTGGCCGAAGGTGTAGTCGGATTTCTTGTAGCCGCCCGTCGGATAGGCCAGCGCCAGCTCCTGATCCTGACGCTTGCTGCAGCATTTGTTGCCCATGTTTGCAGCTGACTGTGGCAGCTAAATGTGCAGGGTAGTTGTTGCTGTTGTTGTTGTTGCTCCAGTTGTTGTTGTTGTTGTTGTTGCGACTTGAAATTAGCAGCAGCTGCAGCGGCAACGCATATTTGGCATATCACGAGTTGCAATATTTACTTAATACAAATTAAAAACGTTTTGTTTGCTGCGCTGCTGCTGCTGCTGCCTTTTTGTTGTATTTTGTAGTTTAAGCTATCAGTCAAGTAGTGTGGGAGTGAGTGTGTGTGTGTGAGCGTGTGTGAGCGTGTGTGTGTGTGTGTGTGTGTGTGTATGAAGTGTCCTTTTAAGCTGCTTGCATCAAGAGTTGCATGGAGGGCATTGCCTTGTTTTGCTTTTAAGCGTTTTCAAAAATTCATTTTGTTTATGTAAAAAAGTTGTTGTTTCCTCTGTTGCTAATGTTGTTCCTCTTCTTCTTGTTGTTGTTGTTGTTCCTGTTGTTGTTGTGCGTTGTTGCCGTTGATTATCCTTGCGTTTGTTGTCCTGCCAGCGTGCTCAGCCAGCAACTGTCTGCACATTGTTCAAGCCTGCTCCACCTGCAACACAACAAAATGTAAACAAAACCAAAAAAGAAAAATTAGCTAGGACTCTGCTATAAATATTCATTAAAAGAGCATTTCACAAACGCACAACCAAGCCACTCACACACCGCCACACACACACACACACACACACCTATCCAAAGGGCAAGTCAAGTCAGTGACCCAAGCCTGTCCTGCGTTGTCCTGGTGCTGCTGCCTCCAGCTTTGCCCTCCGCTCCGTTCTCTAGATAAACGTTTTTGGCACATCATTTCACTTGACTTGGCAGCTCGGAACGACCTGCACCAGCAGAGGCAGCAGCAGCTGCAGGTTGACCAGAGCCCACGCGACAGTTGCTGTTGTTGGCATCGGAAGGGCAACTGCAACAACCGCAAGCAAACACGACCTAGTTGAGGCTGTCTGACTGGGAGATACCCAGCATCTTCAAAATTGTGTGTCCCCAATCCCCATTAAATGATTTTCCGATGTGTTGATACAGTAAAAACTCTCCTGATGGACACGTATGCTAGGCGCACATTTTCTATCAAGCCATTTCCATTTTCCTCTCTATTGGAAGGATATTTCCTTAAGTGGACAGAAGCTACCCGACATTCGCTGTCCGCCCAAGGGTGTTTTCACTTTGAGTCGGGTTTTCGGGAAATTCGACCCGCATGTGTGGAAAAATCGCGAAAAACGTTTGCATGAAACTTTTTTGTTTACCATCCAATCGGCTCATTTCCAAGTTCTTGGATGGAAAATGCGGGCTGAAGGTTTAATAAATGATAGTTTATTCTTCAGCTTCAAGGCTTCTCATCGCAATCCGTTGATTCCAACATTTGGTTTTTTAGTCGACGCAATTAAAACATATTTTTAAATATAACTGTAGATTAATATGGGTAGTTTTTCATTTTCCACGGGCGTGTAATTAGTGGAAAAGTAATATCTAAAATTTGTAGCACAAAACTTTCCACGGGCAAGGCCGGGCAATAGCTACTATCTTATATTTGAGAACTAACTTAGACCAATAATATATATACATTATCTGCCTGTTACATACATTCGCCCAGCCACAATATACCCTCCCATTCAATCACTTTCAATGGGCATAACAATTGCCTGCCTGAATAAAAACTGGAACGGGAGTGCACATTGTCTATTGACTGAAGGCCTGGCGGGCATCTGTTTATTGTTCAATTGGATAATTATGGTCTAGTGTGTGCGTGTGTGTGTTTGTGTGTATTTGTGTATGTGTGTGTAAGTGTGTATGAGTGATTGCGAGGCCAAGGCTGGCAACAACCACAACCGAGCACACAAACGGCTGCTTTGTTGCACAAATTGTTGCAGCACTTGCCCCTAAAATTAAATTGTTATTGTTGCGCATTTGTTGGCAGGATATTTATGTGTGTCTGTGTAAGTGTGTGTGTGTTTGTGTGTGTGTGTGCGCAGCTGCTATGAAATTGTGCTGCCAGTTGGCAGGCTGCATTTGCGGCATTAACTAATATCCTGGCATTAGCTCAAGTTATCTATTGCTGTCAATTATTAAAGTGCTGCTTAAAGTGTGCCACATTTAAAACAGGAGTGTCGGGAGTGCTCGACTGGTAGATACCCTGCAGCTAGTCTAAGTCCACGCTTTGGAAATCTCTTACTTGATTTCAAACTATCTACATACCTATTTCTGAGAAACAGAAAGAAAGAGAGAGAGAGAGAGAGAGAGAGAGAGAGAGAGAGAGAGAGAGAGAGAGAGAGAGAGAGAGAGAGAGAGAGAGAGAGAGAGAAGCTTATAAAACCCAGAGAGACAACAAAGGCGCCATAAAAATGTTATCTGTGAAATGGAAATCGCAGAGAGTCAAATATTGACATGGCTTGCAAATTCTATTGGCTTTCACTTCTGGCCAAGCACATCAAATTGTGTTGCCAGGACAACGACGTCGGAGTCTGTGTTTATTGTCCTGTCCGGTCCTTGTCCTGTCGAGTTGTTAAAAGCAACGCGTCGCGCTTTAAACAACCGAAGAAACAACAACAAACCCAATAAAAACAAACTTTATGCACATTTTGCGTGGCGCATCAAATTCAAACTTTTCATTTTGGCGAGTTCATGAACCCCTCCAGCATCAGTTCGAGCCGCAGCAGCAGCAGCAACAAAGGCGTCTGCAGGGGTCAACGAGGGGTATTAAAGGCCAAAGCACAAGAACACACACAGGCACACACATATGCACACACACACACACACATTAAATGCGGCGACAGTCTTAATACGGTCAATGAATCGTGGCATTTTATTGCCATAAAATGTTTGGCGAAATTATTTTTATCACCTGCACGAGGTAAAACAGATGAGGCGCAAGACAAGACCGGCATGTCTGTGACCTGAATGTTTGTCAAATATCGCAGATCGACACATAAACAAATGTAAGCATATATATGTAGAATATGTCGAATGTGCAAACAATTGATACAAAATTCCATTTGTATACCCTTGCAAAGGTTATCTTGCTAATTTTATCTTTTATCTCTTACAAATCTACATTACAAAATGTGTAACGCGTAGAAGTACATCAAAGCAGCGACAGGTCGCCAGTTCAAGTCCAGTAAAAATTAACATTGTGAATTACATGAATATTTGATTTAATATTCATAGAATGCAAAAATAAACCATTTAAATTAACAATTAGTTTAAATAAATAATTAATCATTAATTTAAAGGAAATTATATTTGAATTTGTGTTAACAATAATAATTTAAATTATTCATTTTTTCAGTTGTTTTCTTCACACAAAAGCTGTCGAATGTATTCCCAGGCACGCAATTGATTGCTTCGTGCGAAGTTTGGGGTTTGAACCTCCGCAAAGACAGTAGACAGAAATCAGGGACAACAAAGGTTAGTTCTTCTTAGAGAATTTAAGCTTTGACACTTTAAGTTCCAGTTTTATATCTATTCCCAGGCACGAAATTGATTTTATGACGCCGCGTTTAAAGATCGAAGCTAAAATTTAGTTAAGTTAGAAAACTTCGGTACTTCAACAAAACATTTTCAGCTTTTCCTTTCCCCACCCCCTCGCCCAACCCCACCCATTTTGATTGATAGAGTTACGGGCCGCTATAATTTCCGTCAGGTGTTTTGTGGCTGCCATTTTTCACAACACCTCAATAGTAATTGAGGCCGTTGCATGCGCTGCCAACGGCCGACAGGTGGCGCTTTAACATGGTAAAAATATATATATATATATATATGTGTGTGTACTCCATTCAATTCGGTATTTTTAGGGGGAGCAGCAAGAGGTCAAAGTTGAAAACCGAAAATATGAATATTTCATTTGTAGTTGTCATGCCCAGTTGCGGGGAGGGGGAGGGGGAGGGGGGAGTGGCAGTTGCCAGTTATCCGAATGCGACATACTTTGCGTATGTGTGTCAGTGAGTCCACGTGTGTGTGTGTGTGACATGAAATTGTAAATTTCTAGCTTTGTCGAGCATGCTTTGATGCCACACTCGAGTTGCTGCTGTTGTAGTTGAATTTCCACAGTTCGAGTTGACAAAACGAAATGAATACTTAATTGGAAATTGTGGCTTTGAATGCGCCTGAAAGGCGGCAACGCATATGCATGACATCAAACTCATATCATGTGCTGCATTGTGGTGAGTTATAGCTGGTCATGTCGACCAGAAATAATGCTTAATTCACGGGGTTTCGACATAATCAGAAAATGATGCTATAATTGAATAAAGACCAAGAATTGGCATTGCTCTAGTCGAGCAAGCTCGACAATAATATTTACCTAAACGTGTAAGCCAATAACACAAATAAATAAACACATCTGCAAAGTAAGCAAAATCTGTTAGCATGACTTGAATTGGTGAGAATTGCATAGAAGGGCGTAATAAAAGTAAAGCGTTAGAAAGTCACAAGTTGCGCAAGAGCAAAAGTAGGATAAAGCGAAAGAAGGAGAGAGAGAGAGAGCGAGAGGGAGTAAAAAAAAGGTCACTCTGTATTATAAACCCTTGCTTTTCTTTATGGGTCAAAACTAAGTCAATCGCAGACCTTTCTACTTTCGCTCACATTTGCTTAAAATGAAAAAAAATGCTCTATTTAGCATACACATTTTCACTTTGCGTGTCACAATCGTAGTTTGTTTCTTATTGTTAGAAGGGGCGAAAAAGCGATTTCACAAATTGCAAAGGGAAGAAGAGAAAATCCCCGGCGGCAGACCCAAAATCGCCGCACATCTAATAAAATCAAATAAAATGCAAAAATGTATGAAATGAAATGGGCAAAAGCCGTATGGCTGGTTCGAAGGGCGTTGACTGTGTGCGCGCCAATCCTCGAGGACATTTCAGGCATTAACTGTAAATGCCGTAATGCCGTCATTTCCTGATGACAGCCTGACAAAACCAGGAACGCAGAGATACACACCCGAACCGCACGCCCATCATGATTTAGATACAGCTGCTCGTGAGTGTGTGTGTTTGTGTGTGTGTGGGGTGTGCTCCTTTACATTATATTTGGTTTTGTGTGGGCGTTTGTTGTTGCTCAGTTTTATTACGCCACATTATTACAATATACGTATACGCCCCCCCACCAGCCCCGCCTACTCCGCGCTGCGCTGTTGTCAGCCTACTTAAAAAGTCAATTTTTGTGACGTCGCCATCGTCCTGTTGCCGTGTGCCATTTGCTGTTGCTGCCCTTAAGCCCTTCCTGTCTAGCTTCTAACTGTCTATCGCAGTGTCAGTCGTTCACCTTTAAGCGTCACGTGCTATCGATTAACCTACACACACACATATACACACATTATATATGTATATAAAGATCTATTGACTGTAGCTATGCCACATGCCAAATGTTAAGAAATATGTGCCAATGTGACTGAAGCGAGGGCAAATAAATGTAGATTTATTTATCCCTCGATGCGAGTCCTTTTTTTTTTTGCATAAGAAGCAAGTGAAATATTCCCCGGACAGTTGCTGCGAGGAAAAACCAGCGACAGTTTCCATTCAAGAATTTTCTCGTATTGAAATTCAATTTGTTGCTTTCCCCCCCCTTTGGCAAATTGCATAAAACATTATCTATGCGTTGTCGACATTGGCTTCGGCATTGGGTTTATAATAAATGGGCGTCACGCATTTGCAGGACGATGCAATAAATAAATGCAGCACATAAATCTATCACAATGTTATTTGCACTTGTGTGCAAATAGAGAACCGAATAAATATCAATATCAATATCAATATAAATATATATAAATAAATAAAAAACAATATCAATATCAATGAATTTATTCATTTTTTATGCGTTTGTTTGTTAAACTCGCAAATAAGTCATCGATACGCGTATTCAACAGGGCTTTAAATTCATAATAATTTTATGAAAACAAAAGTTAACTTGTGGGCTGTGCTCGACTTGGCAATACCCTGTAAACACTCTGGCTTTCTTTATAGTTGCATAGAAAAACAAATACACTTATGACTGTTCTTTTTTCTCAGTCCTATCTTTATAAAATATTCAGGATTTATATAACCCATAAGAAAGCTTAAACATATTTAAAGTGCTTCCTCTAAAACTAGTCTATTTTAGGAGAATGGGCGGAGGTATCCAAAATGCAAAATATTTATTGTTTGTATCTATATCTTTATCTGTATCTGTAAATATATCTGTATCTGTAAATATATCTGTATCCGTAAATATATCATTATCTGTATCTGTATCTGTATCTGTATCTGTGTATCTGTATCTGTGTATCTGTATCTGTGTATCTGTATCTGTGTATCTGTATCTGTGTATCTGTATCTGTGTGTCTGTATCTGTGTGTCTGTATCTGTATCTGTATCTGTATCTGTATCTGTATCTGTATCTGTGTATCTGTATCTGTGTATCTGTATCTGTGTATCTGTATCTGTGTATCTGTGTATCTGTATCTGTATCTGTATCTGTATCTGTATCTGTATCTGTATCTGTATCTGTATCTGTATCTGTATCTGTATCTGTATCTGTATCTGTATCTGTATCTGTATCTGTATCTGTATCTGTATCTGTATCTGTATCTGTATCTGTATCTGTATCTGTATCTGTATCTGTATCTGTATCTGTATCTGTATCTGTATCTGTATCTGTAGGTCTGCCACCACGCGTTACATACTTTGTGCTCAAATTAAAATAACCTCTTTGCACAGACTACGCATACTTTTAATACCGATAAAACGTTGCGTCAATTGAAATAAAGTTGTCCATGTAAAAATATTGCTGCAAATTATCATGAAATATTTATTAATCATTCGGAAAACATTATGAGTCAATTACATATATTAAAAGAGCGAATTAGCTGAATACAATTAAATAAAATTAGAGCAGTGCTAAAGTGACAGATGTATGTGGTAAATAAATAATAATAATAAAAAAGTGTACACCCTTTACATGTTGATCTCAATGTACTTGCTGCACTACAAGTTGACATTTCGCAATGAACAAATAAATTTATGGAGCACTCATATATATGTTTAACAACTCTCGAGTGCCAGCAGACAACTTGTTGTTCCCTGTCAAGTCAACGGTGGGAGAGTGGGGAAGTGGGGGCATGGTGAGGGGTCTGAGTCCATTTGGACCATTTACAGATGCCTGGACATTATGACAGCAATGCCACGACGACATTAAAATGATTGCCGCCCGCCCTCGGCAGCTGCCGGCGCAATGCCATTAAACAAATGAACTAAAAGCAATAAGCATAATAAGCTAGACTCTGATCTGATCAAATATATATATTAACAATATTGTGACCGACTTCAGGGCCAGCGTGACAAGTTCAATCAATCAGATGGCCTCGCTGATGAGGCGTGGCAGCAGGCGGCGCCCATATGGAGATTACAAGCATAATTTAAATGGCAAGAGGTGCGAGGGGTGGCAAGGGAGGGGGAAGGAGGGGCGTGAGTAATATATAAAGAAGGCTTTGTTTGTACAATTAAAAAATAGTCACGTAGTTGCAAAAACAGCTGGCGATAAATTGAATGGCACAAAATACAGTATTTACAAGACTTTAAGAACTGAATTTATGGCAAATACCCTGTAAAAAAGATGATGCTGTTGTGTGACACAGAAAATGAAGAAAAACAAAGAATGAACAGAAGAAGATATTGGCGCTATTAATAATAATTAAAACTAGAGCTATTCAAAAGGAAGGATACCGGTTCGAATCCCAGGAATTAAAAGATGTTCAAGCAAATGAAAAAGTAGAATATCGATTCGAATCTCAGGCATGTGCATTAATGTCGAGTATTTTTTAACCGAAGGTCTTAATAAGTCATAATAATTTATAATAATATAAGTTCCAACTTGTTTTTAAAAATAATAATAATAAACTAGTTTAGTTTGTATATGGAAAATGACATAAATATTTAATAATAGTTCAAGTTTCTTTGCTTGCCATATTGACAATTTAGATAAGATGTTGCCAGAGAGTAAATTCTACACGGAAGCGCTTGTAATTCTCAACAAGTTTAAGTTTCGGCAGGGGCAAAAGGCGTTTGAAATCCTAGAGTCAATAGCAAAGTCTGCTCATGATAGAACCGGAAGATTCTTAATATAACTTGTTATTTGTGGATTGTTAATAATATAACAAATAATCAGCATTGACCTCGAGCCGGCCAACTTAAAACAAATACTTATACTTAAAAGGCCATTAAAACAAATTGTAAACAATTATTTTCCCGGAAAGACTCAGAGACATCACATCTTTAGTTAAGAAAGGGAGATAATATGTAGCTTTTCCTGTTTAGCTTTGCAATTATAACCAAGCCCAATTCAACATACAGGGTATTAGAAAGTCGAACTAGTTTTAATTGCAGTTATTTTCTAGCCTGTCTGGCGCCTGTGCGTCAGCCCACAGCTGGACGCAGACTAGAGCAAAGTTTTAGCCCTGGAATGCAGACACTGCTTTTTGCTCCATAAAAACGTGACCACATCCATGGAGTGGGAAATGGGCAGAGACAGGGAATGTGGAGCTAAGGGAGCTGGTTGGCATTTGTGGGCGTGTCGCTTGTAACGCACAATTTGACGCATTTTAAGCGGCGGCATTGCGTCAATGAACGTGTGAAGTTCCAAGGAACTCGTAGGAGGGAGAGCAAGAGCAGGAGCAGGAGCAGGGACTCGGAGCTGTGGAGGACGTGACCCATACAGGAAATGCTGCACATAACATCTGTGATGCTGCTCCTGATGTGGAGTGGGATGGGCTAGGGCTGCGGCTGGCTTTGTCAATCTCAACATGCAACAGCGACATGACGCGCAGAGCTCATTACTTTAATGGAACTTCCAACCCCTGCACGCTGTCTGTGTCCTCTTTCAGCTGATGCTAATGAAATATTTCTATAATGTGCATTTTATTTGCGTAGAATTATTATTTTTTTTTTTGTTTGTATCCAAACAGTTGGGGTCATTGGCAGCCAGCGGAAGGATTGCCAAGCAAAAGCCGTCAACGGCGCCAAGTAATTAGCCAGCAAAATAAACAAGCCAAAAGCAACACAAACTCCACAAAAATGGGTAAACAATTTATAAAAAAAAATAAAAAAAAAAAAAAACAAAAATTAACCCAGAAATCTAATTAGCGAAAATAAAAAACAGCAGCGACGGAACGTTAAAAACATGGGAGCTGCGTGTTGTCAGAAAAAAGAGAAAAAACAAAACTTGGAAATGCACAACTAGGAGATGCCCTAGGCACAGCGCCAAGCTGTGCTTCTTCTGCCAATAGAGCCATACTATGAGAAATGTTGACTTGATTAACTCCGTTTTTTAAGGTTCGAACCTTAGAAAACTTGCAGGATACATAAACAACATACAAAAGGGAGTACATGCCAAAGTACAAGGCTCTAACTTTCATAGAAAATAAGTTCCTTCTAAATTTGTGAGAAATGGTAGAAGATATGCTTGATTTATGTATACTACACGAGAGCCTACATATCAAGTATGCTGAGCTTATCTAGAGCTTCTGATCTTCGAGATATTATGATAATATATGATATGAAAATGGGAGCAGACATTGATTATAAGCTCTCAATATCAAATATAGTTAAAATTCTTGTTAAGCCCAATCAAAATAAAAACAGGGCATATTCACGCACAACAGCTGAACTCACACACACACACACACACACACACACACACACACAGATATAAATAGGTGTATATATATACACACACATGTAGCAAAAAGGGGGGCGTTTCGATGACGAAATCGAGTCGATAAAAAAACGTACATAGAGCGAGCGAGAGGGAAATATGAACAAACGTCATCTGTCGCATGTTTGCCTGCCGCCGCTGCTGCCGCTTCCTCTGCTGCTGCTGCTGCTGATGGGTAACCTGAGCGCTGCCCACATTGTAAAGTGGCGTGCAACGGACTCTGGGGAATGACCAGAACAAAGCGCCGGCAAACCCGGATGCCGAGCAGGACCACGAGCCGCGAACTGTTGTGTTGGCCATGGAACCGGCAATTGTCGACTCGCAGGATCCCGTGTAATAGTTGCAATTGTTGGCACTACAAACAACCGTAATTTTCGTCAACAATAGCGGATGCAGGATGGGGAGCAACACGAGCCGGAGCTGGAGCGGTAGCTGGAGCTGCCATGGCATGGGGCATGGGTCAACTTAATTGCATGTTAAACAGGCGCTCCGATAGAAAAAGTTAAATTATTAAAACAATATTTGTGTGCGATTAGATGGCAGTAACAGTAAGGAAACTAGAAACAGGGAGAACGGCTAACCAAGCCGAAGTTGGAATACCCTCTTAGACATAAGGCTTCGCTGTTTCTAGATATGCGAGCAGAATTGTGTAGATAACATTATCTCAAAAAGAAAACAACAACAATCAAAAATGACTATCTACGGCATGCCAAAATTTGAATAATCTTCCTGACATATGTCTTAGAATTTATATATATATATATATATATATATATATATATATTTAAAGAGAATTGTGAAGCTCATAAATTTTGAGTTTCTTGCCGCTCTCTCAGTATTTGACAGCTATCAAATAACGATTCGATTAAGGAGCATTAAGAAACTAATAAATGCCGCGTTTGATTTTCAAAATCCAGAAATTTTACCTATTATTTATATGACATCTTTATACCTTTATAAAATACCTACTACAAGAATGGAACATCAACTAAAGTCAAATGCTAATGCAGTGTTAAGTGCACACTGGAAAAATATAACAAGAGTTTTGTATTTGAAGCAAACACAATTGAAACATATCCAAGAGCCAAGTTACTTAAGAAAAATTCTTATTTTATAAACTTTTTTCTTACTCCCAAAATACCCGACTCAAATCTAGCACATAATCCAAAAGCTTGCATAATGCCCTTTAAAACATTTGCTTATACTTATTTTGTAGCTCATCTAATTTTATCTAATTTCTCAGGCATTTAATAATTGAATAATAATAATAATTGTATCATGAATTCCATTCCAGTCGCAATATTTATTTCTCACGTCCTTTTTTCGCTGAGTGTGGCAACTTGGCGCCAGGACGACGCAGGACATGGCGAGCTTTGAGTGTGCCGTTAGGTGGAAATAGTTACACGCTTTATTTGGCGTCCTGCCGCCAAGTGTACAGTTAAAGGAGAGGACTAGAGTCGGGGAAGTTAACCCTCGTTGGCCATGACGACAAACAACGACACAACAAGGACACAACAATGTGCCGCTAACTGTTATAGCTCGACGCCAATGTCGCACGCGCCGCCATCAATGTGGCAGGTGGCAGAAAGGAAGCCTTCATTTCTGGACTCACAAGTTGAACAGCTGACTCGCAGCTCGATTGTCGCTAATCACTAAATAAATATTTGCTTTAAGTGAAACATTAATAAACACGGGTAAAAGTCTTTTTGCATTCAAGTAGGATCGACTAGTAGATGCCCTTTCATTCTCCTTCCTCTCTTGCAGAAACATTTCATTCTCAAAAGCCTTTTGTGCTTTGTCTGATTGTCTGATTTTTTTTTGGATTTTCAGGTCTTTACAATTGCATGCAAATATGTATATATATCAAACATCAAGACATTACTACAGATGGAGTAGTATTTTAAGTTTTTCCAGTGTTGAAAAGTATCAAAAAAAAATTAAAATATTCTAAGTACGCCTTTGCTATACAAAAGATACAACCTTCAAACCACGATAAGAAACTGAACGTCAATATATTGTAAATTTGTGAAAATTTCAAATTTTCCATATTCTTATTGTTGTAACATGTTCAGGTATATATACCAGAAATCAAGTCATTGCATGAGATAGTTTTTCCAGTGTTGAAAGATATCAAAAACAAAGTATATATTTGAATTGCATCTTTGCTTTACGAGAGAACTCGAAACACTGTCAAAAACTGAACATATATATATAATATATTGGGAATTTGTGAAAGTTCTTATTTTTCAATCTCTAGACATAAAAGTCTCTGGGTTCTTAGATGCCCGCTTCTGCCTATATATGCCCTAGCACAATTCCAAAATACCCTTCCAATCAATTTTTTTAAAAGTGTAGAAGTTATTTATATAGTATCTATTGCGATGCTATATTATATCTATAGACACTTTATTTACTATTTGCTGTTGTTGTCGTTTTAGGATATATCCTGTTGATTCCGCGACAGCTGCCTTGCTTGGCATTCGCTGGGTGAGGTCATAGCAAAAGCCCAGTTGGAGCCAAAGTCAAGCGACAATACGGCTATTTTAAGACTGAAGCTATTTTAATGCTTGAACTGGGCGTGGTCGGGGCGGGAAATTATAGCCGCTGCTTCGTCTTCGGAGTGCAGCAATTAGTCAAAAAAAAGGTTTGCTTCAGCTTCGATTTTCGGCTGGCTGTTTGCATCGGTGGAACCCATTTGTCTTGTGCCCCGGCAATTGGGTCAAGCGTGGCATATGCACGTGAGCAGCCCCCCCTGTACCTTCCCTTCCCCCCTCGTACGTAGCACACTGGGCTCTGCCAATGTAATGATAAATGCAAGCGAGCAGGGGCTGTCCCCGAGGCGGGGCACAGTTGTTATCGGCGAGCGGCGTCAATTATGGCCAGCAGCAGCAACCGCTTTATCGGCCTACCGAATGGTATAAGACAGCCAACACACTGCCTGACTAGCAAATACCCTGTATACAAACAAACAGTCTAGCTTTTTTATAGACATTCATGCACAAAAGATGTATATAATAATAGTAAAGGTTATATTGTAATGGAAGCATCTGCGACCCTTTTTTATTCTAGCTCTTAGAATTTCCGAGATCGAGGAGAAGAATGCATCCACAGACAGACACACGATAAAAGCTAGATCGAACCAGGCTTCTCAGATCTCATCTAGATCGTTTGCTCCCCTCTCCCTACTACACATACACCCTCAAAAATAGTATACCCTCTTTAGTCCTACACAATACTTACAGGGTATAGCAAGACAAAATACTTTGGAAATGCTGCAGCGTCATTAGGTGACCCCAAAACCGAAAATACGAAACCCAAAATGAAATGAAAAATGTACAAAAATGAATTTTCGTTGTGCTGATAGCAGGAGCTGCAGCAGGGGCAACTCTTATCAAACACACACGCACACACGCACGCACACAACTCCCATTTGGGTAGGGGGGGAGTATCGGAATCGGCATCGGATTTGTTAAGTGCCTGCAGCGTTTATCTGTCGTTGAATCAACACAAGGCAATTCGTGTTATTGGAAAGAATTCCCACTTTGCCAGCCACACACACTCGGCATGTGGTCAACATGTGCAGCAGGAGGCGGCAGGCAACAACGGCTGCTGCATTTGCATGCATAGTGGCAAAAAACACATGACATGCTCCACATTCGTGTGACATTTGCCGTTGCACCCGAGTGCAAAAGTGTTACATGCAACAACAACAACAACAACAACAAAGCAGCTGCAACAAAGAGAGCGCCCCAAAATGTGGCACGCCCCTCACTGCGTATAAATCGCTTGCATTGCATTTTGCTGGCCTCAAATTGGAGCAGAGAAGTAACCCAGCCCCAATCCGGTGGCTAAAGTCAAATGTCATTAGGGAGCGAATCCGGATCGGAACTAATTGAATGGGCGCTGCTTGCCAATTTGCAGGCAATGCAATAAATTAACATTTTTCGATGTGGGTTCGAACCGGCAAGGTTCAAAACATGGTTCGGTGGAAGCATGGTAAAGTTTTAGTAAGTGATTCGCAGGTAAGGTTTCAAGTGTAGTTAAGACTTTAAAGGTGCAAGTCGCGATTCGAACCGGTAAGACTTAAGCCTTGGCTCGAAGCTGCAAGTTTTAAATCGTGGTTTGAACTAGTAAGCTTTAAATGGCGGTTCAAACTAGAAAGGTTCAAGCCAATAAGTTTCGAATTGTAGTATACGCTAAGGTTCAAATGGTGGCTCAATCTGGAAAGGTTCAACTTGCGATTTGAACCGGCAAGGATTAAATGAGGGTTCGAGTTCAGTTATTTTCAAATCGTGGTTCAAATTAGTAAAGTTCAAATAGTGATTCGATCTGGCAAGGTTCTAATTGTAGGTAAGGCTCGTAAGGTTGTGGTGAGAATCCTCATATTTTTTTGATAATTTGAACCGAACATTGAGCTGAACCTTCTATTAATTTAGCAGAAATTCAAGCAAAGACTCGAGAAACCCTGTTTTAATGTTATTGAATATTCAATAACCGAGTCACACAACGAAATAGCAAACAACTTTTAAAGATCTGCATTGATTAAAAGCGCATGAAAATTACACAAATGCACTCTTCCCCCCTTAAAGGCCAAGGAATTCCGCTGCGACTCAACCGCTTTGATTGAAGGGTGAGTCTTGCAAATTCTAACAGACTTTCGGCTGGCAGTCAAAAACCAACTCGAAGCAACAACATTCCAAGCGGAAATTTCACCAACATCCGACTTGAGTATTTAATTTCCTCACGGCGCAATGCAGCTGCCACACAGTTGGGCCCGACTGATGTCATTCCGTGTATACCACGCAAAGTGTGGGCAGACGACTTCAGGGAGCCAAGCACACGTCACAGACGCATACGTGACGTCGCATATGCAGAAGCGTATTGGTGGGAGCTTATGTGGGGGAGGTATCTGCAGACAGCAGACATTGCAGAAGGAGTCGGTGCCCATAACATAAATAGAAACAGCCACAAAGCTTGACAACGCGACAAAGTTTCACAATTCGCCAAGCCACCCGCATGAAGGATACCTGCATACAGATACACACAACACAACACACACACACCCTCTCACACAGGTGCAAAAGGGAAAAGCCAAAGAACAACCCTCAACCGCGTATGCGACAAAAATTATGAATGAAGCCACAGATAAGCAGAGCAACTGCAGAAAAACAATACAGGATATTTTAAAGTACCGAATCGCAGTTGCTCTTCAAGGTTATATCTATATCTATTTCTCGGGCTTACAAGGGAGAGGACGCTGGTTCAAACCCTTTGTAAGTCACGTGGTTTTAGACCAAGACGTTGCCGGATTTAGTCTACAGATATTTCATCTATGACAATCTCAAATATTAATATAAATTTTAGATTAAATTTGAGCTCTGAGGTAATTCGAACTACCAAAGCTTCAAACTTGCTTCCAGCTTAATGCCCTCCCTCTAAAATAGTTTTTTACTTTTTCTGTTCTATCAATTAACTTTATAGTGTTCCCTAGCTCATTCGCCGTATACCCTTTCTCGGCAATTCCCTCTCTCTCTCGCTCTGGTGCTGGCCAAGGAATATACAAGAACAAGTCCACATTGGCTGGGTTCTGTGTGTGTTGCGTCATTTTCTTGCTTGACAACTTCAACAACAACAAAAGTCGTTTCAGTTTGAAAAGATTAAAAATTGTATTGTGTGTGCCGTGTGTGTTGTGGGACGGCATGGACTATGGACAGCTCCTACTTAAAACAGGATGCAGTCCAGGGGCATAAAACTTTTTAGCACTTTTATTGCTGTTGCCGTATGTTTCGACAACAGGCGACAGCCCAACACTCAGACAACAAATTGTCAGCTTGTTGACGAACAGCAACAGCAACTGGCACGACAAGTCAGAATGCCCTCAGTGGAGGGGTGCTTGACTATAAGATACCCTGTAAACAGCAACGAGTTGCACTGTGTGGCATAACAAAGCCACGTTTTATCTATAAACTTGGGGATATTATCCAAATAGTAAAATGTCATGCGTCTGTTAGAATAGTACGAAATCCAGTGCCGGTATCGGAAGAGCTTGAAGCTTGAATCTATAGACGAATAGGATCAACATGCCAATCCTTAAGTCTCCAACTTCTCTTAGATATGCTGAAGAATCTTTAATCCAACCATAGTTCTCTCTCTGGAATATATATATTTTTATATGAGATGCCTTCTTCTGCCTGCTAAACTTGCACTCAATTAATAATAATACCCTCTTCACTCGGTTATGCAGGGTATCACAACGAATCAACAAGCGGCAGACATAAACACGAATTTATAAGAAGAAAACACTCACACACACATATGTTGCTGCAACTCAGGCTAATAAAGCAAACTAACAAGTAAGAGTGTGAGGGGGGATGGAAGTATGATAGGATATAACTGCTGCCTGCTACTGCTGCCTGCGGCTTGAGTTTTGCCAGAGCTATAAGCACTTGAACAACATTAAACTCTACTCATTTCGTTTTTGTGATTACACGTTGCGTGCGGCCTCAAGTGTCGCAACTCAAAGTGCGCTTATCAACGCCCAAAGCATCTGAGTTGGCAGATGGGCACAGCAGCAGGGCAGGGCAGGGCAGAGGGGGGAGAGGGTAGCCTACAGGCAGCAAGTTTTAACAAATATTTTATAGAGCATGCATGATGGCCGGGGCTCTCAATGCGGCGAGCGGGCACTTGACATAGTTTGCAGCACCTTTGGGTACAGCGCCCCGCCCCGCCCCAACCCCCACCCAACTCTTTACGCCACGCCCACTCAGCGCACCACGCCCCGCTGGTAAAGTTGATTTATGCAACAGCTTGCCAGGCGACACTTGCGAAGCGGCATAATATTATAAAACTGAAGCTTTTACACCTATTAAAATGTACACAAATGGCTGAGAGTGTGCGGCTGTTAAAGTGTGTGTGTGTTTCAGTGTGTGTGTGTGTGCCTTGCCACTTAAAAAACTAGCAGCGCAAAATTGGATTTAATCCTCGCCTGGCTCGCAGCAGGACGAGCCTTGGTTGCAATTTTCATTAAATTTGCAGCTTGCAACGTGCCGCAGCTCGCCCAACTTGCAACTTGCAGCTTGCACTTATGTGCCGTTATTTTATGCATGAAACCAAATAACGGCACCCGCACGTCATGCCATTTTGGGGCTTCCGTCCCCATCCCCCCGCCCACAACTCCGCAGGGGAGCCACGAGCCATAACTTCATTAGGGTCGTCGGGCGAAGCAACAAATTGAGCCAAAGTTGGCGCAGTCTAGGGTATCTATAGAGCATACCCGCTGCACCCTTAACCCCTGTCCCACCGGAAACGACCACCCGCATGTGCAGCAAAAGAACAACTGCTCGGAATGCTGGTTGAAAAGAGAAATATTTAAAATATAATCCTACAGAATATAGACGCGAACGCTTAACCTTACCCAGACCCCGACCCCAGCCCCGACCCCGTTGCCGTTGCCTCCGTCGAACCCTATCGCGACCCCCAGAGCCAGGGCCAGGTAATTAGTCATGAAAGCCGAGAACCTCTATGTGAAGCAGAGCTTGTAACTGGAGCCGACTCGAGGGTTTCTCTGAATTCTAATGCAAGGTTCAAACCCTGCACTCGGGGTGAGGGTTCAATCACAACGCACCGATTTGCATTTGGCAACACGTTTTGCATATTGTCACATTGAAAAAAAAAACAACTGATCTGAGAAGAGGGGAAGGAAGGCAGCTCAAACTTTCACTCGAAGCGAAATATACAAATTCCGTTGCGTGACGCAACGAGAAACACAATAATTCAATTAAATGCCAAAAACAATCAGCATAAATCAAAGATGATCATTTAAATAAGCAGTAAATAAATAATGCTTAAATTAATGTTGAAAATGAATGTTGAAAATGATATTTGAAACAGTTTTGTAAGGAAATAAGAGAGAACTATCTATTAAAAATACTTGTTTGGAATGAGTGGGATCTATCCATAAAAGAGTTTAACCTGAGCTGAAATTCCCACAAAAGCTTTCATGTGGGTGGAAATTAAGCATTACAAGAAGGGTTTTGTTTAGTTGAGCTTCAAGGGTGAGAAAATGGATCTCACAGTTTCTAAGAGAAACATCAACTATAACTTTATTTAAAAACAAGTAAGAGGTTCTAGTCGGGAGTTCCCGACCAAAATTGCCAAAAAAAACAGGATATCGATATCGATTTTTATCGATTGCTTGGGAACGGAGTAAGTTATCGATTATCGGAAACAAACTCGATCTGCGCGGGAACTAGGAGCATCTACAAGTCTCTAGCTCTTATAGGTTCTGAGATCCTTGCGTTTATACATACGGACGGACGGACGGACGGACGGACGGACAGACTGACGGACACGGCTAGATCGACTCGGCTATTGGTGCTGATCAAGAATATATATACTTTATGGGGTCGGAGATGCTTCCTTCTGCCTGTTACATACATTTGGCTTTCGCACAAATACAATATACCATTATACCCGTTTTTAATGGGTTCAGGGTATAAAGAAAGAGCTTTATAAAGTGCTCAAGCTTGCTACTATCAAGCGAGAAGTCGCTGGCTCAAAGCCTTTTCCTATTTGTATTCAATTTGTTTTATTGTGCACTGGCATCGATAAATGCCTTCCGATCTCTAGTGTATCTTATCTCCGACCTTTATCGGGCGTCTTATTAAGAAGCGAGAAAAGTCGCCGGTTCAAAGCTAGCAGCGATTGTCAAACAGCTTGCAAGCGAATAAACTGTATTCTTATGGGTTTCTTAACCCCCTTTCAAGTGTTATTTGGAACTAAATCTGATATACAACTGTTTTCTGGCGTATTTTAGTCTAGCTGTTAGTCGGAGCTGCAATTATTTGTAATTCCTGCCAAACAAATTGTCTGAAAGAGCAATAAAATGTTGTTTCAAGCTCGTAAAAATATGTCATGAAAACTCCAGGCCAAAACGCTAAATACATGTTTTTTTCTCTCTGTGCTTGTCTCGCTGAGAGTTTGGCTATTAAAACAAACAGCAAAAGAATGAAAAAAAAATAACTAGGCCTAACTCAAGCTGTTAGCCCGGCTAGGCAAGTGCCGAAAACTCGTTTTGGACGAAGAACTGGAGCACACGCAAGTCGAGTGCCAGCAGCCGCCTCTTGGCTACCAGAGCTTTAACTTTTGTCGGGGTTTTTTTTTTATTGGTCACAAAGAAAAGGAAAATGCTGGCGGCACCAAATGGCATTTCCAGCGTTTAGCATGTGCCAGTTAATGGCCGCCCAGAGAGCAATGGACCAAATGACAAAAAAAAAAAGGAAGGAATATGGCCAACAACTTGCGCAGCAGCTCGCGCTCTCAGTGTGAAGAAGTCGCTCTCTCAAAATGGAAACTAGTTGAAAGTCCAGTTGCCAAGTGCTGGCCGCTGCTGCCCAAACTCCCAACTGAAGTGTCTTTAAGCAAATATGAAATTAGCATTCTATTTGTATAATCAAGTACATATAAAACTAGATAGACGAGCGAGCGCTGGGCGTCATTTCCAGGCACAACACACGCATCCGTTTCTCATCAGTCTTATCAGAGAGACAAGAAATTAAACAATTGTGCTTGAGTGAAGTGTGAACGACTAGGCGATACCCTGTAAGTGACAGTATGTTATAAGTATAAGACATTCAGGCTGAGCTGCCTTCTGCTTGTAAATTGCACGCCTAAATAACTTTTATATTTGTAACTACAGAAAGTTGACATTCCTTTATGTTTATATACTCAACATAATGTCTTTACCTTCTGACAAACTTATTTTAATGCTAACCAGTTATTTATATATCATTTTTATGCCTTTCTTTGTATGCTAAACACCCATTTGCAATGTTTACAGGGTATTAATACTAATAAAACAACAAAATAAAATAGTCAACGCTGACGGCGACATGGCGCAAATATTGATTTTTATACCATGAGCAATGCGATGTGCGTATGCGTGTGTGTGCCTGTGTGTGCCTGGGTGTGTATGTGTGTGTGTGTGTATTTATTTTATGTATTTATAAGGCGGCAGCAACTTCATTGCGCTGGAGCTGCGAATGCGTGGCTAAAACAAAAACGCAAGCAAAACAAACAAACACAACACAACAAAACGCAAACACACACAACTCACACACACACACACACACACACAAGTCACACACACGAGCAGACTCTTAAAATATTTCAAACACGTTGAAACAATTGCATGCGAAACGAGAAAACGACAAGCGACAAGCGTTAAAATCTGGCAAATTTTTAGCATGTTTTATTTTAAAGAAGAGGAAGAAGAAGCCGCAGACAGCAAACTTGTCGCAAGTGTGCGACCAGAAGATACCCTGTATTAACCATTACCAACAATAAGCACACACACATGCACACACACATACGAATGCACGCATTTTCTGCAACGGCTGTGCTTCTACTTCCCCCAAAACCCACCCTATTTATAAGAGTTGATCTTGATCTTGAGTATCTTCGAGGTTTACAGTCCGATTTTTATGAAATTTCAAGGGCTTAAATATGGCATCAAGAAGTTTATGCATACCAAAGCACAAAGCTCTAGCTACATGGTGTAAATACTTTGAACAATGCTCTAAAAATCAGGTCTCATTTTATGAAAAAAAGGCGAAGATATTGAAACAAATAAGAAGTATACACTTGCGCTGGTTCTGGCCTGTAGAATTCTCACAGACCCACAGGCAGACACAGATCCAGAATATATTCACATTATGGACTCGCAGATGCATTTCTCTGCCTGTCACATGCATCTGCACAAAAAGAATATACCCTTTTTAAACATTTTGCACGGGCTGAGCGTATGAAAAGCTGAGGAAAAGGAAGCCAGCCGCTGCGAAATAAACCCAAGAATAACAAAACACACGCACGAGGCCAAAGCAGAGCAAACAGAAACAGTTTATGAAACAGCCAGGGGGGGTGCGGGGTGACAGCAACTGACGCTTTAAGCAATCACATTTACTGCCCCTACGACGGACGCGATTCCGACTGACTGACTGCCGCGGGGCTTGGACACAGGGTTAGGCACCCTATGATAACCCCTGCCCCAGCCCCTGCTCCCGCCCCTGCTCTCGCCACGCCTTCAGCCATCAAGTCTTAAGCAATTTGGCTCACGTGACCTGCTTACCGAGTCAAAGAAGGCAAAGGAAACGCTGCTCAGGATGCGCATCACTAACTCGACCGTCCCCTCGACCTGCCCTCGCTGCAGCGCCTGCAGCACATTTCATATTTATAGCGCGTGGACGGCCCATCCAAGTGAAAGACCCTTTTGACAGTTGTATCACTTTCGGTTTTCTTCTCTTTTTTTTTTGGAGGTGCCTTGTCAGCTGTTGAGGAACCGCACAACGCTCCCTGCCTCCCTCTTTATCACTCTATCTTTATCATTTGCGCTTGAAGGTCTCGAAATACACCCCTTAATAGAATGTTGGTCAATTTTCGAGCATATGTTAGTTTAAGATCCAGCCATGCTGATAATAACAAAACAAAACGAAGAGCGGCGTTGCGATAGTCACGAAATATATGTAAAATCTATATGCATAAATATGGATAGTTATTTTTATGTGTTTGTATAGATTTTATCAGTAGCAGTTAATGTCTAGATTATAAAGCTCTTTAATATGGACAAGTTCTTGCCTTTCAAGCCTCACTTGAATTCTTGAGAATCGCATAGGGAGGTCATTTTGAAATATTCTATTTTTATCTGTGCTTGGTATAAGAGAATATATATTAGGAGTATTTCATCAGCTACTATCAGGAGATTAACATATTTATAGCTATTTGAGCTATTTTTTCATTCATAGAAACTTTTTTATTTCATAGTACATCATCTATTAAATAAAAAATCTTTCTGATTTTAACTCTTAGACAATCTCTCTCTCTCTCTATTTCAATTTAACGTATACGAGCTCGTAACAAAGTATTAACTATAAAGTTTTCTCCTCTTTAAAAGCCCTCTTCATAGAACGCTCTTGGTCTGCACTTGTATCCCACTCATTTTATACATTATTGTTAAAAGGTTATCGACTCTTTAGCCTGGGTTTTATGGACCTGAACTGTTTACAGTGTTACAATAACAAATCACAAATAGAATAGTCTCGAGTGCCGCAGATATCTAAAGACTGAAGTGGGCCGCACAACAAGCGGCAAATATGTATTTACAGAGGTATTCAGAGTGCAATGAATCGATCCTGGACACAATCCGATCCAAGCCCAACAATCTATGCATGCAATTTATCGTGTGATGGCAGCCGGAGAGAGGGGTAGCGGGGATAGGGGCGTGGCAGCGACAGTAAATGCGTTTTGAACATGGGAAAAGTATTTGGGTTTTGGTCTTTTGTTTTTGTTTTGTTAGTGCATTTTTTTTTTTTGTGGGAAAATATTTGAACATTGGCTACGCACTCGACACACACAAGAGTTAAATGGCAATAGGAAAATATGCAAAATTTGCCATGTTGCAAAATTGAAAATGCAACTCGTAATGAACGGAAGTTGAGTTAAGTTTTGCAGCAGTGGCAAGCGGCAAGCGGCAAGTGGCAAGTGGCATGTGGAATGTGGCAAGCGGCAGCCTCTCAGCCAATTTGGGTTTTGTGTGTTGCCCGTTTGCCTTGCAAATATTAAAACTAATTTGTATGCATGCACACACACATTCACACACTCACAATTGAGTCAGGTGTCTGGTTAATTGCTTGGAGCTGCATAATATCAGCTTCAGCTCTATCCCAGGGGCGCCTCGGACAAGCCCTGACACAATTGATATTGATTTTAATCTGTAACTAAATCTGTGTCAAATTGATTTCAGTCAAAGTAACAACAACAACGACAATGAAAACAACTACGTCACGTGCCTCATTACAAATAGAAAAGCAACAAGAACTATAACAGAAGTGCCCGACTAGCAGATACCCTTCTTCCAACTCTATCTATAAGAAATGCGTTCTTGTTTAACTTCAGTGTTCACTGTCAGATCTTTATGAAATTTTCAGGGCTTAAATATAACATACAAAAGTGCGTGCATACCAAAGCGCAAGGCTCTTCCCTTAAAGTTGAGCTCTTAAGGATTGGGTTCCTGAACCGAAGTAGGTAACAAAAAAAAAAAAGAAAACTTTCTCATATTTTCAACCTAAACAAGAAACTTCTTACTAAGTTTGATATAAATAACTCTTATAGTCTTCGAGTTATGCTTGAAAAACAAGTTGCAAAATCCCTAAAAAAGAAGATATCGAAAAAAAGAACAGCTCCATCTGCTTAAGGTATAGCACAGATAAATATATAGATAAAATATAATATAGATAAATATTTATATGTAGTTCTTGAGATCAAAGCATTCACTGGCAGTCCTGCCTAGATCAACTCAGCTCTTCGTCCTGATCAGAAAGAGTTTAGAGATATTTCCCTCTGCCCGTTACAAACCCTTGCAGAAAGCTGGCATACTCTTTTTTTATCCATTTTCAATGAGTTCAGGGTATAACAACAAAATCGAGACAAATAATCAGCAAAGTGCATTGCGGGTCGAGCGCCTGGGGAGCTTGTGTGTAGCCTTTGGGGGAGGCAGGGGGGCGGGGTGGGTGGGTGGCAATGCGACTTGAAGTGCGCCACTAGACACAATTCCAGCAAACTGCAATGCACTCGAGACAAATAGTCGCAGCACAGAGCACTGAGAATTGAGACTTGCGACTGCGACTGCAGCTGTAACTGAGATTTCGCTCTCGGCGCAATCACAGCGTGACATTTCGTGCCCGGACGGACGGACGGAAGGACGGACGGACGGACAGTCAGTCAATCGGGCAGAGTCTATAACAATAACTTGCCAGGCGCTGCTACAAATTGCAAGCTTGCATCGTCCTCCCCCTCACCACCCCCCCGCCCGCTCCAAGCTGTCCTCAAGAGACGGAGCAAGTTTTTTGGTTCACTTCAAGTGAAGCATCGCATGAAATATGCTTGAAAATTTCATGCTAAATGTCCCAAATGCACGTACGTATAATTCATGAACCCTGCTCAGAGATGGCAAAATTTTGTAAAGCACATATGACAATACATAACGGTAATAATAACATCGATAAAATGTTTTTTCCAAGATTCTGTCATTTTCCACCTCGTTTCCGCCAGTTGGGGTGGATTTCTAGAGGTCAATGAAACACGTTACGAATAACAAAGTGATTGTAGGCCAAATGAAAATTAAAATTGTGTTCATACAAACTGAAAGTTGCCAATCAGGTTTGCAAAATCGACGAACTACTTCTAGTTCCACCTAATTTCCACCAAATGAGGTGGAATGCAACAACAAACATTACTGATTTGCATTTGGCACATAAAATAGTATGTCTTAAATAACTTTTTGAAGAGATCTTCGAAACTAAACGTGAAGCCAAAGCGATAACAACAATATAATAGTTTTCACCCCTATTTCACCGCCAAGGGTGAAACCACAGTACGTAGCTTTAACATTTAAACAGAAAATGTGCATCATTTATTGCTGTCAAGTAAGCTTCCAATTAATCTTATATTAGGAAGTACGCATAAAGAAGGAGATGTATTCTTCGCAGAAACTTTACTCCAAATTTTAATTCCACAAATTATTTTTTGCCTCCCTTTTCTTGGTTAAGTTGGCAAAACCTTTCGTGCCACTTTCACACTGCGCTACACAAATTACACTAACTATTCAAGTGGTTAAGTTTTAGTTTCTTCTACTTCTTCTTTTTTTTTTGCCTGACATCTCCACGGCGCATAGTTGACAAGTTTTGGGCCAAGTTTGGCAGCTAAAAATTGAACTAAAAGCAAAAATTGCAACGAGACAAGCACTCGACTCAGTTAAACGCTGTTCCTTCCTTTTTTTACCCTTGCAGAGGGTATTATAGTTCTGCCGTGAAATGTGTAACGCATAGAAGGAGACATCTCCGACCCTATCAAGTATATATATTCTTGATCAGCATCAACAGCCGGGTCGATAGAGCCAAGTCCGTCTGTCGTCTGTCCGTCTGTCTGTTTCTATGCGAATTAGTCTCTCAGTTTCAAAGCTATCTTAATAAACTTTGCAGAAGTCCCTCTTTCTGTTTCACGCAGCACATATGTCAAAACCAGCTGGATCGGACCACTATATCATATAGCTGCTATAGGAACGATCAGTCGAAAATTAAGTTGTTGTATGAAAAAACATTTTGTTTATCAAGATATCTTGCCCAAGCTCGGCATTAACTATTTTCCCTGTGCTTCTTAGATACGTGCAAAGGTTGGGTCTGCAAGGGTATAAGATCTTCGGCGTGCCGAAGATAGCCTTTCTTTCACGTTTTCTTTTCGTTTTCAGGGATGACAGTCGCACATTTTTATGCACTGTTTTTCAAAGTTGACGATAAACTTTTTAATTTCATTTGAAAATTTCGTACAGGGGTTGTATTTTTACTTTAAAGGGTTGTTATGATTTCTTAAGAACTGTTGGCAAGTTTATTCCCACACAAGTTTTGGGCAGAGACAGCCGGCTCGATGCCGCAGCATATGCCCCCAGTCCGTAAATCTGCCTTTGTTATGGCCCAGCTAGCTCCCCAGGCATCTATTGCCAGATAGTTGCTCTGCTGCTGCTTCTGGCCTTTTATTTTCCGTGCTCCAGTTTCTTTCTGTTTATGTTTATCCGCCTGCCTGCGAGTCGGTGCTTGTGCCTCCTGGCAATTTTCACACCTTGTATCTGTGTTGTTCGGAGTTCAATGTACTCGAATTCCATTTGAATATTAGCTAGACAAAGAGGGGGAGCCATAAGAGCGAGGTATAGCAACTCATTGGCTGGCTGGAATTTTCAATTGGATTTGAAATCGATTGGCTATTCGGACTGTCGCATCGCTCCGTGTGCTCCTCTGCACTCCATCCCTCGCTGAATCTTCAATATTTACTAAAGTCGAGCGCAACAATCGCCATTCCACAATCAAATCTCACTAGATTTATGGTAAGCTCCGATTTGGGGATTAGCAAAAACTTTTGCTGCACATTAAAACATCAACTTTAACTGGATTTAGGTGTGCCTTTTCCTTTTTTTTACAGATAAATAGTTCGACTGTCAGTTGAGGCCAGAGTTCAGTTTGGTATATTAGTTTTTGCCGCGCTCGACGCTGTTTATTTTTGTGGACTTTGAGAAACGAAATGCGCTTCGAGCTTTTCGCATAATAAACTTTTATTGTCCTGATCCTTGTAATTAAAAAGTTTGTCCCTAAGTCTGGCCCTATCTTAGGAGTGCACACAAAACTGGGTCATATCGCACAAGCACTTGAGACTTATTTTGGGAGGAGGTGCTCATTATTATGGTTTTTATGACTTAAGAACTGACTAGAAGCGTCTAAATAGGAGGTTTGAGATTTACATCTTCTAACATCTCATAATCTCCCACAAAATCTGTGTGTGTCGATGTCAGTTTTCGGGCTGATTTCTCAGCGTCTGTGGAGATAAACTATTGGGATGCTTCTGTCAACCTTTTTGAGGATTGAGAGTTGAGAACATGAGCTGTTATTTTTCTAAATAAATTCGTATATTTCAAGTCGAGAAGACAGCGATTTCTTTCTTTTCGGTAAGAATAGGATGCATATTAAGCAAACAGGGTATTCTCCTTGATAAGGGCTTAAGCCCATAAACCTCTGCAGGTCTTTGGACGTCGATCAGGACTCAGGAATTAGAAAATAGACTTTTCTAATAGCATCACCGACCGTTCCATACCGTCTTCTTTCAAGAGTCCACAAAAAGGCTCAGGGCAAGAGGAGAGGTTTCTAAATTTATATTTTCATTCACAACAAATATAGCAAAAATTTTCCATCTAAACTGGAACCCCAGGCGTTCCTAGTTACCCTAGTTGCCCCATTTTTTCCGGAATAAAGCCTTTTCTTGAATCGGAGAGAGCCTTGTGTGCATTTCCAATTAGTATATATTTTGTTTTTCCTTGTTGGGGTAGCCTTACGTTTGATGCAACTGCAAGTGGCAGCTGCTGCACACAGAGAGATTTAGAAAATGTTAGAACTGATTTTCAATGCAAATGGGGCGAAACTTTGATTTCAACGGCTGCAGCCTCTAATTGGAGTAGCCGCAAAGTTGGACGCAAAAGCAGCTTTATGAAAATCAATAAAATCGAAAACTAGCCAAAGTAACAACCACCACAAAACACAAAGGCACACACACACAGGGGCACAACACACGCATGCACAGTGGGCATGGCACATGAGGTTTTTTTCTACCGGAAATGTGTGCGCGCTCACGGCCTGTGCCTGGGCCAGGAGCGCTAACCTGGCCTGGAATGCGGGTGGGCGGAAAGGGAGAATGAATGGGCAAACCGGAAAACGCTGGCGCAGCTTTCAGCGAGTGCGAAACAAGCAACCACCGCTGCGAAAAGTTGCCGCCGGTTTACGGAACGTAACAATGTTTTGTTGTTGCCCAGCCGGATGTGCACTGAAGTGCCGCAAACCAGGGGAGCGCAGAGGGGGGGCCGGGCGAGAGAGGCGAGGCAACAGCAAAAAGCAAACAATGCCAAATGTTTTGGAGAGCAGCATTCAACGTTCGAGTCCCGTGTGTGTGCGACCTGTCCTAATCCCATAAATCTAATTGAACCGCCCAACTAGCTTTTGGGTTAGCCGGTCACAGGGCAGCTTAGCCGCTTTGCCTCCACACACTCCCCCCCCCCCCTTCCACGAACCACACCCCTCCGCCCGACAGCTGACCATTAAACGCGACTGCAACTTTTCTTAACGACATAAATTAAACAGTTTTTCCACAGTCTGCCAAAAAGGAAAAACAATTGAACAATGCAACGTGCAACGAGAAGAGTCGGTAGAGATACGATTAGCAGATACCCTGTACTTTATGCGGTGGCTGTGCTTCCTGTTCTCTTACCCCCTCTCTACGAGAGATAGATTCCCGAATAACTCGGGCATTTGCAGTCCGATATTTATGAAAATCTCGAAAATCAATGTTGGCATCTAAATGTGTTCAAGTACCAAAGCCCAAGGCGATTCCTTCAAAAATGGGTTTTGGAAAGCTTGGGCAAGGAATGTAGGCGAAAAGTCAGGCTCCTAAAAGGCCTAGGATATGCGGCAATTCTATAAAGATTTATCGATAGAAGAACCTACGTTCAAAATACCAAAACTGGACATCTATCCCGTTTGTTCCCAGGCAAGAATATATTAACTACAGGCTCGCAGATGCTTGCCTCTGCCAATAATACCCTTCTTTGCCATTCTCAATGGGTCCAGGGTATGAGAGAGACAAAACAACCCGCAGTTGTTGTCCTGCCGCATTCTGCTGCACTTTATGTTGGCCACCTGTCAAGCGTGGCAAAAAAAAAAACAAACAAAAACTTCAAATTGCCATAAAATAAAAACTTTGAAGCTTTTGCTCTGGCCAAATGGGCGTGGCGTGGCGTGGCGTGGCGTGCCGGGTCAACTGCAACAACAATAACGGGGACAAGAAGTTGGATGTCCATTAACCGGATTGATGATGCGCCCGAAGCACCATCTGAATTGTGTCAATTGTGTGCGGGCAGACAAGACGACAATGGCCAAGGGGGGGAAGGGGGAGGAGGAGAAGCTGCAGCAACATTTACTGCAGCACCTCTTGCAAAAGATGAAAAGCGAGAAAAACTCAGTAAATGAGATGATTTGTTCGACAGACTTGAAAAAAGTATAGTAGATAAAAGAAAGTTCTGTATTGGAAAGAACGTTTCGATTATTTCTGAATAACGAAAGAATAACAGATTGAACCACATTCTAATCTAAAAACGCAAAGAATTCTGAGGAATTGGAGCTCATGAAAAGTCCAAGAAAAAGTCATACAAAAGAAAAATCGACGATTAATAATATCGAGAACTAAGAGTTCGATTGAGTTAAGTTTGGAAAGTATTCAGAAATCTTTCAAATTTCCAAAAGGGATCTATCAAAATGTGAGGTTAAGACCGATCGATTATATAAGTTCCGAATTTATCGATAGTATGGATTAGGTTCACACAGCTCAACGCCTCTCTTTGAAAATTGCCTTCCATAAGTTGAGGTTAAGAGCGATCGCTTACATAAATTCCCAATTTATCGAATGTTTCGATCCAGTTGCCTTCCATTATGTGAGGTTAAGAGCGATCGATTACATAAATTCCCAATTTATCGATAGTTCACATTGTTCAATGCCTCACGCATTCATCGCATTGCAAGTTGCAAGTTGCCTTCCATTATGTGAGGTTAAGAGCGATCGATCGATCGATTATATAAAATGCCAATTTATCGATAGTTTGGGTTAGTTTCACATTTATCGATAGTTTGGATTAGGTTTACACTGCTCAACGCCTTTCGCGCTCATCTCTTTGAAAATTGCCTTTGCTTATATAAATTCCCAATTTATCGATAGTTTTGATCAAGTTGCCTTCCATTATGTGAGGTTATCGATATCTTGGATTAGGTTTACGCCTCACGCGCTCATCTCTCTTTACAAATTGCCTTTCATTCTCGCCGGCTTTCCACACTTGCCGCTTGCCGCTTGTCGCTCTGCTTGCCACGCACTTTCAATTTTGTTATCAATAAAAGACGCTGCTGCTTCGGTTGCTCGTTTTCATTGTGTGTGCTGTAAGTGGGCGACTTTGAGAGCTGCACATAAAAATCAAGTCAGAGTGATCCAATTAGGTTTGCGCGACTGAATGATACCCTGCACAGAGCACAACTTGGTGTCTGCTAAAGGTGAAATACATATATAAGTCTAACTGGAAATTTGCCGCTCTTATAGGATAGATAACCACGTCTGCGACTTACACTTATAACAAAACCAATATGCCCCTTTTTAACGCATTTTCAATGTGTATAGGGTATATAACAATACAAAGGCCGCAGACGCAGCGCGAACAATTGAATTTTCTGCTTCTGCTGATGCTGCCACTTCAGCTACTTTTTTAACTATTTAACAGTTGTTGTTCTTGTTGTTTTTGTTGTCGTCGCCTCCTTCGTGCGGATTTGCCGTAATTTCGCCATTTGCCTTTGCGAGTCGTTCAATCGTAAGCGCTTTGTGTGCGCAAAATGAAAATAATCAAAACGTACGAAAAAAAAAAAGAAAGGAAGAAGCAGCATCAGAGATCTTCAGCAAGTTTGCCGTTAGTCGAGAGCTAAGCAGATTTTTACCGTTTGTCCATTTCGCAAAAGCCAAAAGGCATAATTGCCAAGTGCAGCACTCGAAACGAACTTCACTTTGCTTTGAACTGCCCAAAAAAAAAGGGCTGCCCCCCCCCCCCTCTCCCACTCTCACTCCTTGTATCTATGTCGTTACGAAAGGAAGGCAAATGGAAAGAGAGAGAGAGAGAGTGGCGAAAGGCAAATAGCCGGCCATCAAAAAGCGCCAGCAACAAAAAACTGTGGAACTTGTCATCGCATTGTAGAACGTGTTAATGAAAATAGCAAGGGGGAGGGGGGTTGTATAAGCACCGCAAGATAAGCTACAAAAATAGTATAACGAAAAAAAATTGTGGCTTGAACTTCAAACGGCGACGATGCTGCACTGGGATAACAAACAGGCCAAAGAAAAATGTAAATAAATAAATGCGGCAAAGCAAAGCAAAGCACCAACAAAAATAGTACAACAACTGAGCAGAGAAGAGTGTGAGCGCGAAGAGAGGCAGAACGTGAGCGTCAGCAGCAGCTGCATGTGTTGCTCTCGCTTCCGCTCCCTCGCGCTCTCCCTCTCGCTCACACTCTGCCTTATGGTATTCCACGCGCAGACGTCGACAGCTGGTTGCCGGACTGGTTTGGTTTGGTTTGGTCCTCGAGCTAAATTACAGACAATTACAAGCAGCCGCAACAACAACAACAACATTGCTCTTTGACTTTTTAAAACGCACAACAGCAGCAGCAATAAAATGGGATTTGCTTTTATCAGCAGCAGCAGCGCCAGCGCAAATAGAAAATGCAGCGGCGCTCTCTCTTGCTCTCTCGCTCAGCATAAACTTGCATTAATTTGTTGTTGTTGCCAGATTGGTATTTTTTTTTTTTATGTTTTGTTATTTGGCTGATGCGTTCATTGGCTTTTGTAACGGCACTTTGTAGTGTCGAGTCAGGCAATGATGCATTTTTGTGCCACTTAACGAACGATGCGTTGGCCACACTCACACACACACGCACACATAATAACCAGGAGCAAACAAGTTACCAGGGCAGCAATGAGCTGAAAATAGCTAAATCTAAAGTGTGGCAGCACTTACCTTTAATTGAAATTATATGGAATATTTTTTATTGTGTAGCCAGCGGCTTAGCCGCGCGTTTTTACAGTTACAGCTATAAAATGCAGTTTCAGCCAGCGTCGCGTTTTGTTGTTTTGTTTCACGGTCGTTACTGGACTGTATACAAAAATGAACACAATAAACTATTTAGCTTTGCGGTTTGCCGAAATTGCGCTAATTGGAAAGCGAATAAGATGCACAAGAGAGAGAGAGAGAGAGAGAGAACACAAAACTATAATTAAACACGTACGCGGTGGGATAAATAACGGCAAAAAATATCCTGCGGGCGCATTGGGGAAAAAAAAGAAGGAAATTTATCGTAATAATAACGGAAGGCAACAAAAAGAAGTAACAGAAACTTTCAGAGCGAGGCGTTGGTCGCGGGGGCGGCGGCAGAGACGTCTGCTGCGGCAGTCGGTAAAAATGCAAAGAGCTACGAGAGAGAGAGAGAGAGAGAGCGAGAGGCAAAGAGGAAACACTGAAGTTGGCAGCGGAGGCGGCGTCTGCACTGCGCAGGATATTTCAGACGGTTATCATTTATTTTTATTTATTTTAATTAATTTTCATCATCACAGTAAAGCGGGCGCGTTCATTTCTTTTATTTTTCGCTTCTTTTTTTTGTTACTCCGCTTCGACACTTTATTTCAGTTTCTCCCCACTTCTTTTGCGCTGGCCTGTTCATGTGTGTGTGTGTGTGTGTTCGTGTGTGTGCGTTGGTGTGTGTGTTGCTCTGTTTGTGTTCCCACTGCAACTCCCGTTGCTGCTGTTTTACTTGCTGTGTTTGCTTTGCTTGGAAACTGAAACTTCTTTCTCTTTTACACGCACACATTCACACGTAAACACACACACACACACAACACTCACAAACGCACGCACGCATACAAACGAAACGGCGCACAAACAACTCACTTAACAAACTTACGCGTTGCTTTTGCGCTAGCTTCCTTTGAATTCAACTACAATTTGCACTACACATACGATTTTCATTCAATATTTTTGAACTTTAGTTTTGAGTTTAATTCTTATTTTTCACCGACAAGAGACGGAAAACACCGACCGACATAGCCTCGCACAGATAACGCGTCCAACTCGTTCAACGGTTTTTTTTCGACTAAAAGAAGTTCTCTCTCCCGCTCACACAACACAAAAAAAACTACGGCTCGCGCAATGTGGCCGTTGCCACTTAAGATAAAATTACATAAAACCAACAAAATATACAAGTTCATAAGAGACAGTACTGTATGTAGGACTTATTGTTGTTACTGTTATTGTTTAAATTTTTTTGAGCACTACAAAAACATATCTTCTACGAATACATGACCATAGATTGCATTGCAAAAAATACCACATAATTTTGGCGCAATTTAGTGCATTTCACTCATCTGGCAATTCTTTTTACAGTGTGGCAACGCTATCTAGTGTGGTTGCCACTCAGCAAATATCATACCACATCGTTTTCTTGCAGTGCGCGGCCGTGTTTCTTCTCTCGCTAATTCAAAGAAAAGTGCAAGCGAGCCGCTAAAAGCAAACTAAAATTATTGTTAAAATCGCTGCTTTAAGGCAAATTGCTTAAAAAGCAGCCAACGCCGCGTCTTACGACCGACCGGCAGTCCAGCAACAGCAGCAGTGACAATGCAGTCCCATAGCAAAAAGCGCGTTTGCTATTATTACGACAGTAAGTTGGCTTTTAACTAACTAAAAATGCAATAAATCCAAGAAACGAAGCACTATGCAGCAATTGGGCGCATTTGCGGCCTCCAAACCAGTCGCAATAGTTGACGGTGGCGTTCATTCGGCATTTTTGTGAATTTCAATTTTTACAGCGACTGTACCAGCATTTTGGCACACAGCGCACTTTGCGCTAACGACCGCAACGCATGCGACTCTGTTGGCGGTGGTGGTGGTGGTGTGTGCGTGCCTGCCAGTGTGCATGAGTGTGTGTGTACCTGTAGGTCTTTGTTTGGTGTAGCGAAAGTGCGGCGTCGGTCGTTTGGGTCAAAGTGTGCTGTGCGTGCAGACGCCTCGCCGGCACTGGCAATAAAATTTTCGTTTTGCAGAGCGTGGCGCAAAATGTTTTTTTTTTCCATATACACTGTTCGGAAGGTGTGAATGGGTATATGTGTTTTGTGTTAGGTCTGAAGCAGGGTGCTTAAAATTGGAGTTATATTTATTATTTGTAATGTCAAAACACGGTTGAAAAGATTTGGTTTTTTTTCTGACACGCCCACCGGGCTGGAAGGGGGAGGTTATGAGTCAAAATATCTGTTTTTCACAGCTTTAGAGCTTGAACTCAACAACTTGGTCAGAAGACAGATGTAATTTGCCAATTCAAAAAGCAATTTGAAAGCTTTTTGCCTAATTTGTAGCTAAATAGAGTATTTAGAAGTGGGCTTTCTGGCAGTTTGAAAGTGAACAGAGTATTGTGCAGTCGGCTCTGGTCAACAGTTTGACAGTAACCAAATGAATATTGTCGGTTCGAGACACCTTTAGCTCTTATTATCTGGAAAAGGAGCTCTTCTAACCACTTTCAGCTGTTTTCTTGAACAGAGTATTGTGCAGTCGACTACAACTGATTTGCTTATCGCTTCCACAGGTGACATTGGCAACTACTACTATGGCCAGGGACATCCCATGAAGCCACACCGCATACGCATGACGCACAATCTGCTGCTGAACTATGGACTCTACCGCAAGATGGAGATTTACGTAAGTCGAAAACCGATTCGCCAATTGGAAATGCATTAATTGCCCTTCCCCTGCCCCCGTTTGCAGCGACCGCACAAAGCCACTGCCGACGAGATGACCAAGTTCCATTCGGATGAGTATGTGAGATTTTTGCGCTCAATACGGCCGGATAATATGACGGAGTACAACAAACAGATGCAGCGCTTCAATGTGGGCGAGGATTGTCCCGTCTTCGACGGCCTCTACGAGTTCTGTCAGCTGTCCGCCGGCGGCTCGGTGGCCGCCGCTGTCAAGCTGAACAAACAGGCCTCGGAGATCTGCATCAATTGGGGCGGCGGGCTGCATCATGCTAAGAAATCGGAGGCATCCGGCTTTTGCTATGTGAACGACATTGTGCTGGGCATTCTTGAACTACTGAAGTATCATCAGCGCGTGCTGTACATTGATATCGATGTGCATCATGGCGATGGCGTCGAGGAGGCCTTCTATACGACGGATCGCGTGATGACCGTCAGCTTCCATAAGTACGGCGAATACTTTCCGGGCACGGGCGATCTGCGCGACATTGGCGCCGGCAAGGGCAAATACTATGCCGTGAATATACCGCTGCGCGACGGCATGGACGACGATGCGTACGAGAGCATCTTTGTGCCCATCATCTCCAAGGTGATGGAGACATTCCAGCCGGCGGCCGTGGTGCTGCAATGCGGCGCGGACTCCCTGACGGGCGATCGTTTGGGCTGCTTCAATCTGACGGTCAAGGGGCACGGCAAGTGCGTGGAGTTTGTCAAGAAATATAATCTGCCCTTCCTCATGGTCGGCGGCGGCGGCTACACCATACGCAATGTCTCCCGCTGCTGGACGTACGAAACGTCCGTGGCGCTGGCCGTGGAAATTGCCAACGAGCTGCCGTACAACGATTACTTCGAGTATTTCGGGCCCGACTTTAAGCTGCACATCAGCCCGAGCAACATGACCAATCAGAATACGGCCGAGTATCTGGAGAAGATCAAGAGTCGTCTGTTCGAGAATTTGCGCATGTTGCCGCATGCGCCGGGCGTACAGATTCAGACGATACCCGAGGATGCCATCAACGATGAATCCGAGGACGAGGACAAGGTCGACAAGGATGAGCGGCTGCCGCAGAGCGACAAGGACAAGCGCATTGTGCCCGAGAACGAGTACTCCGACTCCGAGGATGAGGGCGAGGCTGGCCGTCGCGACAATCGCACGTACAAGGGCCAGCGCAAGCGGCCGCGCCTCGACAAGGAGCCCATCATCACCAATTCCAGCAACAAGACCTCCTCCGAAACCTCCAGCGACATCAAGGACGACAAGGAGAAGGGTAGGTGTCCTGGAGATTGACTGAAGCTTAGTTTGCCTTATGCTATGAAAATGGTATTAAGACGGCATTTATTGTCAATTTCACCCGCATGTGTGGAAAATGCGTGGAAAATTCTTTTATGCAACCCATTCTTAAAGTTCTCTGTTTCATTAATTTGAGTTATGTTTCACACTTGTCTAAGATCTTTGTAAAAATGCATTTGAATGGTGTTTCACACTTTTTGCCAAATCCACCTTTTTTTTTTGGTGGAAATCGATGTCAAAGATTTGGTGGATTTGTGTCCAAACATTTTCCAGCGTTTCACACTTTTCGAAAAAGTCACAACAACTTAGTCCGATTGGTTAAAAAAAAATAAACTTAAATACTTGTCGAAGCGATATTGGAAAATCCACCAGCAACTGTGGAAAATAGGTGAAAACGATTATTATCCACCTTAAAGTCATTTTCAAAGATCTTATAAATACATAAATCTCATCTCTGAGATCTTTTTGAAATGAGTTTCACACTTCTCAAAATCGATTATATGGGATCTATATGCGGATCATATATTGATAAATCCACCTGCAACTGTGGAAAATAGGTGAAAACGGTTTACAATTCGCCGCAAACTCACTTTTAAAGATCTTTGTAGGTTAAATGCATTTGAAATCAGTTTCATACTTTTTAAAATCTATCACGGATGAGTATGTGTATCAAGGGTTGAACTGGCAAAGTTGCTGGTTCAAACTCATTAGCAAATGTCTTCTAGCTCTGAAGCAAGTGATAGAAATGGACGACAGACGTTGCTTCCAGCTGTTGCTGTTCAATTCGAAGGACTTTAAAGAACATTTTCGAATATTTAAGCAAAATAAATATGAGGGCAAGCAGAAGCAAAAATCTGGCCCTGACAAAACCGGGCAACTCCCTCTAATAATCGCTTATTAAATGCATTTCTTTTGCCCTTTGCAGCCGATGGCGTTGATGGCGAGGAGACGCCCACTGCCAACAGCAACAACAACAACACCAACAACAACAGCAGCAATAGCAGCAGCAGCAACAACAACAACAACAAAGGGGACAACGATGCGAGCACAAATGCAAGCGGCGCCTCGTCGGCGTCGAAGGGCGCCAAGGAGAACAACATATGACGTGGCGGCCGCAATTGGTTATAGAAGCCAATTAAGCGACCGCCCAAATACAAGCCGCCGGACTTTACCTAGCGCCCAGCTACTCCATAGTTAAGCCCAGATGCCAGCCCTCGTCCCTTAGTCTAAGCCGTTTGCCAAGAATCACGCTGGGAGCGAAGCGAACGCCAGGCAAAAGTAAAGAAAATGAAAAAAACTAAATGGCAAACCAAGAAAAACTCAACTTAAAATAATATATATATATATACAATCTATTGTAAGGCAACTTTCTCTTCAGTGTAAAGCGAATTCGTCGCGTTTAAGCTAAGCAGCAGATACTTTTATAAAATCGAAGCAGATAAAGATAAAGTTAAACATAAATATACAGATACAGATACAGATACAGATACAGATACAGATACAGATACAGATACAGATACAGATACTTAACACATAGGCAAGATACATTTTTGGCGTTTCTTGCAACTTTTAATCAATAAAACTTTTTAAATATTACTTTGTCAAACTGTTCAATTGTAACTAAGATTATTCAGAGCTCAGATCAAGATATGTCTTATATGAAATCAGTTCTAATCAGAATGTTTGGTGTGCATGTAGCATATTTATGGAATATAGTTATGATGAGTCTTCTATGCGCTTGTTGAGGGTATTATAATTGTACATAAGATTAGTCAGAGATCAGATCGACACTTGTCATATATATATATATATAATCAGATCTAAGCAGCCTCTGTTAAAGAATGCTTGCAAAACCTCTTGCATATCTGTTTCGTAAGATATAGATATAGGAAGAGTGTATTATGGGTACCAGACTATTCCGAATTAAGTTCCTATGCACTTGTAGAGGATATTATATTTGTACATTATATCAATTAGAGATCAGTACGACATATGTCATATATAACACAAGATTTAATCGGTTCCTGGTATGAGTCTATAGCATTTAATTATAGAATGTTTAAACCTCTAGGGCATATGTGCTTAGGCAGGGATCATAGATATGGACATAGAGTATAGATAGAGTTTTTGTGCATTTGTAGAGGGTATTCGAATTGTTTTAATTAGATATAGATAGATAGATATAGAAAGTTTTATGTGCGCTCAAGAATCAGATCTGAGCAGCAAGTTTAATGTATATTAGATTAAATGTTTATATACCTTCCTGGATTTAAAAGCTTTTGGATATATGTATTCCAAGGGATCATAGATATTTCAATGGAGTCTTATAGAGAATATCAAGAGTTTCAAATAAGGTTTTCATGAAATTGAAATTAATCAGAGATCAAATCAATATATAGAATCAGATCTAATCAGGCCGTATCATGAGTATATAGATTATAGTTATAGAATGTTTACATACTTACCTGGATATTAAATCTCTAGGGTATATGTATGTACTCGAAGATATAGTAGATTATAAGAGGTATCAAAGAGAGAGGTATCCCATAAAGTATATATATTCTTGAACATTATTGAGCTTTGTCATCTTCTGTTTCTATACCCTTGCAGAGGGTATTATGATTGTGTCGTAAAATGTGTAACGCATAGAAGGAGACATCTCTGACCCCATAAAGTATATATATATTTGATCAGCATCAACAGCCGAGTCGATATAGCCATGTCCGTCTGTCTGTTTCTATGCGAACAAGTCTCTCAGCTTTAAAGCTATCTGAATTTTGCAGAAGTCCCTCGTTCTGTTGCACGCAGCACATATGTCAAAACCAGCTGGATCGGACTACTATATCATATAGCTGCCATAGGAACGATCGGTCGAAAATTAAGTTGTATAAAAAAACATTTTGTTTATCAAGATATCTTGCCCAAGCTCGGCATTAACTATTTTCCCTGTGCTTCTTAGATACGGGCAAGGGTTGGATCTGCAAGGGTATTAGATCTTCGGCGTGCCGAAGATAGCCTTTCTTTCTCGTTTCATTTATATCATGAAAGTTCTTATCGGATTCCTACAGCATGTTATCTTAACTAAACTGGGTATTTACTAGTATTAGTATGCTTAGTTTATATATACTCTATCAATATCGGACCACTTCTCATATAGTTCCATGAAAAGAATAGGTCGAAAATTGAGTATTTGTTTTGGTTTATTACGATATACTCGATAAAATATGTAACTGAAAGTTTTATATGGTTTCTCATATAACTTAAGAGTCGTAAGATTTATGTCTAGAAGGGTATATCAAGTGCGACTATTTCTGCTTGATTTTCTAATTGGAGAGAAAACTTATTAGGGTTTTAACTATTGTCTACTTTTAGATTTTTGGAAAATTTATAAAGATTTAATTATCATTCCAATTATATAGATAACTAATAGTCTTCTTATCAGATATCTTATTGATTTTTATATAGAGTTTTCCAAATAGAAAAGTTTTGAGTAATATATAAATTATTATTAAAAATATTATAATTAATATTGTTTTTTTTTTTTTAATTTTGTGAAGTTTCTTTAAAATTTTAATTCTACCTTGAATTTCATATATATAGATCCCTACTTTTTATATATATATATATATATATGTATTCTATATTTTAGGGAACATTTAAATTGTGATTTGGGTATTTCCATAAATACCTGTTAATTAGAACATATTCAATATTATTTATTATTTTAATTAAGTATTCCAGTTAGATGAGCTCTTATTTGACTATGTACCCGATGTCCAATTGGACAATTTCCGGAAATTTGAATTTTCCAATTCGTTTTTGTTAATTGTTCTTATATAATAGTTTGATATGTGTCCAATTAGACCTTTTCGGTCGTTCTTCGATATTTCAGTTTCCCAATTGGTTTCACTTTCCGTTCTGATTAGGCGTTTTCTGGCATCTCCAATTGGTAATGCTCTGTTGCGCTTTCCAACTAGTTGCTTTTGAGTGTTCTTTGATAATTTGTTTATTTGAAAGGAACTTTTACAATTTGTTCAACATTAACTAACTAAAATTGCAAACTAGCTAAGTTAAGGTCAAGCGGCCGCACGTAAAAGCCAATCCCCTGTCCGACAAGAGGGCGGCGGCGGGCGTGGCAGGGCAGGGCGCACTTGATGAGAGTTTTGTGACTAGCCTCCAGTTGGACGTCGCCCCTCTCCCGGCTCCCGTCTCCCGTCAGCCGGCTCAGGCGCTAATCCAGCGATAATATCGACTCGATGCTGTTGCGATTGCTGCGCGCCTGCAGACGCGGTCCGCCCAAGTAACTAATTGGATTCGCGAACTGGCGCTGCAGCAGCGCATTCTCCAGATACATGGGCGCGGGCGGCGGTGGTGGGCGGGTGCGGTTGCCATCAAAGGGATGGTCGGTGTCATCGTGTGCTTTGTGGCGGGATTTGCGTCGTTGCGGCTGCGATAGATTGTCGGGCGTTGGGCACGGTTTAAGGGGGGCGGGGGGGTGTTCGGTTGCGGGTTTAGATCAAATAATTTAGGGTTTAATTCGATTTGGCTATAGTCAAAGCATGAATGGAAATGGACGAGGCGTATAAGTGTGACCAGAGAGTAGAAGAGAGATAAAGTTTTTAAATTAAACCGAAATGCGCAATTTTCTTCAAAAGATGTGTGTACTGTGCTGTGCAATGGGCGTGGCTTGCAATGAATGATATGCGAAAAGTTATGCCAACAATAACTAAACACCTGACGTGACTTTGCACATTTCGAGGCCGCACGAGTGCGTGAGAGCGAGAGCGAGAGGGAGAGTGTAGAAGAGTTGAACAGTGTTGCCAGTTGGCGCATCAAAAAATGGAGTCCTGTTAAGCATATCTGTTACCAAAAGGGCTTTGTGGCAGTTGAAAATGAAAATTCCAAAAAGTAGCTAAATCCCAGGCATTAGAATTAATAGCTTTATTTGGCAGCACTGAAGTTGAGTGCGTGATAACATGTCAAAAATCGACTAACATTTTCGCAGCCGAACTTTTAACATGCTGCTGTTAAGTGTACAGCGCAGGCGATCGTAACAGCCAGGCTTACAGGACTTAACAGCGTAAGCCGACTGTTACAGCACAATTCGATAACAACTGGCCGATAAATGCTGTTACATACGACCTTAAAGTTTTTTTTCATTATGGCGGTCAAAAATGGAAAAGCGCGCGCGTCTAATGGAAAAAAATCCTGCGTGTGCGTTAAATTAAATTGTAAAACGCGTGTGTTGTGTGTGTGTTTTTTTTTGTGTGTAGTGTTTAGTGTCTAGTGCAAAGCCCAGGCGTGTGCGCCTCTAATTATTATTCATTTTGCCGATTTAAAAAGGGATAAGCGCGCGCGGCTTATTGGAAAAATCCATGCGTGTGCGTGTGTTCTGTGTAATTTTTTTTTTGTGTGTGCTGTTTTTTTTTTGTATAGTGTTAGTGTATAGAGTGTATTAGAGTGTGTGCTAGCGTAGTCTAAAAAAACCACTTTGCTGCGCATTAAATTCGCGCCGCGCTGCACTTGAGCTCGGGCGCTTTGTGTGTTTCGGCAACAATGGCGTCGCCCCCCGTGCACCCCTGACCCAGCAGGTGCGGGCGCAACCGTCAGCCACTTCACAACTGGCCACACATGCTGCACCAAGCGCCCCCCTTCCCCCCGCCTGTCGACATCAAATCAACTACACACAATGGATGCAAATGTGTTGGCCAAAAGGCAGCAGCACATTTACATGCACATATACATATATGCATTTAATAAGTGCATGCGTGTATGTGTGTGTGTGTGAGCATCAGCGCAGCGCAAGAAACAACGGTATAAAGCATGGGGTAAGTGAATTCGCAGTTAACATTCGATTGTTTATTTTAACATACATACATATGTACATGTTAACATACATACATACATACATACATATGTACTGCTTGACTGACCTTCGCTTGGCATATGCATATGCATAGGCGCACGCTTGCGGTTCTTCGAACGGTAATCGCAATTCTTTTTGTGGCTCGCTTCGCAGCGCGTCTTTTGAGCATTTCGAAAATATTTCAAGCAAACATACATACATACACATGTATATGCATACATGTGTGTGTGTGTGTTTCTTAGGCATTTCACAAGTACACGGAGAAAAATGAAAATATATTTGTAAACATTTAGAACTATTTAAACAGGGGCACGCCCAGATGCGCTTATATCTTTATGATGTGCTTAAATAATTTATAAAAATAAATCATTTATTTTGAAATTTGTAAAACAATTTTAGAAATTTTTTTTAAGTGCAGAAATGGGTCTTAAGAAACGTTATGTGACAGAAATTGACTTTAAACTTTCACTGTATGCCTTTAATATCCCAAACATAAACAAATACCCCAGATATAAACGAATACCATCTGAGTTTTTGCCCTATCCAGGCATTATCTTATTCTATGATCTAATCATATAACTGTAAGATCATGTTTTTCAGTCTTTTTCAGTCAATCAATAGTTTCGGATGATAACTGAGAATAAAGAAATATTCTCCTTCCCTTAATAAACGTCTTTCAGTCTTGCACTTTAATAACTAGTTAAACTTTATGTTTGGTTTTTGTTTTTTTTTTTGGTCGCGCTCAGTTTAAAATTGTTATTTTTCACGTTTGCTTTTTCATAGTTTTCCATTTGCTGCAACTCATTTCAGCTGCACTTTTGTTCGCTTTTATTGTTCTCGGTTGAAGGTTAAAGCAACAACAACAAGAACAACAACAATAACAACAGCAACAACAGCAACAACAACAACAACAACAACAACAACAACAGCAACAACAACAACAACAATAAAAGCAGCAGCATCAAAAGGCAGCCAAACTTGCACTTTCACACACACACACACACACACACACAGACATACACACGCACACAATGCCACACTTCTTCACACCATATAAGTGTGTGTGTGTTTGTGTGTGTGTGTTGTTTCATTTGGCGGCCATATTAACATTGAGCGCATAGTTCTGCAATTTTTCATAGCATACTGCACGGGGCTCTGTTATAGAGGAGGACTTTATAGAGGGACAGAAGGAGGGGTACACTCAGAGAAAAAGCTGTACTAAATACTAGTATAAGCACATTAGACACTTAATTAAGCTAAAATCATTCTTTAGAAAAAAGAAAATAAAGAAAAAAAGAAAAAAGGCCGTAAAAAACTTGAATAAAGTACAAAAATACTTTTGACAAGAGCTTGCATAGCATTCAAACGTTCTTAATTGAAGCACAAACTTACTTAGATTAAGACTTGTATTGAAGAAATCGGGGCTCAAAAAAGAAGATAAAGGGGGCTTACAGAAAGGTGGGAGAGAGATAGATAACATTTGTAGAATCATACAAAAATGAGCTCAAAATTCTAGATTAATCTTTAGGGTTTTCATTGTTTTCGTTCTTAAGTTAATGCAGAAAAGACTTGAGCTAAGCTGCAAGTATTTTGAAACAAGATTGAAAAATTATGAAAAATTTTATTTTTGAACTCCCAATTCTAGTATATTCTGTAAGGTTTTCATGGCGTTCCATCAAGCTGGATTTCAAGTAAACTTCTTTCCTGAACGAAATTAAGCCAGAAATGACTTACAATAAGAACTTGCAGGCTTGAAAAAATGACTTAAGTTAGGTTAGGTTGTATCAAAAACTTCTAACTCAGAATTGAATGCTTAAAAATTTAGTTTGACATTTTGCATTTCATTCTCAGCTTAAGTTTTAGATCCAATTTAGATAACTTTTGTGCTTGATTTAAGTCGAGCAACTCTTGAGCTTTTTCCCCTGAGTGCATGCATTTCAAATACTTTGTGCCAGTCATCATTTGCTTGGCTGCTTTTGTTGTTGCCTGACTCTGAGCCGCATATTGCAATTTATTGCCCACCTGACAACACACACACACACACATTCACACACACGCACACACACTCAGTTGGCACTTGAATGTATTTATTACACATGTTTTACATTGTACGCACAAGTTTGTTGCCCGTTTCGGGTCGATGGCGCTGGTCAACGAGAGGCAAATGCTTTGTTAACCATTATGGGCCATGTTTTAATATGGCAACAACAACGACAGCGACAGCGACAATAACTTTTCGCATTAAATGAAGAGCCAGAGAGGGGGTCGTGAGAGAGGGAGTGAGAGGGGAAGGGGCCACTGAATTGAAAGAAAAAGTTTGAGCTCCTCATTTGAACTTTTTTCAACGCGGAAATGAATAACAAATTGCTTGAAGGCAGCGTAGCTAAGTGTGGGCGTGACAGCGGCCTTAAACAGTGCTGCCAGCTGTAGCTTTAAAAGCTAAATCTAGAGTGAAAGACAGCTAAAAATATAAAATTGTATTTAATAGAGGTCTTCTTACAAAGTATTATTTCAAATAGTACAAATAACTAACTAAAGACAGCAGCGCTTATAGCTAGATTTAGCTTTTAAAAAGCTAAATGCGCAGCACTGGCTTCAAGAAAGTTAAACTTTTGCTTATCCACAGTAAACACTTCATTGCGTACTTGAGTTAATTTGTCAAGAACTCGACGCATATGTTCGAAATTATTGAGAAACTTTCAAGTGTGAGAAACAGAGAGAGAGAGAGAGAGAGAGAGAGAGAGAGAGAGAGAGGGAGAGAGGGAGAGGGAGAGGGAGATGATGGCTTTTCATTAAGTCCTGCGCCTTGTTCGGGCCGTCTGGCAATTGCAATTGTTGTAAAACATGAATAATGCATGCTCTAAAACTTTTATTAAAATGCACAAGACCACAGCCAAAAAAAAAAAAAGAAAACAGAAGAAGGAAAAAACAAGAAAAACAACGAGAAAAAACATCAAATGGGGCACAAAAAACAATGTTGAAAGAAAAAACTTGAGATTTTATAGCTGACCAAAATTTGTGCTAACCAAAATGCAGTCAAAGCAATTGACTGTGGCCGAGAATCTCCGTTTGTTCGGGCACATTTTTACACTGTTTCCATCGGGTGGCAGCAAGGCGCATTAGAATTCGCATGTAAGACATGCATACTTGATTGATTTACCGATTGATTGATGTTTAAAGCTGGCCTAACGAGTATTTTATGGCTTTTTGAACACTTTTATTGGGATTTAGTGCTGATATACCGAATGATTGAGTGACTGAGTGATTGATTGACCGATTGATTGACGATCAATGCACAGATAAGTACTGTTACGGATAGGTTGAATGAACTCACACCTTTGCAAACACTCATATAGGCAATTTGTGCCTGCTGAGTGATTGATTGGTTGAGTGACTGAGTGATTGATTGACCGATTGATTGACGATCAATGCACAAGTAAGTACTGTTACGGATAGGTTGAATGAACTTACACCTTTCCAAACAATTATATAGGTAATTTGTGCCCGCTGAGTGATTGATTGGTTGAGTCACTGAGTGATTGATTGATGCTAGGGTGCCTTTAAATGGGATTTGGTGCTGGCCTACTGTGTGATTGTGTGACTGACTGATTGAGTGATTGATTGACTGTCTGATTGATGATTAGCGTGTGGCGAAAACCATTAAAGCATCAAATGCATTTATTGCTTCTTACACTGTACTGCCGAGCAGTGGAAACAACTTGATGCTGTTTGCTTTCTTCCTTCCCCTCTCTCTTTCTCCCTCTCCCTTTCTCTCTCTGTCTTTCTCCCCCTCTCTCTCCCTCTCCCTCTCTCCCTTTCTCTTGTGTTTTGCCCTGACTGTTTTCCCTTTTCTGTTCAATAAACTGTAATTCGTGCCACTTGCATGTGCTTGGCAGTGTACGTGTGTGTGTGTGTGTGTGTGTGTGTGTGTGTGTGTGTGTGTCTGCATCCATTTGTCGCACGTACACACACACACACTCAATTGCACACGCACACTCGAGCAAATGTCTGGTTGCACACACATATTGTACTTGGCATACATGGCGTATGAGTGACATTTAATTAAAATTTATGTAGTCTAAAAGGCAAAAGGAAAAAAGATGAAGTCGATGTTGGGTGCGCACATCTTCTGCTCCTACTTTTTCGTTTCTTGTTGCAGTTGTTGCACTTGTTGTTGGTGTTGTTGTTGTTGTTGTAGCTGCGCCTGTTCAAATTTATGCAGCGCTTCATTTTGTTTGAGTTTTATTAAACGCCGGCATTTGTAACTCGTCTGAATCATGTAATCATGTGTAAATTTGTTTTTACACTATTACGAGCCACAGCGTACAGGTCGTCGCCAGTTCCCCCCGGCCGCCCTTCACACCCCTTGCCCCTCGCCGACAAGTCTTTTGCGTTTGCTTCTATTTTTTGGCCTGACTCTGGCAGACATTGTGGAATTCATTGTCAGCGCAGTGCAAATTTTCTAATATTTAAATGGGAAATTGTATGCTCAGGGCATAATTGCACTTTGCACTTTGCACTCAGCATGTCATTGTGTGTGTGCGTGTGTGTGTGCGAGTGCGAGAGTGTGTGTCAAGCAGATAACAAATGTGTAGCTGAATAATTAGAGATGTGTATTTAAACTTTTGGCTGTCTCACGGATTTTATCGGACTATCAAATAAGCTCGAAAAGCTGATCAAATAAGTTAGAAATCTACAACTTTTAAAGCTATATGCATAAAATTTATAAAAATGCGTAAGTTTGAAACTGACTGAAGGGAACGGAGGCTTGTGACATCCCCAAATTACAAATGTGTAGAGATTGTTCTTGAGGGAAAACCACGAACCTTGTCAAAATCGGATGAGATTTGACTGAGTTATGGGAATGGGAAATTTTGACCCACGTCTATATACGAATCCTAGGGGTAAGATTTGGACATGAATTTCGACCAAAAAATCGGTGTTCAGATTTGAATGCAAGATTAATCTAGAGGGAAAACCATGAAGTAAAAACCAAACCTCGTCAAAATCGGATGAGATTTGACCGAGTTAGGGGGGTGGGAAATTTTGACCCACGTCTATAGACGAATCCTAGGGGTAAGATTTGGACATGAATTTCGACCAAAAAATCGGTGCTCAGATTTGAATGCAAGATTAATCTAGAGGGAAAACCATGAAGTAAAAACCAAACCTCGTCAAAATCGGATGAGATTTGGCCGAGTTATGGGAAAGGGAAATTTGGACCCACGTCTATATACGAATCCTAGGGGTAAGATTTGGACATGAATTTCGACTAAAAAATCGGTGTTCAGATTTGAATGCAAGATTAATCTAGAGGGAAAACCATGAAGAAAAAACCAAACCTCGTCAAAATCGGATGAGATTTGGTCGAGTTATGGGAATGGGAAATTTTGACCCACGTCTATATACGAATCCTAGGGGTAAGATTTGGAAATGAATTTCGACTAAAAAATCGGTGTTCAGATTTGAATGCAAGATTAACCTAGAGGGAAAACCATGAAGAAAAAACCAAACCTCGTCAAAATCGGATGAGATTTGACTGAGTTATGGGAATGGGAAATTTTGACCCACGTCTATATACGAATCCTAGGGGTAAGATTTGGACATGAATTTCGACCAAAAAATCGGTGTTCAGATTTGAATGCAAGATTACTCTAGAGGGAAAACCATGAAGTAAAAACCAAACCTCGTCAAAATCGGATGAGATTTGACCGAGTTATGGGGGTGGGAAATTTTGACCCACGTCTATAGACGAATCCTAGGGGTAAGATTTGGACATGAATTTCGACCAAAAAATCGGTGTTCAGATTTGAATGCAAGATTAATCTAGAGGGAAAACCATGAAGTAAAAACCAAACCTCGTCAAAATCGGATGAGATTTGACCGAGTTAGGGGGGTGGGAAATTTTGACCCACGTCTATAGACGAATCCTAGGGGTAAGATTTGGACATGAATTTCGACCAAAAAATCGGTGTTCAGATTTGAATGCAAGATTAATCTAGAGGGAAAACCATGAAGTAAAAACCAAACCTCGTCAAAATCGGATGAGATTTGACCGAGTTATGGGGGTGGGAAATTTTGACCCACGTCTATAGACGAATCCTAGGGGTAAGATTTGGACATGAATTTCGACCAAAAAATCGGTGTTCAGATTTGAATGCAAGATTAATCTAGAGGGAAAACCATGAAGTAAAAACCAAACCTCGTCAAAATCGGATGAGATTTGGCCGAGTAATGGGAAAGGGAAATTTGGACCCACGTCTATATACGAATCCTAGGGGTAAGATTTGGACATGAATTTCGACTAAAAAATCGGTGTTCAGATTTGAATGCAAGATTAATCTAGAGGGAAAACCATGAAGTAAAAACCAAACCTCGTCAAAATCGGATGAGATTTGGTCGAGTTATGGGAATGGGAAATTTTGACCCACGTCTATATACGAATCCTAGGGGTCAGATTTGGACATGAATTTCGACCAAAAAATCGGTGTTCAGATTTGAATGCAAGATTAATCTAGAGGGAAAACCATGAAGTAAAAACCAAACCTCGTCAAAATCGGATGAGATTTGACCGAGTTATGGGGGTGGGAAATTTTGACCCACGTCTATAGACGAATCCTAGGGGTAAGATTTGGACATGAATTTCGACCAAAAAATCGGTGTTCAGATTTGAATGCAAGATTAATCTAGAGGGAAAACCATGAAGAAAAAACCAAACCTCGTCAAAATCGGTTGAGATTTGGCCGAGTTATGGGAATGGGAAATTTTGACCCACGTCTATATACGAATCCTAGGGGTAAGATTTGGACATGAATTTCGACTAAAAAATCGGTGTTCAGATTTGAATGCAAGATTAAACTATAGGGAAAACCATGAAGAAAAAACCAAACCTCGTCAAAATCGGATGAAATTTGGCCGAGTTATGGGATTGGGAAATTTTGACCCACGTCTATATACGAATCCTGGGGGTAAGATTTGGACATGAATTTCGACTAAAAAATCGGTGTTCAGATTTGAATGCAAGATTAATCTAGAGGGAAAACCATGAACAAAAAACCAAACTTCGTCAAAATCGGATGATATTTGACCGAGTTATGGGGGTGGGAAATTTAAACCCACGTCTAATAGACGAATCCTAGGGGTAAGATTTGGACATGAATTTCCACTAAAAAATCGGTGTTCAGATTTGAATGCCAGATTAATCTAGAGGGAAAACCATGAACAAAAAGACAACCCTCATGAAAATCGGATGAGATTTGACCGAGTTATGGGAATGGGAAATTTTGACCCATGTCTATATAACTTGGGGTAAGATTTGGGGTAAGATTTGGACATGAATTTCGACCAAAATTTTTGTTTTCAGATTTAAATGTCAGATTAATTTAGAGGGAAACCCATGAAGAAAAAGTCAACTCTCATGAAAATCGGATGAGATTTGGCCGAGTTATGCGAATGGGAAATATTAAAAAAAAACATTTCCTCTCATTTGTGGCCAAGGGAAGAAGAAGCTCGGCTGCAAACAGTGTGTTTTTTCTTCCAGCAGATGCTCCACAATCTTAAATTATATTATTTTCTTAAAATTTATTTCAGTTATAGATTCCTATTGATTATATATATTAAGATATCAGTTAGATATTTCTGCTGCATTTTGTCAATTGTTGCTGGGTTTTGCGCCTCTTGGGAAATGTTTATCTTAAGCTTAAATTGTATTTGAATCTAATTAATATGTTTTTATACAATTATATTTAGAGTAGAAATTCGTTTCGACTGGCAAATTTATCACTTTGGCTGTTTTTAGTACTGAGCTCCCTCAACTGCAGCGCTCTCAGTTGCTTCTCTTCGATTCCTGTTTGAGGATCTTGCCCTGCTTCCTGGCCAGCAGCCAGGCCTGCAGCTGCATGCGTCGATAGTGCAGATGCCGTTGCAGGCTCTTCTTGAAGATCGTCTCCCTGGCGAGTATCTCCAGATCCTCAAAGCTGCAGACTCGTATATTCTGCTTTGTGCGCGCGATCAGCTCGCTGGTCAGCTGTATCTTTGTGGCGGAGGCGCGGGCCGAGTGCGCCTTGCGGCGCCGCAGCTCCTCTCGATGCAAGTATAGCGCGTAGGCGGCTGTGGGCGTGGTCGAGCTGGTTGCAGCCACATTTTGCTGCTGCTCCTGCTGCTGTTGTTGTTCGTGTTGCTGTGGATTACACATCTTGGCTGCCGGAATGCTCAGTTGCGTTTGCTTTGGTCTGCACGGCGACGGCTCGCTTTTATGCCCGACAAATTGTCAAGTTTTTGACCTGCGCGCGGCCATTCATGAGCACAGGTCAACCTGCAGCACAGGCAAGCGTCCGGAGCGCGCGCGCTCTCTTTTTTTTACGAGCCAATGCTCAATCATTGCATTTTTTATAGCCGCAGCGCGGCGAGTGGATTAAAAGATGATGAAAAAACTCTAATCCCATTCATTACCTAAAAAGTGTCGTAAAGTCGACAACGGCTGGACGTCAGGACTCTTGTTTTCTTCACACGCTAATCCCGATGCATGCATAACGGGATTAGGCGAAACGAACTGTTTATGGGTCCATGTTGCATGCTACATGCGGCACGTTGCATATCACGTTGCGCCTTGCTGAGCTAATCCTCAGCTCTGTTTGTTTTTCACTTCACCTTTTTTTTGTTTTCTTCAACTCATTCGTTGTGTTTGCTCGGCCCGCTCGCAATTAGCATCATAATGAAGCGACAGCTGATGGCTTTTTAGTTTTTGGGAATTTCACGTGACCAGAGTTGCGGCCAGGGTTGTCACGGATTGTCAGCAACCGACAAATTGCCAGCTGACCCAAATTCGTAGCCAAATATTTGGCTTTAATCGCCTCGCTTGGTAAACTTTTTAACGAATTTCAAGTTCGCTGAACGTGTGTAATTAACAAAACTATTTCGTTGATAACAAGATAGCGACAGAGGCGAGGGGGTGGGTAAAACCCCTGCACCTCTGTTGGGAGTATATTAGGTTTTGCTTAATGTTTCGCTCTGTCTATGACGCAGGTAGATTCTGTGCCATAAAAAACAACGTGAGATAAATCCAAATTAAGCTAAGCTCAACTAATCTTCAGTTTAAATACCCTGCTTCCAAAAAGGAAATGAATTATCTTAATGAAAAGCTGATTATAAGAAAATTCTCATCCGATTAATCGGAAGAGCCCATAATAAAGTTCTCTTGTTGTCGTTGTCTTTCGCTTCAGAGTTCTAGAAATATCCACAAAATTACATACGATTACCTACTGAATACCCTGTAAAAAAGTGTCGCCTAGAGTAGAGCATCTGCTTGTCCTTGACTTTTGCTTCAGAGCTCTTTCGATATTCGAAAACTTCTCATTAGGCCAACCGCGCTGATACCCGGCGTATACCCTATAAAAATGTCTCCTTTGTAAATTTTCTATACTTTAAATTTAAAGCAGAGTATTTTCATGTTTTTAGCTTCCCATTCAAGAGTTTTTCGGTATGCGCCTTCTCTTCTCAATACATTTTCGAGTTTTCATCGCTTTTCGCGTTTGGCTTTAAGCTTGAAGCACGCTGATGATAAAAGTCGTAAACTCATTAAATTGGCCATTTCCAGAGCTTGTATCGTCGCATTTTTCAATAAGCCTTCGTCCTGCGGGAAAGCTGCCCCAAAATGGGAAAACAAGGCAAAAGGCAAAAGGCAACTCCTTCGGCTGCGACGTGCTGCACATTTTGATGCCCTGCCAAATGGGTATTTATATATATTTGGCGGGAAATGTGACATGTTATTGGGAGATATATTTTTGATCAGCTGAGTAGATCTCGTCTATTGAGGCTTACTTAGTTTGAATACCAGCTGAAAGAACTTCTGATATATATCAGACTATATGTTGAAGGTAATGCGTAGGTACGTTTCAGCTGGATCGGTGGACAATATAGCTTTTGCTTGGTAAACTTATCGTTATCAAGATATTTATGCTTTGTTTAGAAGTTCAAGCGTCGGTCCAACAAGCAAAAGGACGCTGGTTCAACTCTAGCAACAAATTAAAATGTTGTAGTTCATAAAAACATCTAGATATCTGCGTCAACTTCATAATAATCCTTATATGAAAGTAAAATCTCTTTGTCGTCGGATTGTTATAATTATAGCTAACATTTCGTCAAAGTCAACCCAGATACAAAAGGTTGAAAATGTAATTCTCCAAAAAACACACTTTTTTTAATTCAATTTCTCAAGAGATATATACAGCTCACAATCTGTTTGCAAGGGTATTCAATGCTTCGGTAGCCTAAACGAAAAACTGTCCTCTCTTGTTATATTTCATTATGTAAAGGGGTTTTCTTCTTCTTTCGGATTGACAGAGAGGGGGAGGGGAGGGGGGGCAATGTGCGAAAATCACAACATTTTAATCTTATAATCTGAATTTATGAGCAGACTCAATTTCGTTATGCTTAACGACATTTTATGCGGTTATTTTATGCAGGCAGCCAAAGCTGAACGAGATGAGGCATAAGGCGTTCTCTCTCTCTCGCACACACACACACTGACACACACACACACACATGCATGTAGTCTGCGGTTTGTTGGCAGCAGCAGCTGCCAACTATAACAGCAACAACATGGCCAAAACGACGCAAGTTAAGTACATCAAATCGTTCGTGTGTGTGTGTGTCTCTGTGAGAAAGAAACGTGAGCTACTGTGTGTGTGTTAGTGTGTGTGTAAGCGGGTGCTTGAGATTTTGTATGGCCGCACAAAACACATTAGTTGAAAGTACTGACCAACAAAGCCACTAACAAGCTGTTGGTTACACACATACCATACACACACCACATACACACACACACACACACACACACACACACACACACACACACACAAACACACCCAAGCATATACATCCCCCATTCACACACATACACACACCCCCAATAACGACTGCATTACATATTGAAGTGCCATTATGTGTGTGTGTGAAAATATTTCGCTGCTCTTTGTTGTCGTTACTATACCCTACGAAAATGGAAAATGGGTATACACGTTTTGTGTAAATGTATGTGACAGGCAGGGGCAGGCATCTACGAGCTCATATACATCTATTTGTATCTGTATCTATATTTATATCTTTATCTATTGCCGAGGCGATCTTTCCGCCTGTCTCTCCTTCAGTTCGATTGTTTCTTTTGAGACTAAGATATCTAGAGACTTTGTCTTATATTATATTTAAAACGCGGCCCATTTATTTCATTAAGCACAGACTTTAAGCACCTAAGTTAACTGAGAACATATTAGTGAGAGTACAAGTCTAAGCAGAAGAAGAAGCACAACAAGCAGTTCTCTGTCTCATCACATCTGCTGCTGCTTACAGGGTATCTAGTCGTCGTGCACTCGTTAATATTATTGTTGATGATGTCGTCAAACATTTTCGATGGAAACTTTTTTAATAAAATCATTTAAATAAATGAAAATGAATTTATTTGCCAGAGCACTTGCTCATAATTCTTTTGCTGTTTAATAAGAAACAATTTCAAGTTGCGAGCTTTTGCGCTTTTTTCGTTTTTAACGTTTTTAACGTTTGTATCGCAACGTAAGTTGTGCGCGGAGAACAAACTTTTATTACCTTCGTATATCACACACACAGCGAGAACAGGAAGTCAGTTTTCTTAAGCCTAATACACATGGAAATGGGAAATGGGAGAAGGGAAAATGGGAAGTATTATATATGTTATATATGTTTGCGGGATATGGACACAGTTCACGCGCTCAATTCGACTTAATAGTAAAATAATCTTATTTGGAAGTCGAGCAATTGCTTAGGTCTAAAATTTATGCTTGTAGATTCTACAACATTTAAATATCAAATTTTGAGGCAATTATACTTAGCTACTTTTAAATGGGCAAAGAAAATATAAATTCAGTTTGAGCTGAAGACTAACTATTGTATTATTTAACCTATAATATGAATGTTAATTAGACTTGATGAAAATATTCAATTTAATATTAAAATATAGTTTTTCTTTGATTGAGAAAACGGTTTTAAGCTCTCTCAAAATTTGCCTAGATCTGAGAAATCGATACGAGAATAGAATCTTTATGCCCTTGTAGAGAGTCTTATGACTTTGTATATTCTATATATTATATTATATTATAATGTTTGCATATTCTCGATAAATCGAGTTGATATAGACATCTCCATCCGTCCCTCTGTCTGTCTCTCATTTCTAAAGCTTCATTTAGAAACTTTGCCTAACTCCTGCTTTGGCCGCATTTGGTTGTTTCGGACTACAATCTCATATGCCTGCTTTCCCTGTGAAAATTTGAATATTTTCCTTAAACCTTACACTCAAAAAAAAGCATATTTTTAGTAAAAGTTCAATGCAAACTTTAACTATATATTTTTATACCCTGACCCCATTGAAAATCCAAATGTATGTAACAGGCAGAAGGAAGCATCTCTGACCCCATAAAGTATTTGGGCAATTTTGGTAAATAATAAGAGCTAGAGTCACCAACCTTGACATATAGCTTCTAAACTAGAATATATATATGCATTTGATGTTGGAAGAAGAGGGTTCAGGGTATCCCCTAGTCGGGAGTTCCCGACTAGAGCCTCTTACTTGTTTCAATTCATTTGATAAATTTAAATTTCTTTTGAATCTCTTCTCTTTTGTCTTCTGTTTTTACTCTATAGCTAAACAGCTTAGCCCCTATCGAATTAGGCTTAGCTAATTTAACCAAGTCTCTTCGAAGTTTGCAATTAAATATCTAGAATACTTTAGCTAAACCAAACTTAAATCTTAAATAAAATATATAAAATATTTATGTGGGCGATATTATATAGTGTATCTATCTCGTATTTCTGTTCAAGAGTTGCTGCAATTATTAAAGCTCTGCTAAAAATTGTAAATTATTCTATATCTCGTTAGTCAAATTTTGCTGATTTTTTCAGAGAGTAAAAATATTTTTGCTTTAAATATACATAAGTATCCGTTGTATTATACATTTAATGTGCATTTGTTATTTTCTGATTTTCCTGACTCTTGAGCTGCTTCTTTAATCCACATAAATTGCGTTTGTTTCTATTTGTGTTTGCCTTGTTTTCGACTTGTTGTGTTGCCTAAATATTTATGCTTTTATATATATCTCTTTGTGTTTTTTTGCTTCTCTTTTCGCTTCTTCCTGCTGCTGCTGCTGTTGTCAATTGCGCGTTGTTGTCGCTCGTCTATTGACGCCATGGTAGCCATTCTGTTTGGCCGTCTTGCGGCCGGACTCCTTGACGCCCTGGCTGCTGGCGGCCAAATCGACATCCGTTTCCGCTACGATTGGCGGACCCCAAGATACTTGTCGTCGCACAGTTGGCGCCCCAGTTGATGTGCCTTTGCGTCGCTTTGTGCCCGGCTGCTGAAGTGTTGCCGCTCGTTGCAGCGGTTGTCTCTGCAGTTGTTGCAGCTGCTGCAGCTGTTGCCTTTGATTTTCGTGTTTCTGCTGCTGTCAAAGTGCGAGGATGTTTGGCATTGCATTTTATGAAAAACTTTGACTTTCCTTTAAATATGCTTCGTGCTCTTAGTTTTCCTATATACAATATATATTGCGAGAAAAATACAAACGGCAAACATATTGTTTCATATTGTGCGCGTGTGTTGCACATTCTTTAATTAGTTTTGTTGCGCGTTGCCATGGCTGTTGCATGCAACAGCCAGTTGGCATTGCCTCATGCATAGTTTTTAATTAACATGCTGCACAATATATGCTCGTGCTTCTATTCAACTGGCTGGCATTGTTATTGCCGGGCCAAGGTAGACGCAAACCCCATTCTTCCATTCAGACTTGAGTCAAACGCAAAATTTTAACAAGGCCCTAATTGGAAATTGCAGCTGAGGCAAAAATGAACTTAAATTAACTTTTGGTTCAATCTTATACAATACCCTCAACACAAAATGGTTAAGAAGGATATTATGGCTTGTGTAAAGGTAACAGGCAGGAGAAGACAGCTCCAAAGAGAGCATGCTTTTATTGATTGGGAGGGAAAAGGGAAGAGCTCAGTTTATCCTGCCAGGTTTGTCGTCGATCTCTGAGACTTCAAGAACATCTCCTATATCTGCGAGCCCCTGGAGTATATATAATTTCTCGATCAGAACGAAGAGCTGAGTCTATCTAGACATATTTGTATGATCTATGTTTAAACAAGTCTATCTCAGAGACTATTAAAACATCTCCTATATCTCCGAACCCAAAGGGGATCAGCATGACGAAGGAAGCTGGAACTCGTCGATCTTAGATATCATAAGAACATCTCCTCTTTAAGTGTGTCTCTACTGCCTGAAGGGCGCAACTTACTGTGTGTGTGCTTCTCTTTTGTATATGTATATTTAGCAGAAAGTCAGAATATTATCCACGGCAGCTTATCGCTGGCCATAGGGTATCTTCTAGTCGTGCACGCGCGACTACATCCAATAAACTTGTCCCTTTTATATCTACTTGTAATAAATACTTTTGCGACAGCTTTTTGATACGCCTGCCAAGTGCTGCCGGCTACTAGATATACCCTATTGCAATGGCTACAGGGTATAGAACAATTTGCAGCATTTTTCTCATATATTTGCCCAGCAATTAGAAGCTGTCGATATCAAATAGCTTTTCCCTCGCTTCTCGACAAATGACATTTTGTTGACTTTGGTAGTCAGATTGCGCATACGCCGCGTTGTCAGCTTGTGTTTATTTTGTGTGTGTGCGTGTGTGTGTGTGTTTATTAAACTAGGGGCTGTTGTTTTAATTTACACGTCATTAGCTGGACTTTTTGCCTTCATTAGATTTATAGAAAAGTTGAAAACGAACAAACACACACACACACACCCAGACACACACGCCCATAAAGTTGCTCTGTTATTTTTTAGTTGTTTATGTGTCTGCTTGAGGTTTTGTTTTTGCATTCTAAGCTCGTAATGAGTTTCACCGCAGCATTGAGGCAGCTGGCAAAGTTAAGTGCGTGCTGCGTTTGTGGCCAGGCCAAATGAACAGCAGCAGCAGCAGCAACAGCAGCAAGAAATGCAAGAAAATGCAAAGAAGCCGAGAGAGCCACAAAACATTCGGGCATCAAAAGAAGCTAGGCATGCATGCCAGCAGGAGCAGGCGCCACCAGGCTTCACTTGTGGCACTTGCACTTTTTTTGTGCTGCCTGCTTAAACAAAAGCCCAAAAACTCTCGACTCCCTCCCCCTCCTTCGACCCCGGCAGACTGCTAAAGGCTGTAAGCGAAACTTTTTGATTTTGGGTGCGGGCTGGGCTTTTGTGTTGCGAAGAAAACAAAAAAAACTTTTGGGTTGCGCTTCAATTTCGGTTGCCTTGCAATCAGGCAGGAAGAACGCCGCAAGTCAGGCGGAAACCGGTTGGGCGGACGGGCTGTGCAGCGAGAGGGGGGTTGGGGAGGGAGAGGGGCTTGGGAGTTGCAGTTGCACAATGCTGTCGAGACAATGGCGCACGCACTTTGCCCCAGCGAAAGTTTTGCCATTGCGATACCCTGTACGCAACCAATAGCCTAGAGGGTGGTCACAGCCAAGATCTATAGCTTGCAGCAGCAAAATATTTGAAATAAATGTATTTCAATTAAATTAATTAAAAGCAATTTTTGCGAAATTTGTTTAACTGCAAGTTTTTGAAAATTTAGAATATATTTTCGGGTAATTTTTTTTAGATAAAAGTTTTCTTTTTAAACATTTTAGGCAGTCTTTTTGAGCGAGTTGTTGCCCCAGTAGAGGGTAACTGTGAGTCTATCATATAATTGTTGCGCTCTTGATAGAAACATAGCAAATGTCATGACAGGGGAGCTTGGCAGATTTGAATGCCGAGACTTGGCGTGAACTCACTGACTGAAGATTTGCAATGCGAGATTCGAGCTGGCGAGCAGCTTGGCAAAATTCAATTTGGCTGCAGCTTAAGTCGAACTCTGTGAAAAAGTACATGCTAAGTAAGCTCAAAAGTAACATGCCGCCCCAGCCCATGCACAAAAAACAAAACTTTCGATAGACACTTTTGCCGCTACGAGCTACATAAAAGCCAATAAGTTCAATATTTTGCTTTTACGATTTACTGACGGGACGCGGTGGGCGGGGAGACAGGGGAAGGGGGAACGGGGTAGGTGCTTTTTGTAAAAGTTGTTTTGCGTTCGTGCCGAAAAGTTGCAAGTTGCACATTTTGAAAGGCATTTGCCGCGTGTTGCTCGGTTCGTGCCATTGTCTCGATATTTATCATGGGTATATCATGAATATGGCCAGGTGCACATGGGCTCTACTAAGGGTTAAAGTTGCGCCCACAACTGAAATGATATCGCATCATTTTGGGCTTAGCCAGAACCTTTGTCTGCTTTCGGGCACTTTTTCCTTTGGCCTTTGTTCGGCTTTTTCTCTAACTATTATATTTAGTTTTGCCCTCAACGCATATTAATTTTGCAAATGTCTTTTGCAACAAAAGCCAATTGCACTAAGCTACCACAAATGCAGTTCAATTCACTTTGCGTTGTGCGAGCTGAGGAAAGTGGGCTGCGCACAGTGGTTCGCAAGTGTGGCAGAAGGGAACAAAAGTGTTCTCAAAGCAGAGATGCAGATATGATATATATATTCTTGATCAGAGCGTTGAGCTGAAGACATCTATTCCAGATTGACTCTCGGAGGATACAGAGCTAGAGACTCCTAAGGACAGGAAGATCGACAGGCAAGCAGACAGACAGACAGACAGACAGATAGACAGACAGGCAAACAGACAGACAGACAAACAGACAGATAGACAGACAAACAGACAGACAGATAGACAGACAGACAGACAGACAGATAGGCAGACAGACAGACAGGCATACCGACGGACAGACAGAATGTGGACAGACGGACAAACTTATCTTGTAGTGCTTGTTGTTGTAAGTTGGCGAGTTGAAGTAGTGTGTTTCGGATTTAAAGTAGTTTGTTTCGGAGTTGTTGTGATTAGTTAGTTACTGATTAGTGGGAGTGCTAGCTGTTGTTTGCGTCCAAGTTGTTGCTTTTGTAGTTGTTGCTGTAGATGTTGTAGGCTTTCAAATCGCAGTTGCTGGATTTACAGTTGTTGTGGGATGACATGGGAGTTGTTCAACATCAACATCTACCCGTTGTTGCTGTAGATGTTGTAGGCCCTGTAGCCGTAGTTGTTGGGCTTGCAGTTAAAGGATTTTTAGTAAGATTCCTAGCTGTTGTTGTAATGGGCGTCTCAGTTGTCGATTGGTCGTTGGTTGGGCATTTCGGTGGTAGTATAACAGTTGTATTCTTAATCAAACTTGTAAGTTTTTTGTGCTTGTGGCTTTCATCGAAGCATTGCAAGAATCCGTTGACTTATAGGCGGCATAGGTGTAATTATTAACTTTATTTACAGTTGATTCCAGATCTTGAGTCTCCTCAACAAGGTCAGGTAGAAAGCATAAGGTGTAAGATAAGCATACAAATGATAAGACGGATAGTCTATTGATATTTTGCAGAAGTCCCTAGCATTGTTCGTGTCGTTTTTCGTGTAGGGAATACATTAGTTTTTTGATATCTTCCCTCTTCCCAATACTCCTCAAGATGGAAAAAATATATATTTTCATAGGTACATGTATACTCTTATATGCCATATTTAAGACCTGAACATTTCAATCAGATCGAACTATAAACAACAAAGTTGAACTAGATGCATTTCTCATATATAGAGCACATTCTCAACATGAACTTTATCCTCCGACTTACAAGCTCATGTCAAAGTTCTTCAAGTTCTTCACATCCTGTGAACCACTGTGCGCCGTCAACTTTTGTGCTGTGCTGCGCGCTTTTTCTATTAAATAACATTTTAGACAATTGCACACACACACACACAGAAAGAGAGAGAGAGAGAATCGCAGGTGGGCGGGTTGGCATTGCTTGCGGGCGAACGCATTGCGAGAATGTTAAAAAGCAATTGTCTAAACCATGAAAGCCAGGCCAAAAGAATTGGCCAAAGTTAAAATAAGTGCAACAGGGCGCATTAAACAGGGCCAAGACGCTTAAAAGTGCACTTTAAGGTATTCACATTCACAATAATTGCAAAATTAAACGTTAATTTTAAATATCGAAACAAAGTGCCGTTAAATCAATCGATATAGTTTACGGAGCGTACAATAGCGCACGCCTATTGTGCAAAACTTTCATTCTTATGCTTATTAAATAATTCGTATTTAATTAAATGAGCCACCAATTTAACAACATTGCTTTATGGTGCCATAAAGGCTTATTTAAAGCAAGCTATAGTGCAATAGCTTGGACGTGACCGACTGAAAGATGCTCTAGCTCCAGCACAAAGTTTCGCTTGCATAGATTCTGGCTTCTTCTTTTGTAGATTCTTCCTTTCTTTCGCTCTAACTGTCTATGAGATACGCTTCGGTCTTTGTAGTCCGATCTTTGTGGAATTTGCAATATGCTCGACTAGGAGATATTCTGAATCCAGTTCAAAGTTACCCTTCCCTAGATTCTGGCTTCTTCTTTTGTAAATTCTTCCTTCCTTTTGTATATGAGATATGCATTCTTAATCAACTTCGGACTTCATAGTCCGATCTTAATGCAGTTTTCTAGGCTTTAATATGGCATACAAAAGTGTTATATACACACTCAAGCGATAACGAGATATTTTCGAATTTGTAGGAAAAGGACTATTCAAAAAGTAAAGATAATTTAATATGAGTATAAACTATACTAAGCCCTATAAACTGAGTAAGGTGTATAAAGCTCGTATAACTCTCGAGTCATGCTTAAAAAACCATTCTTTCAAATCGGTTTTTATCGATATTATGGAAATGGGAGGAGTTCATACAGACGGACTGTCGGAATATTTCTATTTCATGGACTCGAATATGCCCTGCCTCTGTCTCTACCTGTTACATTCGCTTAAACAAAACCATCAACCCTTTGGCAGGGTATAAGCATTGATGACACCCTCTATTTAATGAAAGCCTGCTTCGTGCTACGACTGCCCTCCAATTTGTAAGGCAGAGGTTTTTTTTGTTGTTATTTCTTTGTCAAAGCATTAACCCAAACCTTGCCTAGGGGCCATCCGATTTATTTTCAGCTGATTTTAATTAAGCAGTCGCACATTTTAATATCAACAACAATTAAAATAACACGCATAAATACACAGAACGACATTAAATTACGATTATAAAAATAAATCGTGATGTTATTGTTGCTCGCATACCCTTTAAATAGGGAAGTAGAAATGAGAGTAGAACAAATTTAGTAAATATCTATGCTAACTTCCCAATACGCTTTCGGTTTTCCTTAAAGATATATTATTTAAGGGGTTTATTGTTCAGTTATTAGGAAAACCAAAAACAAAATTTAAACCCATTTTTAAAAGAATCTTAAATATTAAGAATTAATATTGCTTGCATGTGTTAGTCTACAGGGTATCTGCTAGTCTAGCATATTCAGTTTGCATGCCATGCCACATGCCAAATGCAAACAATGTTAAAATGCATCTCGACAAATTTGCTGGAATTAAAAAAAAAATTAACAAAAAAAACAAAAACCTGAATAGCGAAGAAAATGTTTGATTTAAATTCAATTTTGCATTGTTGTCGCATTTATTCATGTTGATGTTGTTAAATTAAAATCAATTTAATTACCATATGCTCGCAAGCAGCTGCGAGCACACACACGCACACACACACACACACACACACACACACATTAGGGTCCGCACTTCATAAGCTGTCAATAATCAATGCATAGACATATTAATCAGGCTGCAAATCGGATTTAAAAGAGTTGCATGCATTATCTCTATAAGCATATAAATATGTTGACATTTCAGATTAAATGAAAATCATATAAATGAGCGAGTGTGTGAGATAATCATGCTTAATAAATATTTGAATATAATATATTTAATAGCGTAACAAAATTATGAACTAGACATAAAAAATATATATGTAAAGAGTTTCGAAAGAAACTATATAGCAAATATATAAATAAAATGTATATACCCTTGCAGAGCGTAACTAGAATGAAATTTATAAGGCATATATATAAATATATATATCTGAACAGCATCAATTGTCGAGGGGATATAGTCAGAATCATCTGTCCCTGACCAAGCTATAGAAAGAAACCTTTGCATAGGTTCCTCTTTAACTTGCGGATAGTATATATAATAATAATAATTATAAAGCATATATGTGAGAATTGGATAAATTGAGCGATTATATTAGATAGCTGGAATAAATTTGTATAAGTTTCTGGTAAAAATCATTTGTTGTTTCTTAAGATTTCCTAACAAAGGGAGCTCTGACATGCTCCTTACATATTCCCAATATCTGAACACTATATCATATAGTCACATGCCATATATATATATATATATATATATATAGCTGATCAGTATCAAGAGTCGAGTGGATATAAACAGACTCTTCCGTTCTTCTCTTCTCTTTTGGAACATAGGTTCGTCGTTCACTGGCGTGTAGCATTATATATAATAATAATAATAATATAGTATATATATAATATATATGTCGAAATCGGATGAATCGAGCGACTATAGATAAATTAGAAATAGTTTGGCTTTGCTCAAGATATCTCAACCAAACTTCACATTAACGAGCTCGGACAGGCTCATCAGCAAAGTCTGCCCTAAATCGGACCACTATATCATATAATTCTGTACGTATAATCGGTTGAATAAATATTTTTCTATATGGCAAACTATTTTATAAGTATATTAAGATGTCTTGGCCAACTTACCTGCACTCAGCTTCAAACCATAACATATCGGACTAACTGTACTATAAAGCTGCTATAGAAATAAGGCAAGCTCTCTCCTAAAATCATTCCTCAATCAGTTGCCCGCAAGGGTATTTCATATTCGGCGCGCCAAAGATAGACTTATAATTCCTATTAGTTCCATGTTCAGGCAACGCGCAAGTATATACATTCCATATAGTTAAATGCTTGATGTAATGACATGCTTTTCATGTTGTTGTTGTTGTAGTTGTATTGTTGTTGTTGTTTTTGTTGTTGTTGCTGTTGTTGTGTTATGTGTTATGTACATGAATGTGGCTGGGTTTATGCGAGGGGTTTTGATCCGGCTACAGCTCATGCAAGCTCGTCTCACTAATTGTGACGAGGGGCGCCAATTTGCTTAAATTTTGGCTTACCGGTAGCGTCGTTGTTGTTGTTGCTGTCGGAGTTGTTGTCGTCGTTGTTGTTGTTGTTGCTGGTTGGGATTCTATGGCATTCGGCTGACCATTCAGCAATGTTGGCGGCTCTGCAATGTCATATTGTCATAATTTTTTCGCATAGCTTTTAAGTAAATTTTTACGCGACGCACCATTTGTGGCAGCCACATCCGTTGCCGCAAGGTTAAGCAGCTGCTGCTGCGGCTCCTCCAGCTGCTGCTGTGCTTCCTGTTGCTGCTGCGGCTGCTGCTCTTTGGGCTGCTCTACGTCTTCTTCCTCCTCCTCCTCTTCGATGCGCGTCGCAATGTCGCCGTTCTTTGTTGCCGCTTGGGGCGTGGCGGGCGCCGAGGGGGTCGGCGTCACATTGCCATTCTTGAGAATGCCCACCAAGGGCGCACCGTTGCCTGGCCTCTTATCGTCCTGCGGCAGCTGCAGCAAGGGTTGGACGGAGAGGCAAATAAATCTCATTATAGAAGGCAGCTTGAACATGCCGCACTCACCGGCTTGTAGCTGTACGGCGGCAGTGTGTTGCCTGGTTTAATGCCCGCAGCACCTGTGGCCTTTACACCTGGCGATTCGTGCATTTTGGTTGCCTGCTCCTTGGACCAAATGATGTCCTCGTCCGTTTCGCGCTCGATGCGCTTCTTGTACGCCAAATGGCTGCGATATACCTCGAGCAGGCAGCACACCACAATGATGACAAATACGCTGGTAAGCGTAATGAACAGCACCTGGGTGGAGTCCTCCTTTTTGTCCACATCATAAACGAATTTCGATATGTATGGCACACGTTGCGGCGGCTCCTCAACCCATGGCTCCGGTATCTGTGGATCAATGAAGGTGCTTTACACTCTCCCCCCTCTCTCTCTCTCTCTCTCTCTCTCCTTTCGCAGACTTACCATGCTCACATTGACCATGGGCTCCTGGGTGGGCTGTTCGCTGACATCGAATTTGGCATTGCATTGGGCGCTGCGCAGGCCCTGCGGATTTATGACCGTGATGTTGTCCGCGCCGGACTTGGTGAACAGCATATATTCCTCGAGTGGCTTCATAATGTGCCCATTCACCTGTATATAGATGTCTGGCCCCAGCCAATTGCGAATATATTGTTATGCCCTGTACCCAGTGAACTGCCTCAACGGGGTATGCTGGTTTTGTGCTCATTTGGGTAACAGGCAGCAGGAAGCAGCTCTTTAAGTTTATATTTTCGCTCGCTTAGGCTTAGAAATCTTAAACGAACCTTTCCCCATTGCCCGCACAGAACTAATTTGTTTCCAATCAACGATAATTCTCTTGAACTCGATAAAAATCGATAAAATAACTCTGTTTTTTAAGCATATCTCGGGATCTTTAAGAGCTAGGCATACTAGATTTGATGTAGACTTTTACACATATCTAGAATATTTCAGATTTTGGAAATATACCCAAATTTCCCTCCAATGGATTCCCCCTTTGGATATATAGTCTTCGGTTTTGGCATATGCACGTATTTAAATGCCATATTTATGCCCTGGTAATTTCATATAGAACGGACAACAAATCTCAAAGGTTATCAGGCAAAGATTTCCCATACAAATTGTTGGACCAGAGCAGCTTTGTTAAGGGTATCTCCAAGTCTAATTAAGATTGGACAACATATCTCAAAGGTTAACAAGAAAGTACATCTCTAACAAATTGCTGGGCCAGGGCAAAACAGTGCAGTGCTTGGTTTAGGGTATCTCCAAGTTTGTCAATCCCCAGCAGAGCACTTGTTAAAATTTTCATTAGTATCGGTCATTAATTCAAATTGCAAATACAAATGTGTTGTGGCTCGCTGCTCGCCTTGAGCTTCAAACGGGATTGCGGCGGAGTCCAAGGCAGAGTTCAGGTCGCAATGGGTCAGAGTTCAAGTCCAGGACAGGAATATTTAATGCACGCTCGAAATTAGCAATAAAATGTTTAATGCCCAAACTCTGTGTGTTGACTTTTGATTTGGCAAAGGAGCGTGGCTGTTCTGCAAGGTATTTAAATGGAAGCTTACGGCCTGCTCGTGCCATGCCGATAGTATTGAGTATTGTATAAAAATATTATCATAAATAATAAATAATAATATGCTAGATATATTTAACAAATTTGTTTGCTGCGGCGCCACATTGAATTATTTGCGTAGCTGTGAAATATATTTTTCAAGCGAATTGTTTAATTCCACGATGAAAAAAAACAAAAAAGAGCTCAAATTTTGTGGAAGAGTCGAAGACTAAATACCCTTACCTACATAGAGAACCTATGGATATTTGTGTATTCTAATTGGGCTGTTGGCATTTCATTTTCATAATTAGATGCCATAAATAATTGGCAAGACGTTCGTTTTTGTCGACCAAATGCTGATCAGGAATATATATGATATATATATGTATGTCTTACAAACTGCATGAACAAGTAGAAGTATCCTCTGCCCGTGCCGAACAATTATAAATTATATATTTAATTTTGCCATAAATTAACTGATTGAAAGAGATTTGAATTTGCCAGGCTGAACACAAATAAAATGTGCAATATTTCAAATTAAACACAAACAAATATTTAAATATGTTGTTTAATTGTCGGCCTATTATTCAACTAGGCTTCACGTTAAAGACTCTCGATTTAAATAAGAGTTTCTCTGATTTTCCCCACTTTAAATTGCCATTTTTTTTGTCACTTTTACCTTAAATCAACTTGAATTGATATTGTGAACATTTGAGCAGCTGCCAAAGGGCAAACTTTTTCTATTTGAATTTTTTGGTGAGCTTCTGTTTATGGCCATTGGCGAACTAACGCGCTGCGATGCGATGGCGCTTTAATGGGGCACGTGCAACACTCATGTGGTGCATGTGGTGCATGTGGTGCACGTGGTGCTCGTGTGGGCGTGGTTAGCGTTAAACTAAACAGCTGCCTGGGCCAGCTAGTTGAGAGAGTTGAGAGTTGAGAATTTTAATCAAACTGCCCGACCGCTGCGGTTGCCCGTTGTGAAAGCAGCAACAATTTAAATATGAGCCACTGTAAATCTTGAGCGCAAAAACTGACAAAATTTATGGCAACGGCCACGGAAATGACTTTTTATGGCAGCGAATAAATTTAATTTTTGGTCAACAAAGTGCTTCTGTCGCCCTCCCCAACCCCCCCTTATCACCCTATTCCCTGCCTCAGCTCAGCTTCTGTTTCTGTTCATAAACTTGCAGCAACACGATGCAGCCGCTGGGCGTGGCACTTGATGAGACCACACAACAACAACAACGCAACAACATGAATTGCAGTTAAGGCAACAGTTTGAGTCTTCCAAAAAAAAAAAACAAGTAAGAGGTTCTAGTCGGGAGCTCCCGACTAGAGGATACCCTGAACCCTCTTCTTTCAACATCAAATGCATATATATATTCTATTTTACCAGCTTTGCTGTCTCTACCCCTTTTACTCTTAGAGCTATACTCAATGAATCAGACTAAAAATCGATATTTATCGAAATTGTGGAAATAGGTGAGGTTGTCTTTCAAATATGTTTGACAAAATCTGAGCTATATCTTTTGGAGAGCTTACATTCTAGACGGACTTGGCCTTCAGGTATTCATAATCTACCTCTTTTACTTTTATCGAGTTTGTGGAACAGAGCACAAACTATATTTGAGTCGAAGAAGCTTCCCTCTGCTACGTACAAGTCCAGCATAGCCCCTCCATTTCATTGGGTACAGGGTATAATTAATGGCAAGCCGTGCTCAAATTTATGACTGCCCACTCTGACTTGGCAGAGTTGCCGCGCTCTACTTACTTGACAGACAACCACTGTAGCTTTTAAAGACCGCAAAACGCGAATCGGTCGTATTGATGCCGCCGATCTGGGCACGATTGGCGCCCTCGTCGACGGTGGTGGTCAGAACGCGTGCGGCAAAGTCCGTTAGGGGCACCTGTTCGCGATCGATATACAGCTGGGCCTGGGTGCCATTGCGTTCGTAGTAGACCGAATGGCGGGCGCTATTGAGAAAATTGCGATCGATGCGTGCGCCGACAGTTTTGCCACGTTCGCGATCCTCCTCGAACTGTAGATACCCGTCCGAGGTGATGGCCAGCAGCAGGTAATAGCTGCGCTCCGCCGCCGTCTGCAGCAGCAGCATGATGCGATTGGCGCGCCGCAAATCAAACGACGAGAAGGCCAGCTGCAGTCGCACATAGTCGACGCTGCCCGAGCTGGGCAGCTCGAATTTGCGCTGCAACGTCGACTCGCCGCTAAAGTCGGCACCCTTCTCCACCGAACAGAACTCGCCCAGAAAGCTGGTGTGCTCACAGTCGCAGGTGGACATCTGCTCGGCGAAATGCTCCTTGCAAATGCCGCCGTTCTTGCAGGGCTCCGCATCGCACTTGATCTGGCAATTGGGCAGCACACCCTCCAGAGCTGAAAGGGAATATTCACAATTATATGTTAATCGAATTGCCGGCTATTATTTGGCATATATTTCCTTGAAATGTTATTATAATTGTGTTGGTTATGTGTGTTCCACTTTTCCACATTTTTCCACTTTTTGTACATTTTAAGTTACATTTCACTTGTTCAGCACTTTCACTTGGAGGCGTGAGTTTATTAGTACAAGTTGAACAGCTTTTAGGCGAGATTTAAAAAGTTGCTATTTATAAAACTTTTTGTACGCCGTTTTATATTTTAAAAAGCATTTCCAATCCCCTCAATTTTCACACAGAGGCGTGAATTGATTAGTGAGGGTTTTAATTGTTTTTAAGTGACATTTGACATGAACTTGGAAATTAACTTGACGTCGATGGGTCTAAGAAACATAATAGTTTATCGAATTATTTGTGTTTGTGGATAACTTCAAATCGAATGGTTCTGCAAAATCGCGCTTCAACTTTCTGGTCCAGCTCTACAAAAGGAAGCTAAATGCAGTGCTGAAAATAGCTTTAAAAAGGCTATTATAGGAGGCAATAAGCAAAGCACAAATAGGCAATAAAGAGCATTGTCTGGGGCTTACTATGCCTCAAACAACCTTAAACAATAGCCAAATTTGGTTGGAAAATAGCTAAATTGAAATAATTGCTCTGGTGGAAAAACGGGCAGAGCTGGGTTATTGGGAATATGACTGGAAGAAGATACAATTCGTATGCTTTCGTGTAAAGCAATAAACTTATTCAATTGTTGATTGGTAGCAGAATTTCTACATTGAAGGTTTTCAGAAACTTTCCACTCGAAAGTCCGTTCATTATTTTAAACGATGTTCGAGGATTTTGGACAATATGTTTTGTTAAAGCTGAGCTGAAAGTTGATTATTAATTGATTGTGAAATATTAAATGGGTCAAAAAATAAATAAAAGGGCTAATAAATAAATGAACTAAAATATTAGAAGGGGTAAATAGTCTGACAACGTCTGCAATCCAGCTCGTACGATTTGGGCTGTGCGTTTAGGAAGTCTTAGATAGATAGAGTCGTTAGGCAAGGAGTCTAGCTTGGTTTAGTGGCTGCCTTTGCTGTTACTTAATCGTATCAATGTCGGGACACAATTTCCGCGGCGTTCATGTGTGTGCCAGGGAATGTGTGTGTGTGCGCGTGCGGGTGTGGGCGCATAAATCATACGCCGTGTGGCCTGGGGGCGTTGGCCTATCGCATCGGCATTAATCTTGGTACTGGCCTTAGCTTAACAGGCGCTGCACTCTACGGAAATTGCCTGCATATTAAGTTGCACTGCCAGCCACATAGCCAAAAGGATGCGGCAAATGTGGTTAGCAAGTGGCAGCCCAAAATGGCATTAGGCTCTCTCTCTCTCTGTGTGTGTGTGTGTGTGTTGCCGAGGCCCGCAAATTGCACTCAGTGAAAATTGATTTATACTCGTACTTACTGGGCGCTATATTCCTTTCATTGATTTCCGCCAAGTCGATCAACTGGGCGCCAATTTTGAGGCCGCGCACACAGCCAATGTAGCCCTCCAGTTGGGGCGCATCCACATTTGGGCGCAGCAAATTTGCCGGATCGTAGCCGCCGACATGGAATTGAAAGTACTCGGTGGGCGGTGCGGGCGGGCGATGGGGCGACAGGACCTCTGTGAAATAAACAAAAATCAAATGAGCCAGCCGGCCAAAATGTACGTTACGGCCACGTTAAGCACATCCTCCCTGCCCCTCCTCCCTGCCCCTCCTAAAAGCCATCCATTGCGAGACCCTGGGTCTGTGTGCTTGTGCGGAAATGAGCCTTCATTGCTGTGGCATTTGGCTTTAGTGGAGCCCGCATTTGGCATTTTGAGGGCTCAAGTTTGTCTAATTGATATGTTTGTTGCACTCTCCCCCTGCCCCCTCTTCGCTTGCGTTTCGGTATGCTATCTGTCTATAATTTCGGTTAACGCATTTAATTACATAAGTGCTCATGTGTTATTTTGTGCCAACTATTGACGCGTTGCCAGGCTCCAGCCCGGGCATTTTGCACAAGTGGCCCAATTATGCCCGGAATCCATTGAAAATGTGTACACAAGGTATATTGGCTTGGCGAGGTAGTTTGTAACAGGCCAAGGCAAGTTTTTCCAAGAAAATTCATTCGATCCGATCGATATCTTGTTGCATAATATCGATAAATATCGATAGTAGTTATCGCCAAACACATGCACACATTTTCATACAATGCCTGTCCAAGGTATATCTAAGTCGCGCACACTCAACTAGTTTGTTTCCCCTGACTAATTATGATTGATTTTGTATTGGCCAGTTGACGAGAATCAACCTCTGGCTTCCAATTGCTGGCAATTGGTGCACTGAACTACAGCAGGGCTACCAGTTCTCTGATTGATTTACCAATTGCAAATTTTGGTAAATTGCAAAATTTCGCAAAGGCCAAGCTGAATGCAGTACAAGTGCAAAATGCCAGCCAGTGCTTATTAATTAAGGCAGCGCTTAAAGTGTAGTTAAACACACATTTGCAACTGTTTACGTTTTATCGGCTTAAGGGCTTGTTGTTGTTTAAATAATTAAATTTGGTTTCATTTATAATTGAAGCACACTTCGACTTGCCTAAAGCTAGTTTGAGACCTATTGATTGGTTTGTTATTATTATTATTATTACGTCGTTTAACAGTTCGCACTACATAAATCGCTTCTCTCTTTGCAAGCGGAGAGTCGAAGAGTCGCAGAGTTGTCGTTAAAGTTGTCTGACAATAAATAATTTTGGTCATAAAGCTTGATATTTGGGGATAAATGAATACTCTTCCAGTGGGTTATATAGGTTTATCATGTAATGTGCGAAACTGTGGAAGCTTAAGCTGGAACGTATCATGATAGTCTATAGCTGTCCTAGGATACTATAATTACTATTTTGTTTAAAAAGTTTCTTGATTTTTGAAGATACCTAAGGCGAGTTATTATCAACGTCGGGTTAGTATTTTATGTATCAGTCGGTTTAAGAAGGAGTTCTTATCTAAAATAAGATTTTTTTTTTATTCAAAAAAGATTTACGAAACTTTCGTCTAAGTGGCGTACTAATCGCAGAAGTTGAAGGTGCGAACCCTCTCGAAGAAATTTACATGTTTCTAAATAAAATATGATGCTAAATTTCGTATGACACACATTCTCAATTGAATATTTCGTGCTGCGCAACGCCGGGCCAACCCAACAAAATTTCCACGCTTTTTCAGCACTTAACTCGACTATTAGTTTCCTCTTATACATATTGATATGTCTATATCTCGTTTGTCTATAAATGTGAGTTTAAAAATGATTTAAATGCTATCGAAATGCAATGTTTATCAAAAGCTAATCCAATGTACAGTCATGTGCGCGTTTTATGCCGCTTCAACAATTTATTTTCAGTTTTATTAACATATAACTATGAAAAATTTCAAACGAATATAAAGCAGCTGCATGTTTTTTATGCCATACAGAGAAAACTTTTGCCATTTCAATTGCTTTCATACAGTTACTTTTTTTTTCTCTCTGTTCCTTCACTTTAACTGAGTTTAACAGGCACACACACACAGGGACAAAACAGCAACAACAACAACAGCAACAACAAAAAAGGCAAAACATTTCAAGTGCAAATAATTTTTGGCGATCGGAGTGCACGGATTTTTACAGTGCGTGTGTGTATGTGTGTGTGTGTGTGTGTGTGTGCGCAAATTTTTGGCATATTTGCAACTTAACTTGCTAAACTATTTGCAAAATTTTCATGCTGCGCTCGGCGGCGCATAAAAAACTGACAGTGAGAGCAGAAACAGAAGCGTGAGCGGGAGCGGGAGCGGGGCAGGTAATGCTGCCAGGCAACCGCTGCTAAACAGTTGTGCATATATTTTCGAGGACGAAAGGAGGACAGAAGCCCAGGCTTTGTTGGTTCAATAAAAAACAACAACAAGTAAGAGTGCGGCAGTCGGGTGTGCACGACTAGAAGATACCTAAAAAAGTAGCGTTGAGCTTGCCTTACATCAATTCTAGCTTGCTGCTATACACACATATACACACATATACACACATATATACACATATATACACGTACATACATGCACATACATACAATTACATACACACACATGCACATACACGCATATACTCAATCACACGCTCTGTTGCTTCGCCTTGCTCCATACCATGGAAAATTTGTGCTTGAATAACTTGGGAGTTTATCGGGATTTTAAGAGGGAGGTATTCAAAAAGTGAAATGCTTAAATAACCAAGTCCGAAAATTGATTTTTATCGATATTATAGAAATGGCCGGAGATATTGATAAAAAGTGAATAACTACTTCTTCAACTACATCATGCCTATTCCAAATATTAAGTGAATAGCTTCTGAAAGTTTCCAAAATAGACGAGTATATCGACTTAGTTCTTAGATCGACTTAGTTCGTCATCCTGATCAATTATCGATATCATAGAAATGCCGGAGATATTGGTTCCTTTTGCGTAAGGTTATGGTATTGGGGAATATATGGTCAAAATTTTAAGGGTATAGCTACTAAAAGTTTTCGAGATAAAGACCTTCATCAACCTGATCAAGAATAAACTCTATGGTGTGGTTGATGCTTTCTTCAGCCTGTTGCAAACATTTTGATACAACCAATTTACCCCTTTTCCATTTTGCAAAAGGTGCAGGGTGTTCAAACACGAAAACAATATCAAACAAGTGAGAGAAGGGGTCTCTCGAAGCTAGGCAACGTAGCCAGCCGCCTGTCAATGCAGGGCCATGTCAGGATTTACAGCGGCGGCGGCGGCGGAGATGCGGCACTCTTGTATTATGGCTGTGCCGGGCCCGTGGGCGACTGGACGCAGCGCATCGCCAGTTTGCAGCCGACAATCGACTTGAGCGTGGCCACCATGTACGGACGGCTGCCGGGCACAGGCAACGGTGCGGCCAGCGGCGGCGGCGTTGGGTCGGGTGCTCTTGGTGACAGGGTGAAAATTGGCTTCTGCACGGATTTGGACAAATCGGTGCTGGTGAACAACTTTGAGAAGCGCGGCTGGCATCAGGTGAACGGCGACGATGATTGGCATTTCTATTGGGCGGGGGTGCAGACGTGTCGCAACATTTTCAGCGTGGACAGCGGCTATCGAATGCACGACACCCAGATGATCAATCACTTTCCCAATCACTATGAGCTCTCGCGCAAGGACTTGCTGGTGAAGAACATTAAGCGTTATCGGAAGGATCTCGAGCGTGACGGCAATCCGCTGGCGGAGAAAACTGAATCAAATAACTCGAGCGGCACACGTTATCTTTATCTGGACTTTGTGCCAACTACCTTTGTGCTGCCCGCCGACTATAATATGTTTGTGGAGGAATATCGCAAATTTCCGCTAAGCACTTGGATCATGAAGCCGTGCGGTAAGTCTCAGGGCGCTGGCATTTTCCTAATCAATAAGCTGAGCAAGCTGAAGAAGTGGTCACGCGAGGCGAAGGGTCCGTTTCATCCGCAAATAGCCAAGGAATCGTATGTTATCTCGCGCTACATTGATAATCCGCTTTTAATTGGTGGCAAGAAGTTCGATTTGCGTCTTTACGTGCTCGTCACCTCGTTCCGGCCGCTAAAGGCGTATCTGTTCAAGCAGGGCTTTTGTCGCTTCTGCACCGTCAAGTATGACACAAGCGTCACGGAGCTGGACAACATGTATGTCCATCTGACCAATGTCAGTGTACAGAAACATGGCGGCGAATATAATACCCTGCATGGCGGCAAATGGTCCGTACAGAATCTGGCGCTCTATTTGGAGGGCACGCGCGGCAAGGAGGTTACCGATCGCCTGTTTGGCGCCATCTCCTGGCTAATTGTTCACTCACTGCGCGCCGTGGCGCCCGTCATGGCCAGCGATAGGCATTGCTTCGAGTGCTATGGCTACGATATTATCATTGACAACGCTCTGAAGCCCTGGCTGGTGGAGGTGAATGCCTCGCCCTCACTAACCTCGACCACGGTCAACGATCGCATACTCAAGTACAAGCTGATCGACAATATACTCTCGGTGGTACTGCCGCCGGATGGTATACCGGATGTGCGCTGGTGCAAGATACCAAGCATGGATGCTTTGGGCAATTTCGAGCTGCTCATCGACGAGGAGCTGGCTGCACAGGATGAGGCGCAAAACAGCAGCAACAACAACAACAACAGCTCCTCGCACAACAAATCCTCGAAGCTGAGCAGCCGCTGGAAGTGACGAAAGTAGCCCCGAGCTGAGCCGAAGCGCTCAGCTCACAAGTGAGAGCGGTGCAATAGCTTATATTTTAAATCGTATTTACGTGGCAATGTGTTCCGAATAAAAGTGTACGTGGAGAAAACTAAATTTTCAAATCCAACTAAGGTATTTCGTGGCCGACCGCGAAGTCGGAGTGGCACGTCAAGATGGAAGATCAAATTTAATATCTATCTATTTCTATACAAACTGGTCCAATGCGTCCAACTCTCTAAAGGTTCGTCTAGCTGTCGTGAAGGTAATTGTCTATCCCTAAGATACATTCGGGCTTATCTCAGTGTAAACAGCTGCCTGTCTTTGAGATACATTTGGCTTTCTCCTGTCGGACAGACATGACTTACCCTTCTCTGGATTACTCCAGGGCTTGTTGGCGTACTCATCCAGCAGCAGAGTGCCGCGATCGATGCTCACGCTGCGCTGATTGACATGCATGCGAGTCTCCTGTTCGCCGCGCACAATGGCCACCTGAATGCTCTTCAGATTGGCCATCAGGGTCTCGTCCAGCAGTGTCAGATTGACGATCTCATCGCCGTAGTTGTAGAGGAAGACAATCTCGCGCGATTGACTGATGTACAGATGCACAAAGTTGTTGTAGTGATCGTTGGCATAGAGCACCAGGGAGTTGGTGTCGTAGGTGCGCAAATTGATCAACAGATCCTGGCTGAGTATGCCCTTGAGCATCTCCCGCTCGCCCTCGATGCCGTGCAGCAGTATGGGGGCGGTGGCTCCCACGCTTAAATAGTTGCGCATAAGAAATGCCTCGCGATTGATGAACGTCAGCGCCTTCTCGTTGATGTCTGCAAGCAACAGGATTAGCTTTGAGGAGGAGGATTAGACTCAACCGTCTACTCACTTGTCTCACAGAACTCGCCAATGTGGGCCCAGGGATTGTTGCAGACGCACTTGAAGCTGCTCCAGAGCTCCTTGCACTGGGCGCCGTTGCGGCATGGCGAGGGCACACAGGAGGGCTTACAGTCCTTGATTATCTCCGATAGATGCACAGACATGTAGCTGTAGATGTCGAGTATTTCGCCATTCACAACCAGACCGCGAAAGCAGCCAATGAGGCCAGCCTTAACGGACAGCTTCTTCAGCAGGTCACTGCAAATGCACAGAATATTGCTCAAGGATTATGCCATATTACGGCAGCCTCTCATAACTATTCAATAACTTTTCTCTGCTGCGAGATACAGCGTGCAGTGCAAACAATAATATCAACGTGAGACTCGAACTTGCCCTCGCTTTACTTTGCACTTTCTTTATGCAAATAAAGTGTAGCCCCAGCCTAACGCCGTGTTGACGTGGTCGCGACGCCTTTGGGCTTTCAAGTTGCTCGTCTTGGCAAATCGAAACAGACGGACTGGACGCAGGGACCAATCGTCCAATAGAATGGCAAAAGTTGCTTCAACTCATCTGTCTGCTCGTTTATTCGTCCACTTTTGCCATTTCTTTTTATATTTTTTTTTCGTAGCCTGGCGCCCCTTTTTTTCTTAACTCCTTGGCATACTCTTACTTGGAGCGGGCTTCTATAACTTAGTCATTGAATTATGCAGAAATTTAAAATATTTTTCTCTAGAAATATTGGAAGCACTTATCCGGCATTGCCTGGGTTGAATGTTGGCTAAGAAACTTGTTATTGTTCTCGTTGCCCGTATTAATTATGCTTTTTACATGCCAAGCAAGAGATTGATGGTGTCTCTTGATCTTGATATTTCTTCACTTTCCCTTTTTATTTTCTTAACTTGCGGAGAATTTATGATGAGTTTGAGCCAGAGTCTTCCCGCGTGATGGTCCGACGCTCAGGCATCAGGATTCTGTTCTAATTCTTTTCTGTATAAATGTACGGATAGAAATAGTTTGAACCGTCGACTTCTCGCTTGATGGTTCACATTTCAGACAACAGCCTTCTTCTGCTCTAACTGTTTTATGTACTATATTTTTGTATAGATTGATATGAATAGTTTGCTTGATACCGTATTTCATACATCAGGCTTCAGGTCTAACAATTTTACATATTTCTGTATTGGGCAACTCTTTATTTCGCATGCAGAGTATTTAAACTTCGTCCCCTTAACACTTTTGTCCTGGCGTCTAGTAAACTTATACTCTTTCACTCTTTTTTTTTATTCCAGCAATTTGCAAGTTTCGTTCGCTTTCAACTTTTTGCGCACTGAATCCGTACCCTTCATTTCCTAACCCCCGCACCCCCCCACACAACCGCTAACCCTTCGCTTTGTAGCCAACAATGAATTGGCCAATAAAATCTCAAGTGTAAGCTTTTGAAAATTAAAGTGGCGGAAATGTCTTGTTTATACGCGTACAGCGGCAAACTCCCCCGCCAGAAGCAGAAGCAGCAGGAGCAGGAGCAGCGGCAACAACAACAAAAGTTGCTCAAAAATGTCTTTCTAAATTATGTAAATTTCATTACAAGTCGCCGCAGTCGCTTTCGCTGAGTGTTGTCTGCGAGAAAAAGCTCTAAGTAAAATTAAAATTCTTGTTTTAAATAAAAGAAATTCTCAACTTTTAACGCGCATTGGGGTTTTTCAAGTTTTTTCTTTTGTTGATACCCTCGTTGCCGTGCGCCCAAAAGTGGGTATATTGCATTTTCAATGAACAAGAGAAAGCCTCTTTACATAGAGTATTTATTCTTGATCAGAGTGGATCTAGCTTGTGTGTTCCTTGATTGCCTAAATATGTAAGAATATGGGATCTAGATATGTTCAGTTTAAAGCAAAGATTCTTTTTTTCGATAAATATGCCCTGAAATCGATAAATATTGATTTCCGCCCTTGATTTTCGATATACGCACATGTGCCGCAATGTCATGACAATCAGATACTCGGATAAGCCTGCTTACAAGTTGCAGGTCGCCAGTTCAAACTCAACAGAAATTATTAGGAAAAGAAGTGTAAAAAAAAGAAAGACAAATGGGAAAATATATGAGATTATTTTTTAGGAAGAGTTTGAGCAAAAGGGTTTAGGGATTAAATCCCCTTTGGAATGTTAGCTACAGTAGTTTTTTGTATTCGAAATTATTCATTCAAGCCGATGCGCGCCGGGAAAATACTTTTTATCGTATAAGCAAATATGAATGCACAAATTTTAGAGCTCTGTGCAGGGTATCCGGCTAGTCGTGCCGTCTCACTTGGCTTGCATTCTTTTGTAATTTCTTTTAGCTTTGTCGCCGTTTTGCCTGTAATTGTTTGTTAAGTTGTGTAATTGTTCTTTAAGCGCTAAACTTATTGAATAATGCCAAACGAATTGGCCGGCAGGCAGGCAGGCAATAAACGCGTCCTTGGCCCGGACACGGTACCCGATCCCGGTCGCGGTGTCCTTTACCCAATTGCAAGCTGCAGCAGCTATTAAGTCATTAGTTTTTGCAACATGTGCGGCATTTTGTGTGCATGCACGTGGTACATGTTAATTTCTCTGCATTTTTTATATATGTATTTTTACATGTGTTTTTCTTTTTTTTGCTTGCGAGCATCCCACCTACGTCAACGTCAGGCAGCAGAGACAGCGTTGCGCATACGCCGCGTGCACAAAATGAAATTTAGCGTTTTGCCTTGCAAATGATGTGCCATGTGACTGGCTGACACTTGGCTAAAAGGATTTGCACGCTGGCCAAATATAAAATAAAAACTTGCACAAAATTAACGGAAATAAAATGAAAGAAATTTGACAGCCTATATAGTGCAGAGCGGGGTGGGGCGCGGCGGGCGGGGAGCAGGAGCAGGATGCAGCCGGCTGGAAATCCTATTAACGTTGCAAACGCGCAAAGTGCGAAGCAATTAAGAATTTATTTAACACCGTCACAAGCAATTAAGCACTTTTCATTCATTCACGGCCGCTGCGACGACACGCGCAACACACACGACAAACAGGACATGGACGACACGGAGGACACGGAGGACACACAGGACATGGAGGACACATGGGACGGTGACACACATTTTTGGCCGTTGGCAATCGCCGTCGCTGTCCCTGTTTCCTGCTGCTGGCCGAATAATTCGCATATTTGGCATGCCAGTTGTCTGTGCTTTTTGGGGCGCCCATGGCATCTGCTGCATCCGCCGGGTAATCGATGGCCATGCAAATGATCAACAGGACACGGCCACGGACATGGAGACCACGCGCTTGCTGGTGCTGCAGCTGCTGTTTCTAAACAACATGACACGGCCAGAACAAGGCCCAGACGTGCCGCTGACAAAAAAGCCGATTACAACCATCATTAGCGGGACAGCAACTCTCTCCCCAACTCGTTATATTCAGCTGACATTTTAAAACCACCCAAAGCTAGGTATTTGCACAATTGGAACCAATTGGACAGCAATAAAGAGTGCTCCACTAGGTGATACCCTGCACTTAGCGAGTGTTGTTTTAGGCCTTAAACTGTACTCCCAATTGTTCCACCAGGGTATCATTACTCAGAGAGTTTCCCACTTCGATATACCTTGTGCTCAGCGCATGTCAAGATATTGTGTACTCAGCAAGTGTCCCACTAGGTGATACCCTGTACACAACGCCAAGTATAGACATGGGTCAAAATTTCCCACCCCATAACTCGGTCAAATCTCACCCTATTTTCACGAAGTTTGGCTTTTTGTTCATGGTTTTCCCTCTAGATTAATCTTGCATTCAAATCTGAACACCGATTTTTTAGTCGAAATTCATGTTCAAATCTTACCCCCAGGATTCGTATATAGACATGGGTCAAAATTTCCCACCCTATAACTCGGTCAAAACTCATCCGATTTTCATCAGGGTTGTCTTTTTGTTCATGGTTTTCCCTCTAGATTAATCTTGCATTCAAATCTGAACACCGATTTTTCGGTCGAAATTCATGTCCAAATCTTACCCCCAGTATTCGTATATAGACATCGGTCAAAATTTCCCACCCCCATAACTCGGTCAAATCTCATCCGATTTTCATGAGGATTGTCTTTTTCTTCATGGTTTTCCCTCTAGATTAATCTTGCATTAAAATCTGAACACCGATTTTTTAGTTGAAATTTAGTCCAAATCTTACCCCCAGGATTCGTATATAGACATCGGTCAAAATTTCCCACCCCCATAACTCGGTCAAATCTCAACCAATTTTCATGAGGGCTGTCTTTTTGTTCATGGTTTTCCCTCTAGATTAATCTTGCATTCAAATCTGAACACCGATTTTTCGGTCGAAATTCATGTCCAAATCTTACCCCCAGGATTCGTATATAGACATCGGTCAAAATTTCCCACCCCCATAACTCGGTCAAAACTCATCCGATTTTCATGAGGATTGTCTTTTTCTTCATGGTTTTCCCTCTAGATTAATCTTGCATTCAAATCTGAACACCGATTTTTTAGTCGAAATTCATGTCCAAATCTTACCCCTAGGATTCGTATAAAGACATCGGTCAAAATTTCCCACCCCCATAACTCGGTCAAATCTCATCCGATTTTCATCAGGGTTGGCTTTTTGTTCATGGTTTTCCCTCTAGATTAATCTTGCATTCAAATCTGAACACCGATTTTTCGGTCGAAATTCATGTCCAAAATCGCATGTCCAGGAATCGTATATAGACATGGGTCAAAATTTCCCACCCCCATAACTCGGTCAAATCTCAACCAATTTTCATGAGGGCTGTCTTTTTGTTCATGGTTTTCCCTCTAGATTAATCTTGCATTCAAATCTGAACACCGATTTTTCGGTCGAAATTCATGTCCAAATCTTACCCCCAGGATTCGTATATAGACATCGGTCAAAATTTCCCAACCCATGACTCGGTCAAATCTCATCCGGATTTGACGAGGTTTGGATTTTTCTTCATGGTTTTCCCTCTAGATTAATCTTGCATTCAAATCTGAACACCGATTTTTTGGTCGAAATTCATGTCCAAATCTTACCCCAAGATTCGTACATAGACATGGGTCAAAACTTCCTACCCCTATAACTCGGCCAAATCTCATCCGATTTTTACGAGGTTGGGCTTTTTCTTCACGGTTTTCCCTCTAGATTAGTCGGAATTCATGTCCAAATCTTACCCCAATATGCGTACATCGACATGGGTCAAAATGTCCCTACCCCATAAATCGGTCAAATCTCATCCGATTTTCACGAGGTTTGACTTTTTCTTCATGGTTTTCCCTCTAGATTAATCTGGCATTTAAAGCTGAACACCGATTTTTTAGTCGGAATTCATGTCCAAATCTAGCCCCAAGATTCGTACATAGACATGGGTCAAAATTTCCTACCCCTATAACTCGGCCAAATCTCATCCGATTTTTACGAGGTTGGGCTTTTTCTTCACGGTTTTCCCTCTAGATTAATCTGGCATTCAAATCTGAACATCGATTTTTTAGTCGGAATTCATGTCCAAATCTAGCCCCAAGATTCGTACATAGACATGGGTCAAAATTTCCTACCCCTATAACTCGGCCAAATCTCATCCGATCTTCACAAGGTTTGGCTTTTTCTTCATAGTTTTCCCTCTAGATTAATCTGGCATTCAAATCTGAACACCGATTTTTTAGTCGAAATTCATGTCCAAATCTTACCCCAATATGCGTACATCGACATGGGTCAAAATGTCCCTACCCCATAAATCGGTCAAATCTCATCCGATTTTCACGAGGTTTGGCTTTTTCTTCATGGTTTTCCCTCTAGATTAATCTGGCATTCAAAGCTGAACACCGATTTTTTAGTCGGAATTCATGTCCAAATCTAGCCCCAAGATTCTTACATAGACATGGGTCAAAATTTCCTACCCCTATAACTCGGCCAAATCTCATCCAATTTTTACGAGGTTTGGCGTTTTCTTCATAGTTTTCCCTCTAGATTAATCTGGCATTCAAATCTGGACACCGATTTTTTAGTCGAAATTCATGTCCAAATCTTACCCCAGGATTCGTACATCGACATGGGTCAAAATGTCCCTACGCCATAAATCGGTCAAATCTCATCCGATTTTCACGAGGTTGGGCTTTTTCTTCACGGTTTTCCCTCTAGATTAATCTGGCATTCAAATCTGGACACCGATTTTTTAGTCGAAATTCATGTCCAAATCTTACCCCAAGATTCGTATATAGACATGGGTCAAAATTTCCTACCCCTATAACTCGGCCAAATCTCATCCGATTTTAACGAGGTTTGGCTTTTTCTTCATAGTTTTCCCTCTAGATTAATCTGGCATTCAAATCTGGACACCGATTTTTTAGTCGAAATTCATGTCCAAATCTTACCCCAAGATTCGTACATAGACATGAATCAAAATTTCCTACCCCTATAACTCGGCCAAATCTCATCCGATTTTTACGAGGTTGGGCTTTTTCTTCACGGTTTTCCCTCTAGATTAATCTGGCATTCAAATCTGAACATCGATTTTTTAGTCGAAATTCATGTCCAAATTTAGCCCCAAGATTCGTACATAGACATGGGTCAAAATGTCCCTACCCCATAAATCGGTCAAATCTCATCCGATTTTCACGAGGTTTGGCTTTTTCTTCATGGTTTTCCCTCTAGATTAATTTGGCATTCAAATCTGAACACCGATTTTTAGTCGAAATTCATGTCCAAATCTTACCCCAAGATTCGTACATAGACATGGGTCAAAATTTCCTACCCCTATAACTCGGCCAAATCTCATCCGATTTTTACGAGGTTTGACTTTTTCTTCATAGTTTTCCCTCTAGATTAATCTGGCATTCAAATCTGAACACCGATCTTTTAGTCGAAATTCATGTCCAAATCTTACCCCAAGATTCGTACATAGACATGGGTCAAAACTTCCTACCCCTATAACTCGGCCAAATCTCATCCGATTTTTACGAGGTTGGGCTTTTTCTTCACGGTTTTCCCTCTAGATTAATCTGGCATTCAAATCTGAACATCGATTTTTTAGTCGGAATTCATGTCCAAATCTAGCCCCAAGATTCGTACATAGACATGGGTCAAAATTTCCTACCCCTATAACTCGGCCAAATCTCATCCGATCTTTACAAGGTTTGGCTTTTTCTTCATAGTTTTCCCTCTAGATTAATCTGGCATTCAAATCTGAACACCGAATTTTTAGTCGAAATTCATGTCCAAATCTTACCCCAATATGCGTACATCGACATGGGTCAAAATGTCCCTACCCCATAAATCGGTCAAATCTCATCCGATTTTCACGAGGTTTGGCTTTTTCTTCATGGTTTTCCCTCTAGATTAATCTGGCATTCAAAGCTGAACACCGATTTTTTAGTCGGAATTCATGTCCAAATCTAGCCCCAAGATTCGTACATAGATATGGGTCAAAATTTCCTACCCCTATAACTCGGCCAAATCTCATCCAATTTTTACGAGGTTTGGCTTTTTCTTCATAGTTTTCCCTCTAGATTAATCTGGCATTCAAATCTGGACACCGATTTTTTAGTCGAAATTCATGTCCAAATCTTACCCCAAGATTCGTACATCGACATGGGTCAAAATGTCCCTACCCCATAAATCGGTCAAATCTCATCCGATTTTCACGAGGTTTTGCTTTTTCTTCATGGTTTTCCCTCTAGATTGATCTGGCATTCAAAGCTGAACACCGATTTTTTAGTCGAAATTCATGTCCAAATCTTACCCCAAGATTCGTACATAGACATCGGATTTTCACGAAGTTTGGCTTTTTCTTCATGGCTTTGCCTCTAGTTTAATCTGGCAGTCAAATCTGTCTAAGCAACTAGTTAATTTATTTACGTAATACGAAGAGGAAGAAACACTTAAATTGAGTCAGTATAAGAGTTTTTTAAAAGCAAGAAGTTTACTATTTCAATGAAAGTGATGAAATAAAAGTTCTTTCAGGTCAATTAAAATGTAAGTCCAATTTTTTGCAGTGCAGCTTTCAGCAGCGAAATAAACTTGAGGAACCTTTGTTCAATTAATTAGTTCAAAAGTCATTTCTGTAATGAGATCAATAAAGCAGATTTTCAGTAAATTGTTATACTTCATATTGACCGCAGTCTGTCCCGGGGGATTAATTGAAAGTCCATCCAAGTTGGCTCGCTTTCCACATGCTGCCTTAACATGTCCCGCTGCGTTAAGGTATAGTCTCTCTCCTGCTCTCGACCCGTCTGCTTGCGTCTCGTCCTTGTCTGCGTCAATATGTTGATTAACTCATTTATTTATGAGCTCGCACTGATTCCGCTTAATGGCTTACGCTGCACTTTGTACACAGCAGACCACACGCTGTATCCTTGCCGTGTCCTTATAAGACTACTGAGAAGCACTTCAATATTTGTATACCCTGTATTCAAGGCAGCGTTAACAAAGGACGTTCTTGTACTTTGACGTATATCATTAACTTTGTCAGAAATGAACCGGTAGACCATGAACCGAGCCTCAAACCGGACTATGTATGTAAAGACAAGTCGAGTCTCAACCTAAAGCGAATCATATGTTCAAATCTAAAATCATCTTGAATGTTTGCTAGGTTTACGTATAAATGTTTCCCAGGCTACACATTCGCTTAATTGAGTCAAAACAAAAAATATTTGAAGCCGAACCTCATATCATAAAATAATGCTTTTCTTTAAAAAAGTTCTAAGGAGCAGCCAATGGTTCGAACCTTGAACCTTGAACCGCGGAACATTTTTGCTAGGCTAAATTCTGTGAAGAGCCGAACCCCAAACTGAACCTAATTATATTTAAATCGCCTCTAAGTGAGTGAATGGTTCAAACCGTGAATTGAACCAGCGAAAGTTAAGGAATTGTTTGATTTGTCTTTTAAATTGAAAAACAAAAAAAACTGAATCAATTTTCATGTTTGAGGGCATGTGGCCTATAGATTTTTGATCTTGATATCGTCTTAGTTCGCAATATCTTTAAAGCATGTACAGAGTATCTCCTGGCCGAGACTCTTTTTGCAACATTTCCGCTTGTGTTTTTTTTTCTTTTTTTGTGTTGCATTACATGTACTCGGGCTTGTAATTCTCCTTGTATGTAGTTTTTTGTTGTTGCTGTATCCGTTTCTCGTATTCCTTTTTTTGGATATATAAATTGAACGCCATAATTGGCCGACTGAAAGCGAGTCGGCTCGGTTTGGTTTGGTTCTGGGCTCGGGCTGGGTTATATAAAGCGCAGCACTTTACCGTTAATTACTTTGCGTGTTTACCGCTCATCGAAATTTTATGAATGGCTCGGCTCCGCTGCGGGTTTGAGGTTAAGTGCAAATGTGTACACATTTTCTGCTTATCCTTTTTTTTTTTGTTCTCAATTTGATTTTGCACATTTTTAATAATTAAACACACACAGACACTCGAAATGCTCACGGCTTGTTAAGTGCCCCAGACCGAAATCTCTTCCATTCCCACATGTCTCCATTCTATCTATGACTGTGCACATTTGTCTGTCTGCGTGTGTGTGTGTCTGGGGAAAAAACTTTATAAATTATGCCAATCAAGCATAAGCGCGTTTTAAGTGCGCCAACTGCCAAAGGGGGGCGCAAAAAACGCGACGCTGCTCGAAAGGGGTAAAAAACGCGCGCGCGAGTTGTGGGCGAGTTGGGGGCGACTTTATGCCCACGTTACACGCCCCGGCCCCGTCGCCGTCCCCTCGTTCCCGCCGTGGCTTGATTATTGATAATGACTTTGAAATGAATTTCCAGCGGGAAGTTAATTTAATTATGGCAATTCTTTTGAACCGAGTACTTTGCGAATAAAATAGCATCGATGTGATGCAAATGAGTGCCTGGCAACGGCAAACGGCAGCACAAGTGCTTGGCTGGCTTACAGAATTAAAAATGTAATATAAACAATGTTTTGATTAATGATTACGCAATATACTCATGTGGCTGACGCGCAAGTGGCTCAAGTAAAGCTTTAAGCTGGATGATAAACAGCAAAAGAGTTTTGTTTTAAATTCACAAACATTTCAATGTAATTAAATAGATGAAATTAATTAAAGAACAAGTAAGAAATTCTAGTCGGGAGCTCCCGATACCCTGAACCCTCTTCTTCCAACATCAAATGCATATATATATTCTATTTTAGAAGCTATATGTCAAGTTTGGTGACTCTAGTTCTTATTATTTACCAAAATTGCCCAAAAAACAGGATATCGATATCGATTTTTATCGATTGCTTGGAAACGGAGCAAGTTATCGATTATCGAAAACAAACTCGATCTGCGCGGGAACTAGGAGCAACTACATCTAACATTTCAAGTCTCTAGCTCTTATAGGAGAGATCCTTGCGTTCATACACACGGACGGACGGACGGACAGACGGACGGACAGACAGACAGACGGACGGACAGACAGACGGACTGACAGAAGGACAGATAGACGGACATGGGTAGATCGACTCGGCTATTGATGCTGATCAAGAATATATACACTTTATGGGGTCGGAGATGCTTTCTTCTGCCTGTTACATACATTTGCATTTTGCACAAATACAATATACCCTTATACCCATTTTTAATGGGTTCAGGGTATAATAATCAAATGAAATTATACAATTTATAAAAGCATTTTCTTTAGTCTATTGATTAAGAGTTTGATAATTGAATGTTTTAAAAAAAAATACTTGTTTTTTGATTTGAATGGACACGAACCTAAGTTCTCACGTTTGCCAGGCGGACGCCTTTCCACTAAGCTACTGCCAGCAATTAAATTGTTTGAGCTTGAGCATTGAAATTGTGAGTGCAGCAATTTTAAGGGAAATTTAACTAAACAGAATCAGAACCAAGAAGGAAAATTCACTGGTCCACAATCTTAGAAAGTAGCACCTAATTCCCGGCGAAGTATATATGCAAAATATTTTATAAAATCTCAATACGCTGATTAAAATAATAAAATTTGGGGATAAAAAGGGAAACTTCGATTCAATCAGAAAAAGGCCATTAAGATTGTAATTAATTGTTATTACTACTGGTTATATTGTACCTTTACTTGATCTTTGTGTCATAGATATTCCGTGTTCCAGAGCCCACGACTCTGATATACTGAGTCTGTGTCTCTAAAGGGGAGCAAGTCTCTACATACTGCCGGTCGCACAGTTTATCAGAATGTGCCCTGGTTTTTTGAATTCCTATAGACAGGTTATGCAGGCTGAGTATGTTATTTCTTGTAAAAAAAGCCTTTAGGGATCAAAGTTTTTGCTCATGTACATTTGGCTGTTCGTTTCCTTTCCAAGCTAATGAGCAGCTGCTTGCTCTGCCTAGTTGCCTAAATGGTTTGTTTCTAGACGTTTGTCTCTAGATGAATATAATGGCTGACAAGATCTGGTCTACTACACAAAGCATGTGTCTTGGTGAGTGTGTGTCTCTGCGGGGGCTTTCCCATTGCATAACTATGGCGCCCAGAAAGTTGATCAGCTTTCTTCCTTCCTCGTCTGCGAGCTCTTTGAATAGGATATGATCACGACCCAATACCCAGTAGATGTTTATTCTATTGGTCATTTCCTACCTATTTAGACTATTCAAGGCTTGCCCAGACATAACACCTTTTGGTGTGAACTGCTTTAATTGCCACTTGGCTATCTAAGAACACGTTGTTATGTATTTGATCTAGGCTGAAAGTTGTGCAACGGACTCTGACTACTTGGAAAATGCTTCTTAATTTCCCTAAAGAAATAAAGAAAGCAAAGTCAGAGTCCGCAGACTGCAGCCCTTGCAAGTTATTGTTAAGTAAAAAAGTTAAAAAAAAGTAGTTATGTGTGGGTTCAAATTGTCAAATTAAACTAAGGGGCTTGAGTGTAGCAAAAGTCTAGTTAGCTAGCTGCTTGAATAATGAGATTTGGGTGTGCTGCACTCGTCAGCGTGGAGACAGTTGTCTGCCCTTGGGCTACACTTTGGTCGCATTTTAAGTGTCTTTGTTGCCTGGCCGGGCTGCTGCTGGTGGTAGCCAGTTAGTCGCGCGTTTATAATTAAAACGTAATTGCCGCAATAAATTGCACAGACCGCAATGGCCAATGGCCAGCGAATGGTGACCATTGGAGCGCGTCCGCGAGTTTTTGCACTGCGGTTATTATTACAGCTGCTGCTGCTGCGTTGCAAGCAGCCATAAAAACGATTGGAAATGCGATTGGCCCATTCCAAGGCTGATTACATTTAACCGTGGCTAGACTCTATACTATATCAATGCTGTACTTACAATGTGGCGCCACCGATGTACATGCTGCCCTCGAACGGGCCAAACTCCTCCTCGGGCAGCAAATCGAGCATCTGGTAATCGGTGTTTATCATGAAGCGCACATGATATTGGTTGTAGTCTATCCATATTTTATGCCATTCGCCGCCATTTAGCCTGAGAACAATTAGAACGAATCGATATATCATTGGGCTTGGCAGCAATTCAAGACTAGCAATATTACCCGGCTTTGCCAGGACGAAACAATTGTCCCCCCTAATTCTCTTGTTAATGGTTATATGGTTGGTAAAGCGGCGATCAGTCAGTCAGTCAGTCAGTTATATATATTGTATATAATGGAGATCTGTTCGACAGTCGTCATATTGAGGCTGTGTGCACATCATCAATCAGTCAGTCAATCACTCAATCAGTCAATTAGTCCATCAGTCAGTTTCATATATATAACATGAAATTTGTTCAACAGACTTAATTTAACTATAAGGCTCATGCGCTCGAGGCAGTCAGTCAGTCAATCAATCAATCACTCAGTCAATTTTATTTATATATATAGTTCGACAGAGTTAATTTAGCTTTAAGGCTCATGCTATTGAGTCCGTACGCCCATCATCAATCAGTCAGTCAATCAATCAGTCAATTTTATATATTCAAAGTGGAGATTTGTTCGACGGACTTAGTTTAGCCTTAAAGCTCATGCGGTTGAGGCTGTCAGTTGATTATTAGTTAGCCAGTCCGTCAGTCAGTCAATCAATCAATCGATTAGTCAGTCAGTCAGGACAGTTTTATATATAGAAAACAGAGAGATATGTTTGACAGACTCACCTGCGATGCGAGTTAATCACCAGCTCCCGTGTGGTGCCCGTACTGAGGGTGAAATTGAACGTCAGCTGATAGTCTCCCGTGAGGGCCACCATGAAGGAGGGATAATGGGCACGGATTGGCGGCTGGAATAGCAGAATGGCCTTCTCGCCCGTGGTGCGGAACGAGAAGGCAATATCGCCCTTGCGCCAGCCGGGCACCTCAATGTACGACTGCGATGTGGTAAAGGTGACCACATACTTTTGGGTATCTGTGTGAAGCAATTTTAGTTAGTTGTTTGCTGTGGGGTCTTGTCGCCAACTCACTTGTCTCGACGCATTCCAGGGGGCCGAGCGTGATGCGACCCTGGGCCTCATCGTCGAGGTCCTTCTGCTGTAGGAAGTACATGTTGGTGATGCCCAAACTGTGCGGTTCCTGGTAGTAGCCCTCGTCCGAATTCCATTTGTTCTCCTTCACATCACAGTTGCATGATTGATTCGGGTCCACGCACGTCTTGTTCACGGAGCACGGGCAGGCGCCTCTGACGGACAAAAAGAGTTGAAAGATATTTTAGAAAAATACAAAAAAACAGCCCCACGCATACATTTGCATGTATTTGAGACGCCGCTGTCGACAGAGCTGCCGGCAATTTGACGAGTCGGATTCGATTTCTTTTGGCAATTCAATGTTCGGCATTTTTGTGAGTGGGCGTATTGTGTGCTGGGGCGCGTTTGTCGCATGCTAATTGCTTGAAGCGCAGCTCAGCTTTTGTGTGTTTTGCCTTTAATTTGATAAAGTAACCGCACAGCTGCAGCTATTGTTTACCTCCATAAAAACTATACATAGTCTAGCTATAAGCCAAAACATTGCTCGACTTTGTTGGTGGCCGGTTTGTGCGGTTTGCAATGCATGTGCCACATCCGTCTCCGCTTTGGCTGCTTGCACAGGCAGGACGACGGACCACAGCTAACAAACAAACAAACGATGCTGTCAAATTTTGAATGAGTAAAGACCAAACTACGATCCAATGATGGATGGCTCAATGGGCTGCCTGCCCGCAAACGCACAACAGTCCTGTGCCAACAGCAACAAAAAAAAATAAGAGAGGAACTGCGAGCTAACTCGTTTTTTGTATACCCTGTACGCAATGAGAAGGTCTTGAAGCAAGGGTATATGCGTGTGTGTCAAAGCTTGCAATAAGCTAAAAAGATGCTTTCACGAGCTTGAGAAATATATTTAAACTCGGGCAGGAATGGAATATTCTTGTATGCCAGATGCCAAATGAGCTTTTTCTTTCTTTTCTACCTGAACAATACTTTCTTTTGTCTTTTTAAATAAGCAGCGATGGACTTTAAAGCAGAGAAATTAGAGGAGCTTATAGACAGAGAGGCCATATTTGGTATTGGGGCTATCATGCGGCATATTCAGATCTCAAGAGGCAAAGTCCTGAGCTTTAGGACACACACATACTTAAATGCCATTTGTTAGCTCTGACAGTTTCAGAAGGTTAGGAAAAGAAACACATGAGTTATTTAAAACTATTTTTTATTAGGAGAATCTTGGAAAGAAAAAATCCCCTGTTTACAGGACAACTGCTAGTCGAGCAAGCTACAGTTTGCCTTTATTTTTTGCTGTTGCTTTGCCCAGACTTATGGCCCGACTGTATAAACACACACTCTCCCTCACACACTCTCCCATACACTAACAAATTTTGGTTTGGAATTGTGCTAAAACGCATTTTGATATTTCAGACTGTAGCCAAGCAGAAAGCCATTCGTTCAAAGCAGTTGCACAAAAAAAAAATGGAGTAGAAGAAATAAAAAACAAGTTAAAAGAATCGAGTGCTATTTAGGCGCCAGAATTGATTTAGTAAAAGCGGAAATTAGTTACACAGACCGAAACGAACCGAGGATGATAAAAAAGAAGCCCAACTGGCAGCAGCTGTTGCCTACTTTGCAGCGCATGATGTATTGTCAAAGTGCTAGAGGAGAGCCATGCCCCGAGCCCCTTGCCCGCCCGCTAATACCCTTTCAACTCTGCTGGAGCTTTGCAAAGAAATTAGGCGTAAAGACTAAATTTGTGCACAGAGTCATTCATTTTAAAAAGGCCGCCCATAAGAAAAATTACCCAGCAAAAGTTGAAAAAGAGTTGTTCGACAATATGGCAACACGCACACACACCAACACACACGCACACACATGGCCCCACACAGATGGGGCTACAGATGAGCGAGGCTCAGTCATAAACCTTATTAGCGCTGAGCCGGAAACATATTTACCCGACATAAATACAACTCAGCCTTTTATGCCCACGCACACACACACATACATCTGCAACTGTGTGTATCTGTATTTGTGTGTGTGTGTGTGTGTTTATGCTTTGCTCTTGTTTTCGCACTTTTGCAATTTTGTATTTTCATATGTTTTACTTTGGTATTTGCCATAAATATTTTCGTGCCTCGATATATATATATAGAACTTCCATTGAGTTGGGCATACAAGTTTCGTGCTCCGTGTTGCTTTTCAATAAAAAAATATATATGTTTTAATGTGAGCTAATAGCTGTTTAGCTTTTAAGTGAATTCCGTTGATAACTTTTTCAATTATTAATAATCTTTATTAAGTCTATATTCTTACACTCCAGCATAATGCTAGGGACAAGGGGGTGCCAAATGTTTCTAGTTTTACTTTGAGGTAAACCTGACTTTGCTTCAAAAGTTATGCTAAAGATATTAGTATCTGAATCATCAATCTATCTATATCTGTTTTGGGCTAAAGAATCAGCCTTAAGGCCAAAAGCTGGACAGCTTCAATTTAAACTCAAGCTTCCATTGGGGTTGAAATTAAGCATCAAAACTAATTCTAGATTAACTGCTGGAAAATGCTGGCCAATGTTTGTAGGAAAAGCATTAATAATATTAATAGTATTCTTTTCAAACGTTTGAGTGCCAAGCCGCAGGTCGCCAGTTCAAATTCAGCAGCAATTTTAAATGTTGATTTGTCTAATTCATTTGTTGTTATTCACAAGAAATAGCGAGAATAATAAATTAATAGAGAAAAGAAATGAAAGCCGAAAAGTTGATTGAAGAGTGCAATAGGTTACGTATCTGTAGGCTGAACAAAGTGCTTGGATCGAATCCCCGGGCAAATCCCCGGGAAATTAAAATTAGAAAATAAATGTTACTTTATTGGAAAAAATAGGGTTTTGAGAGGGTTTCCATATGCCCGAACTTGCATTTGCGATTTAAATAAACTATCGGATTTCGTCTTTGCACTTTCATATTTTCAATATAACACATTTCATCCAAGCAACGCCAGAAGATATCCTCCGATTAATATATATATATATATATAAACTATATTAAATATTTAATATTTTTGTTAACTCAATTTGAGCCTGCATTATATATGTATCATAGGGCCAGTAAATGTATTAGAAAAACACTTACAAAAAGTTAAAAAAAAGTTATGAAATAATCTTTTTTGTTTAACTTAGAATTTGTCAACTCTATTTCTATAGAACTAGCCTGAGCATTTCCATAAAGGCCTTCATTAAAAGAATGAGCAAAATATTTGCTAAGCGCCTGAAAGGGTAGCTTTAATTCGACCAATAAAAATTAAAGCTGCTGGGCTGGCTGCGGCTTATGCAACATTCGGTTGGGCTTTCGGCGTCATAAAATGTTATGCTCCAATGAATAGAAACAAATGCCGCACGCACACACACACACACGTAACTTAGCCAATGGGTTGTGCAGGAGGCGGGACTGGGCTGGGGGCGGGACAGTCGGTTGCGTGCGCTAAGAAGTAGGCAACAGTTTTGTGCACATGTGAAAAATCAAATTTCAAGAGCTGAACCAACAGCTGCAGCAGGCGGCGGCGGCTACTCGATACTGGCAGGCAGCAGGCCAAGCAGCATGACAAATTACGCAACAGACACACACACACACACACACACACACATATTCACAGAGGCATTCAGTTGACAATTGTGGACATGGCTTGAGAGTTGAACCCGGGCTGCAGTTGTAAGTTGTTGTTGCAGCTGACACAAATGTACGCAAATCGAAGCATTATGAAAGTGAGACAGCTTTGTCTCTCTCTCTGTCTGTCTGTGTGTGTGTGTGTGTACCTCAGATCTGTGTGCTGCCTTCCCGTGTGAATAAATATGTCAGTTAGCATTAAGTGTAGGCCCAGGCGCCTATATTATGCATGTTCGAGCAATTAATTTAAGTTTCGTTTACATTTGAAATGCCAACGAGGGGCTATCCAGGGGCTGCAGTAGGCCTCCTCCAACTATCAACTAACCGACTGCCCAGCTGCCCAACTGCCAGCAGTTTGAAATGAAGGATTTATACTGTTGGATTACCGCACGTACACGCTGAGCGGGCGAGTTGTCCACTGGAGCAGAACGGGCCACACAATGCACTGTGCTAGACCAACAAGTTAAGCAAATAGACTGCAACATTAATTGTGTGGCATGCGGTGCACCGAGGGGAGTGGCAGCCGCCTGTGCACGGGAAGGAGGGGGGGGGGGGGGGGGAGTAGGCACTAGGTGGGGTAGCCAACGATTTGTGCATAGAAATGGACATTGGCCGAGCTGGCACAGTGGCCGAGATAGTAACTATTTTGAGTTAAATTTCAGAGGGACGTAAATTCGATTAGGAATCGAAATAAAATTAAATAAGTAGGATACCAAGTGAAGGTATGAGAGGTTATTGAGGTTAATTATTCTCAAATTTAACGAGGTGCAATATTTGGTGTTTGTGGCCCACTGTGCACACTCTTTATATATAAAGAAATATTCCTTTAGCCAAAAGTCATCGGATATCCCATAAGAGAACGTATTGTTAACAGATATTCAATCGAGAATCAGGAAGTGGGTCAATAAGGCAAAAATTGACCCAATTTGCTTTAAGCCTTAATTCAATATCTCTGTCTAAAATATGTTCTCTGCTTTTGGCCACTGTCCAAGTAGTTTGTAAATATTATACAAATAATAATAGGTATATCGAAATAAGCTTTTCGACTTTTTGGCCCACTGTGCATGTATTTGTAAGAATATGTAGAAGATAGATGCATTGGGTTTCTATTTTGGCGAAGGCAAAGATCTCGAGGCTGATTTATTATATTCAATAATTTGCCTTTTCCGCCCATTGCGCAACTATTTTCAAATATGAGCTAAATACTAAAATAAATGCTAAATGCCCATCAGCAAAAGTTCATACAATTTTTTTGGTTTTTTTTTTACCAATTATTGCCCTTTTTGCCCACTGTGCAAGAATTTTGAATATGTGTACTTGATAATAATGATAATGGTATTTTTTTGTTTGATTAAGGGAAAGATGACTGATTTACTTATTTTGTTCAATAATTAAACAAACGGCATTTCATCAGCACATCTTCATAGTTGAACAACGTCAATTATTGCTTGCAATATTTTAGTATTTTGCCCCACTGTGCACTGCGTAAATTGGTGGCACGTAAATCAAAAATGCCACGCACTGACAGCTGAGTAGCTAAAATCGCTTACCTCTTGACATTGCCGAGAAAGTCGACAGTGAGATTCTTGGCCGACGATGTAAACCAAGTGGCCGAATGCAGCTCCAGCTGGGCGCGATAGCAATCATATTTGATGTACTGTGTGCAGTAGAGCGAGTGCGAGATCAGCTCCTGCAGCATGTGCGGTGAGAACTCTCGGTAGCGAATGTTGAAGCTGAAATCGGTTTCGCGGGCGGAACGCACATCCACCTGGCTGGGCAGATTGTGCTCGACAATGGTCTTGGTGGCGTTCTCCAGGCTCTGAAAGTCACACTTGACGTGCGCGGGCGGAAAGACGCCGTTGCCATCGATGTCAATCAGATAGACATCGGACTTGGTGAAGCCCAGCAGGGCCAGCTCCTCGCAGGTCTTGCGATATTTGGTAAAATGGCAATTCTTGCCAATGTAGCCCGTGTGCTTGCAGTCGCAGGTGACGCGATCGTCCTTCACAAAGCATTTGCCGCCATGCTCACATGTATTTGGCCGCTTGCACGGATCTATGTAGTTGCAATTGTCCAGCGCCACCTCGCCCACAACGCGCTCCGTTTTGACCACATGCCGCGGCTCAATCAGATGCCCATTGATCTCGATATCGCGAATGCAGCCCACCAGCCCCATTGCCGCCGACTTCAGGCTGCTGCCAATGATCAGCTTGTCCCCGATGTTAAAGGTTAGCCCAAACATCTGGCTGAGCGTATGGCGATAGTCGACCGTAAATCGTATTTCGCCCTGCTTATAGTCCAGCTCGACGCTGTGCCAGGAGGTGGCGCGATTGATTTTAATGGTCGTCGAGTGGGTCACATTGTTGTTCACATCGGGCACCAGATCGAAGCTCAGCTTGTCTGAGCTTAAGCGTATCTGTGTGAGAGGGGGTTGTCGGTTGCCCATTGGCGGCAGCCATTTTGTAATTTCCGTTAGTTTTACATTTCCGGCGCAACGTTATCGACAGCCGTGCGTTTCGTTTCGGTTAGTTGTTGTTGCAGTTGTCAGCGACGGATGTTGCACGTTGTCCAGGTGCAAGACCCGGCATTAGCGTGTCGCCAAATATTAGTTTTGTCATCGCAATCGCAAACGCAGCACATGTTAAATACACAGAGAAAAAAAAACCCCTGTTAGCATTTGGACTTCAAACTGGAAAATAAATCAAAATTGCCAAAATGCCCACAAAATACACACGTACATAACACACACTCCAACACACGCACACACACACACACACGCACTCATGCACACTCCCGCACACATATTTCAATTTGGGAAATGCCTTTGTGCATTAGCGGCGCTTAAATCATATTACGCATACGCCGCATAGTCGCACAGAATGCATCAAAGCGGCATCAAACCAAATGCGGGCCTGTTAAATTGTTAGCCAACAACAAAATCAGTCAAATGGGGGCGTGAAGGGGGCTGCTAGTGCCATTTATGACACGCCCAATTCCCATTAGAATTAATATAACGCACGCTTTAGCTAACCCTCACTGCCTGCCCGCCACGCCCCGCTGTTTATATGAATAGAGCCGTATAATTGTGCATAATTTATGTGTATATTGCTTTATTTAAGCCCTGGCATTAAGAGTTTCAGCCATGTTTATAACTCTTCTAATTGCATTTTTGTAATTTCCGTTCAAATGGGTCAATTTGTGTTTTATCTGTGCATCGCATACGCTTCATCAATGTGCATATGTGTGTGTGTGTGTGAAATTAGAATTTTTTGTATTACCTTATTTAATTTTGAAGTATTTAAATGTAACGCTGTTCTGAAGTGTAGAACGTAAAACGTATTTGCTGAATTTGGAGAATTTTTACATTCAAAAACCTTTTGTTTTGTTCGATTCTTTCTATAGAGATAAATGATAGAGTATGATAGAGTTTAGCTAGTAAATGCCCGGGCTAGTCAACATATCTTTATAAATAACAAAGTTTTTCATGTAAAAATCTTAATTTTCAATCGATTCTTACTATAGGGATTGTATGATATAGTATTGCAAACTTGATAAGATTAGCTTCACATATGAAAAGTATAGTTCAGTCAAAATATCTTGATAAACAACACTTGTTCATACAACTCTGGCTATATGGTAAGCTATAGTAATCCGATGTTAAACAGCTTTTGGCTATTTGCAAGGAGCATAGGAAAACTATTGGTAGGCTGACTTGAAGACTAGAAAACTTTTGCATTTATAAACTGCATTTTCGAGCGACCTTTATGGCAGCTATATCTTCTAGTTGTCCAATATATGCTGCCTCTTCTAACATATCTTCAAAATACATTCAAGGCGAAGTAAATCCGCAAGACTTTTTAATCGTTGCCTTCATTTTCTTTCTAGGTTAATTATTTCTATTATCATTATTATTCGAAACTCCTTGCAATGCGAACTACTGGATCTATTGTACCTGTACTCTACTCCTTGTATTAGTGATATTTTTCGAACCAAATGCTTGCTTATATCGCCTGTCTAAGAGCCTCAATTTTGACATACTGAGACTGAGTCTTAATAGCGAGCTTGTCTCAATCTAATATAAAGCGCACAGTTTCCTAGAATGTGCTCAGGCATCTCAAACTCCTTTAGACAGGGTCTGCAAACTGTGCCTTCCACAATGCTTGGCTCTTATTATTGCTTGCAGAGCATCTGCAATGCCTTGTAAGAAAGCCTGACGATCCGAACAGAGTTTTTTTTGCTCATTTGCCCAAATTCAGCTGTTTATTTTCTTCCCATCAGACCAAGTAGTCATTTTCTGTGTCTAACCCACCGAGCTGTTTCCCAAAATGTCTCACTCACTTATCGAGTTGCAGATGAAAACCTCTTTTATTTGATGTCACGTAACGTGTCAGTATTTGTTTGCCCATATCCCAGAGTAATACGACAGCTTTCATGCGTTGTTCAAAAAATAGTGCAAAAGAAGGGAAGAATCGAATTAAATTTAACTTGTTTGTGTGCTCATATTGAAGACGTACGACCGACCCTCATGTGCGTGTTGCCCGGAATTGCACATATTCGTATTCGGTATTTATTTGCTTTTATTTACCCGCTGCTTATTGTGAATTGCGCTTTTGCGCTGTGCTGCTGTCGCGCTTATGCAAACTGCCAAACACTAAAATTTTATTGCATATTTCATTAGACTTTTGGCAGCGTGTTATATTTTAAAGCAAATACCATACACAGCCACTCGCACATACACTGACAATATTTCAAATGGTTTTTGTAGCATGTGGAAAACGGTTACAAGAGGGTAGATTGTTTCGAGGGTAAATGTAGGTAACAGATTAAAGAGAGAGCTTACATCGAGCCTATAAAGAATATATATATTTTCTTGATCGGGAGAATGAGCTGAGACTATTCTGTCATGTTTCCTTGTCTGTACGTCTGTGTGTACGGATCGAACTCGGGAAATAGAAGTGCTACAGACTTGAAAATTGGAAGTTTAAATTCTCCTATACGACAAGCAAGGCAAGTCTCACTTAATTTTCGTAATATTAATAAAAATCGATAAGAGTTAGATATCTAAAACCTTGTATATGGGTTATCGTATTGTATCTAAAGAAGATAAGGTATACTTTAACTCTTTGATACCTCCCACATGCTCCTAAAGATCTATTTTTTAATGATGGAATTCGGCGCTTTGGCATGTACACACTTTTAATGCCACTTTTAAGCAGATCAAGTGATATAAAGATCGGACTATAAGCACCGAAGTTAATCATGTGGGCATTTTCCCTGCATCATCTGGAAGAAAGGGAAGAAGAAGGACAGTAGGGCAGACGTCTGTGTTTGTTTTTGTGTATAGAAAGAAGCTATAATGTTTTCAATGGCAGCTAGTTGCAGAGCATCTGCTAGTCGAGCACGCTCCACTAGAGCACACTCGCTTGTCTCCTCGTTGTTGTTGCTGTTGCTTTTGCTATTTGACTATTTCGACCATTTGCTGCGCGACTGTCAATAAATTCGATTTTCGATTTGTGATTCACGATTTGCGATTTGTGCGGGCGCAAAGTTTTTATACTATAGGCCCAGCTGTCCCGCTGTCAATTATAAGAGCTGACATTTTGTGTTGCCTACTTTTTGGGGAGGAGTAGGGCGACAGCAGAGAATTTATTAGTTTGCTAAACGCTGCACAAATCGCAGGTGGTAATTTTGTGGCCAGTTCGACAAACAGTAAATAAATAAATAAATAAATAAAATGCGCAGATGATGCGTTTTTCACAAACGAAATATAGATAAGAAAAATGTTGTTGGATTTTCGTTGAAACAAATAGTTAAAACACAAAATTTTGCAATTGCAATTTGTGCCTCAAAAATATATATGTATATATATTATTAACACTTTCTGTTCATATGTGCAATCAATATCGTATTAATTTTGCGACCACACATAAATCGTTCGGCAATTTCAATAAGCCAAAAAGCCAAATGGAAAATTAAACGGCTTTCAAGCATAAATATTCATTGCTATTACAACATTTAACGAGATGGCCGGCAATTTGTTTTTCCACAAGCTTCGAATACCCTTCCCTCCTCCACACACACACACACACTTCGGCCCCTGCCCCTATCTGGCCGTGAGGCATTTCTATTGACATTTGAGTTTATTTTCGGGGGACTTTGCAATCAAAAGCAAGAAAGTCAACAATAAAATGCAAATAAATATTGCAGATGCACACACACACGTATGCATTTGTATTGTGTGTGTGTGTGTGCTTGTGTTTTGTGTATATATTTATTCCCTTAGTGAATTTCCAAAATGTCAAGTAACCAAATAAACGTTCGAGGCCAGGACGTTTGTTTGTTTAAATATAGATAAATGCCACTGACATTTAAACAAACACACACACACACACACGCACACTTCAGTTGCATAATCAAGCATATCCATGTGTACATGTGTGTGTGTGTGGCAAGTAGCTCTGAGCTGCTAGAGTGGGCTTTTCGGGCGTACGTTGCACGTTGCACATTGAGTGGCATTAAGCTGCCGAGGCCAGTTTCTGTGGCCAGCAATAAAGCACTTTTCAATGCAACGCATTCGTTGGCTTTGCGCAATTTCGATTGCGCAATCGTTATAAATGCATCATATTTTTATTCAAATTGTTGCGTCAAAGTCATAAATCTATTCACAGCAAGGAAACAGAAGAGCTGAAGTGACAGGCAGGGTGAGGGAGAGACAGGGAGAGAGAGTCAAAGAGAAGCAAAGAGACGCATAGATCAATTGCTGAAGTAGTTTTTCTGTAAAGCTACTTATATATGCTGACAATATTTATAAGAGTAGAAACTACTAGTTCAATTTGTTGGTTCGTTCATTCAATTGTTCATTTTCGAGTCGTGAACCCATATTGTTCACTAGTTCAATTATTCAGTCGGTCATAACTGGTTTAGTCGATCATGAACGATTCCGTTTCTGAACGAGGTGGTTGAAGGAGGAATCAGAGGAAATCACTGAACAAGTTCATTAGGTCAGTAGTTCATTTATGTGAGCCGTTTAATCGAACTTAGTCTCAACGAAACATCACAACTCAATAATGAAACATTTATGAAAGCTGCAACAATTTATTAGAAGGATTAAATAAATATGCTGCAAAATGACTGTGATCTCAAATGCTTGATATTCGAGCTAGGGAATATCACTTTGGGCTGTTCACGAGCTTAGATAATATCTACAGAAAGCAGAAGCGAGCGAGGGAGAGGGAAAGATAGTTAGAGAGAACCTTCTTAGAAATTGTGAGTGATTAGATTTTAGGTTCAGCTTAAGTCATAATTTATAGCCCATAACCAATATAAATTGTTAATTAAATTTCAAATTAAAAAGCGAGACTCTTTTGCTAAAGCAGAGAAAATGGCCTTGGCTATGCATGTTGTAATTCCAAGCCAGTTAAAGCGTCGAAAGTGGGATAAGTGGGATAGATAGAGCTGGGAGGTGTTCGTATATTGTATTTAAAAGCTGAAAAAATAAAATGTAAAGCAACTTTTTTTCTCTAGCCCGGCTAATTTTGCATATGATTCCCTTGGCAAAAGACATCTGATGCTTTTAATTTTCACATTTGATGCTTTTCTCTGAGGAGAAACTGTTTTGGGGAATGTTGTTGCAGAAATTTTGCATGCTTAGCTCGTTCACACACACACACACACACACACACACACACAGACACACAGACACACCCGACGTATGTACATTTGATTTGCATTCCGCTTGGCCCCAAAACATCGTTTGCTAAGTCGTCTTAAGCTCACGCTGCACATTGCTGTCGCTGTCGACGTAGACGTCAACATCAACTTGGTCCAGTTCACACACACACACACACCCAAGCTTACACACAGACACACACACTGATGTGTGCATTTCATAAGCTGGCGAATATATGCTTGAATGCTTCAGCGCACACTTACCTCCCAGAAGCCATTTCCGGCGCTGGTCGTGACGTCACTGTAGGCCAGCACTGCGCCGGGTCGGCTGCTGCGGAAATCGAATTTAATATTAAATTCTTGGGCGTGATTTATGGGCCACCAAATGTGTGATGTCGCAAAGGGATAGGTGATGGGTATGACATTCACTTCGTTCTCAAAGAATTCAGCCTCCAGGACACCTGAAACGAGCGAATGTTAACTCTCAAATACGAGGCTAAAAATGCAAAAAACCAAAAAAAAAAAAAACACTAGAAAAAAATCACATTTTCGGTAAGCCGAAAATTAAATACCCTTGCAGACAGATCGTAGATTTTTTTACTAAGACACGGAAAGTGATTTTATCTATCCGAAGTTGCTTCGAGTTAAAAGTTGAAAATTCACGGCATAACGAAATTCTAACAAAAAGTCACGCCAGTTGCCACCTCGTTCTATTCTAGATAATTGCAGCTGTATTTGAACCAGCGACTTCACTTTTTTGCAGTCCGGCGCTAAGATGTGTCAGTTCATCAACTTTAAGCATATCAAAAGCTGCTTAAATTTCCATCACTTGTCTATTTTACGAATTGAACCAGCGATTTCCCGCTTGCTGGTTCGTCGCTTAGACAGTCAGTCAAGATAAGCTCTTTTGTATGTAAAGAAAGTAGTCTGATGTTCATGGCATACATTCATGTTCTAAAAGCAGGCCTACAAGCCCGTTCGAGCTCAGAATTCCAATTTATTTTTAACTAAGAACTTTGCATATCACGTAAGAAAAAAGCTGTATCTTCTGTAAGGGTATCAACAGACATGTCGCAGACAAATCAAAACAGTTTTTTTTGGTGTGCAGTTTGTCTGAACTTAAATATTACATGTCTCACATAGATCCCCTGCAATCCTGCCCTCAGCTGCGCGCTGACAATACTTACCATGATAGTGCACCTTGGGATTGCCGCGCTGCAGCTCGTACAGTATGGAAATGTCATTGTAGTAGACATACTTGAGACTGCCCACGAAATTGTTGTGCGAGATGAGGCCCTTCTTCTTGTTCAGCTCGGGTCCGCCGCCAAAATAGATTTCCGGATCGAACAACAGATTGCCACTAGCCGTCGCCGGCAGCTCCAGAATCTTCTGCTGATGATCGAGTATAATTCGCACCGTGCGCTGCTCGTGCAATATGGTCAGATTATGCCAGTAGCCGCGTGTGAGGTCATCCGTTAGCACCGTGGACATGACATTGTCGCCAAAGTCCATTTCTACGTGAATCGATTGATTCTTAATGGCGGCGGCAATATACTGATGCTTCAGCGATTCGCCGCTGGCATAAAACAGCGCCGAGTCATCGAAATTGGTGCGAAAAACAAGGCTGATGCGTATCGTCGAGGAGTGCACCCGATCCTTCCAGTCGTAGATGCGATACGAAACGTAGCTGGCGCCGCGCAGCGTGATAATTGTGGCAGCTAGAAGTGGGAGAAGGGGTTTTATTAGAAAGGGAAGAGAACTAGGCTGCAGAGAATACGGAAATTTTATTACAATTAAATTGAGATGATTTGTTTTTGCCCGACCTGTAGATACCCCGTAGGCTGCCAGGGCTGAGCTTGGAGAGTAAAGCTAAGAATTAAGTGCGAGAAAAATGTCTTTCTTTTTTCTTTCTTTCTTTCTTTTATTGTCCCAGTTATCCGATCTGGAGATAACCCGCAAGTTGCAAAGGCTGAGCTGATTAGCTTAAAGATTAAACTGATGTGTGAAAGATTGAGAGAAATGTGTTTCTAGACACTTTAGATAATATATCTATTCACTTATTCATATTATTCATATACTATATATAATATTCTTTTATATATATATATCCTTCCCACACAAATCAAGCAACCTTTTTCCGGCGCAAATAAATTGCTTTCGGCAAAAAACCCTTTAAAACTTTTGCACTCTCTCACTTAGTTCAGCTGTTGGCATATTTGCAGCTGGGCTGCCATTTGGCGTGCTCGCAGCTTACCGCAAAATCCAAGCAAATTTAAGCAACTTTTCGGTGACATTTCTTTTTTTATTTTTTTGGATTTTTCGGCATTGTTCTTGCTGCATTATCTGCATGACACACACACGCACACACACACACATACACACACAAAAAAATGTCGAGTGGCGGCACGGAAATAGATTATATTGTTTGGACCATGACTGTGCTGGCCTCTAGGCGTTTATGCGCGGTTCTGCTCCTCCGCCTGCAGCCAGACCACCTCGCCGCGTCGCCCCGCATCGCTCTTCAGTTTCGCGGCGAGTGCGAAAGTGCAAATCGTGTAGTGTGCTTTTATACCCTGCACTCATTGAAAATGGGCAGAAAGGGTATAAGGGTTAGGAGAGAGCTTTGACCCCATAGATAAAATATATTCATCAGGACGAGCCACAGTTTTGTCATGTATGAGTCATGTATGTCATGTATGTCATGTATGTCATGTATGTCATGTGTGTCACGTATGTCATGTATGTCATGTGTGTCACGTATGTCATGTATGTCATGTATGTCATGTATGTCATGTATGTCATGTATGTCATGTATGTCATGTATGTCATGTATGTCATGTATGTCATGTATGTCATGTATGTCATGTATGTCATGTATGTCATGTATGTTACGTATGCTATGCATGTTATGCTATGTTGTGTATGTATAGAAGGAAGCTGAAATGTTTGTAACGGCAGCTGAGTACAGGGTATCTCGTAGTCGGACACACTACCTTCTAGGGCTCTCCGTTTTTTTTGGGGTCGTTCGCACCGCTGTGTGACAGCAAAATGCTGTCCGCTTATCTGACACATATTCGCGCACACGCCCACGCCCACACACACACACACACGCCCACACACACACACACAAACACACATGAGAGGCGGGCAAACCCAGTCGATAACGCAATGCAGGCATACTTTATAATTTTTATGGTGGGAGTTTGCCGGAAATGTGTGCGCAGTGGCGCAGAAAAGTATGCTACAGCTTTTGAAATCTCAGTGGACACTTTTCGAGGCCACAGGAGACGACGCCGCTGCCACCATGATTGCTAAAGCAGTCCACATTTGACTACCTCAATACACTTCCTGGGCTTGCCGCCTTTGGTGCCAAACTCCCGGCAGACCTCGAGCAGGCGCAAGCCTCTCAGCACCCGACCGAAAATAACCCGCTCAAGCGGCGTCACCGCCAACGTCTTAAAGCTAATCGTGTAGAGCAGCAGGCCGTGGGGGAATCGCTGGCGATGGCTCCAGGAGTACGATAGAACGCCCTTCAGCTGCCTGGCATCCAGCGGTGATGGATGATCGTGATGATCCTTGAGGGCGTCGCGTGATTGCGGCAACAGCTCGCCCTCCATCCACAGATCTGGAAAGATGCGCGGAAATTTGTGCGCCTCGACATTGTTGTCGATGGCCAGGCGCACAAATTCCCGCACCACCTCCGGACTGACCTCTGTGTAGAGCTGAATGCAGATGCGGCCCAGATGCTGGCCCCGACGCAGTGCCAGATCAAAGTAAATGACCGGACGCAGCAGCTCCTTCGGCGAGTGCACGGGCCGCTGGGGCAGTGGCTCGGGCATATATGATCTATATTTGCGCACCAAATCGTCGGTGGGATCGGACATCGTGACGGAGAGTGCTCTACACCAGGGATTATGCGAGTCCACCTTAGATTTGGCGCGCAACAGCCGGCAGCCCAGCCGATGATTCTCACGGCTTATCACCGCGGCCTTCTCCACAATTCGGAGGTGACTTTGGCGCGGTAATTGCAAGCTGCTGTTGTAGCAGTCAACGCGACCCTGCACACGCTGGATCTCGTTCATGCGACGCAGCAGCAACAAGTTCTCGCGCAAAATATCCTGCTTGATCTCCAGGTCCTTGTTCATGTTCTTGAAGTCCAACTGGTTTGTGCGAGTTCCTGGTGCCAGTCGCGTATTCAGCACCGACTTGATGTCTTTCAACTTACTGCGATCCAGTTTCCGCCGGTGCAGATCGATTAGGCTATCGTAGACCCTAACCCGTCTGGTCTCAGCCGCCTGGTTGCTGCTGCCACCGTGCACGACGCCCACCAGATGCTTGAATTCACCGTAGGTGGGCCGTCGAACTTCGGGCAGATTGTCCCTTACTTGCTTGCCGTGCCGGAGCAGATCACTGGCCAATTGATGGGCACGCATCCGATTTCTACGGGCCGTGGGCGCCCTCGAAGCGAACTCCGAATAGGTTATCGGGCGGAAGATTAATGTACTCATCCTTACAATTTGCGATATCAATTCAATTGGAAAGCAACAACACAAAAAGCTAAATGAACACAATTACGAATTGCTACAAAATGTTGACGCACAACTTTGGCCAACTTTGACCTGGCCACCCCCACCCGAGCTTGTGCATGCCGCAAAAATCTCTTGGACTGACATTTGCTCTACGGATTTTCATGCCAGAGTTGCCCAGCTCAGTAGCTGAAATTGAGTTGTCAACATGCATTTAAAGGGTATATCTTAAACAGAAATTGATACAGTCTCCGTGGTCTGTATAATAACGACATTTATATACCCTGCACTCAATCGAGATGTGTGAAGGGCAGTATACTGGATTTGAGGGAGGCAACTGCGACCTGATTAAGTATATATTTATATATATACATATATGCTTGCCAAGTATTTACAGTCGATTCGAGCAAGTCTTCTCTTCTTGCTCCTCTGCCTCTCCCAGCGTCTGTCCATATGCATTATATTCGAATCTATCAAGCGAAAATGAATTTTCCCAAGTGTCAAGTTGGGGCTAAAAGAAGAACAGCTGCTGCACAGTCTACTAAGCATAAGTCTTCTAAAGTCGTAGCTAGTTACAGGGTATTTGCCAGTCGAGCCCTGCACATGCAGCTGTTAATCAGCTTTAAGCTCGTTACAGGCATTATTTCACAGTCTGCATTTTTGGCCGCTCTGCCAGCTGCCGAGCCCGACTGTCAGCCGGCTGACAGCTGAACCAAAGTTGAGTTGAATGGCGACCACGTTTGACAGCCGGGCCGGGCCTGTGATGCCATACGGCTTATGCGGGACGTTGCCAAAAACCAGAGTACACTCGAAAGAAAAAAAAGTTAACAAAAATCTGGCAGTCTCTTGCAGAGAACTTCATGGCTGGGCTAATGATTTTCACGCTGTTCGCTGAGAGAGGGAGGGGGAGGGGGCAGACAGTTGTCGGTTGTCATTTTAGTTATTGCATTGCAGGAACCGTAACGTCTGCTTTTGATTATGTCGCACATTCATGTTTCTACCTACGAGGCAGCTGGGGTTCACGCTTTTAATGGCCCGACACACTGTTTCCGGTGCAGCAGCAAGTACAACCGAAATGTTGACAACTGCAACATGCAACTAACGACAACCGGGCCTGGGCCCAGGTTCATGCTCGCAGACAACATCTGTGCAATTTGCTAGCACTTGCCAGCCCTCCATCTGCCTTGCCTCTCTGCTTGTAATTGTGATCAACTGTAAATGCTCGACAAACTCGCACGTCACGACGCCATTTGTCCTTGACAGACGCCATTTAGAGAGCGCATTTCCAAAATGGCTGCCGAATGCCGTTAGTCCGTGCCAGCAATTGTGCATTTTCCAGCTGTCCATTGCTTCAATTCGCGTTTTCATTAGTTTTTACTCTTTTTTGCAACTCTACTCTGTTTAACAAAAATGAGACTGAGCATATGCGCTTGCCAGCTCGAGATTAACCTTTGGGCTTACAAAGTAAGCAGAGCTTTTGCACAACATACACAGTTTGAGAGTCAGCCATGCCTTGCAATTACAGTTTGAGAGTCCTCAATACTCTGTTTTCCGCTGCTATTTGTCTGTGAACAGAGTGTGCCGCAGACTTTTGAAACTTTTCCGATTATTTTTTGTATACATTCGCATGAATTTCCATATTTTTGTTCTTTTTCTTGCTTTTGTTGTTGTTCTACAATGTTTGCATGCAAATTTGAACTAAAATTTCAGACCGCAGCCGAGCAGCTTTTCTGTGATACCCTCTATATCCTTAGCTGTTAATTGGTGCGAGTTAAATTAAAGCACACTCTGGAATATCTTTCAGTTAGTTGTGAGTATAAAGCTAGTTATTAAAATTTGGTTTCATAAGGATTGTGTATTATCTATTCATTGATGAGAGGCTAAGTTTAGGGTTCGCATCCTTGCATAAAATTAGTCTATCTATCAAACAAAAAGCGAAGAGCAGTCAACCCTGATTAGGTAAACCTGCTCAGTAAATAATGCACTTCCTGAATATACAAACAAAAAGTAAACTCGTAAAACTGCGGCGCTTCATTCAGGAAATGTTCATGAAATAACAGTGCAACAATTTGAATTCGTTTAGCTTAAATATATAGAGTATTTAAATAACTGCCCGGGCTCAACCTGTATAAGGTCTAGCAAAAAAAATGTAACATAAACGAGCTGCTCAATTTTTAATGGCGTTGGCATTTTTAATGGGCTCGCGTGACTTAATTGGAATTATGGCTGCACGGAATTGGCTTTGTGTCATTAACTAAATGCCTGCCAAACTGGCGAGTGACAGCGCATAGGAAGAGGGGAGGAGTGGCAGTTTAGAGTGTGACAAAGGCCAGTTGGTATATTTGAAGCTCAACAAACTAATTTTGCGCACATTTTGCCCGGCAGTCAAAAAGTCAAACACTATTTTGCATAATTTATGGTCAGGTCATTAGCGTGTTTAGAACTCCTGCGGGCTGTCGCTTCTCGGGCAGTTCACCGGGCGGTGGGGGGTGGAGCTGGCGGTTAACCGCAAGCAAACAAACATAGTTTATAATTAAAACAAAATGGCGCCGGCCTGGCCCCTATGCTCCATGCTGCCACAGTGTCTGGCCACAGCCAGCCACATGCTCACTCAGAGAAAAAGCCTGTGCAAAATTTATTTCTCGTTGCAGATATTCGTCAATTGCATAAAATACTCAAAGATGAAGCAAAAACTTCGCATTGAATTTCGCATTGAACTTCGCATTTCTATTCAGTTTCTTTAGTAAGAATCATATTTGCTTTGATTTAAGAAGCTTTTGATGGGAGCTCTCGCTCCAAAGAACACATCAATTGAGCACCAATCTTGCCATTTTTCTAAATATATTTTCGAGAATTCGAATTTGGGTGGAGCTTAGCTTAAAAGTCTACATCGATTCTATGGTAATAATAACTCCTTCAGTAGAATAATTCAAAAATAGAAACCAAAGTTTTCATTAAGTTTGAAAAACTCAGTGTCAATCGAAGGTTTGAACCAGAAACAGAGCTTCTCGTTCGAACTTTTCTTAAATTTTTAGTTGTAGTTAGTTTTTCTCAGAGTGCCTGAGTTTCTACTTTGCATTTATCTAAACGTATTTTCTGGCAGCCGATTAGTTCGTATCCTAATTATGGAAATCTAAGCTGTTTGATAAACAAAAATGTCTATTGAAGGTTTGAACCAGAAACAGGGCTCACAGTGCAAACTAATTGTAGATACTTTAGCTTAAATTACTTTTTCTCAGAGTGTCTGAGCTTGTACTTACTGTAAATGTCACAGTGCTCGCCCTCGTAGTGGGTGCCAAAGCAATCGCAGGAGATGCCCGCGTAGTGGTTGATGCAGCGGGAGCCGACAAAGCACAAATTGTGCCGCGAATCGCACATGTCCGAGCAGCCCTCGTTGACGTTTTCGTGCTTGGTGGCCACCAGTGGGGCGATTGGCAGCAGATCGGAGGCCGCCTTGCCAGAGCTCAGCACCACATTCCGAATGCAGCCGACAAACGATTCGGTGATATATTTGACGCCATGCAGCTTCTCCTCGGACGAGAGGCCTGTGTATTTGAAAATTGGCATTAGAAGCGGGTTTGAGTTGGGTTTGAGTCGGGTTTGGGTTTTGGTGGAGGGCTTAATAGTTGGTCAACATTTGGAAACACACACATACACACACACACACACAAAGAGATCCGAAAAAAGATTAATTAACAAAAGCGTTATATTTGCAAGCGGATTTAAGTTCGTCTGGCCAAAATGTATATGTTGTGAAAACATTTTGTTTACAGCTCGAAAGTTCTGATAGGTTCGCACAGGCGGCTTTAAATATTGTTTAATTAAAAAAGTTGTCTACGGCCAAATGAGGCCATGTTTTTACAGTATTTATGTTTAGTCTATTGCACAATGGGCAATATTTAGAGTTTAAGTGGCAAAACCCGATTTTCAAATATTCTAGATATAAAACTGCAAGCTAACATATACAGATTATGTTACTTTGCTGTTATGCTAATATAACTCAATCATGTAAAGTTAACAGCTGTTAAAAATAGCTCATTTGCAGAAAAATCTCTTCTGTTGAGCTGCAGTCATTTTATTTAGGATGATTTGACTTAAATCGAATAAAATCCGAAGTAAAGGATTCCTGAATATTCTCTCACAGATGAATATCAATATATATCAGATTTATTCTCCCAAAACTCTCGTGAATGCCCCTAGTGCATGGGCTTAAACTCGTTAGCAAACTGTTTAGATTTAATTTCATGGAAATTGTTTCACAATTTTAAGCCCTAAATCTGCTTAAGAACCTATTTGTTTATGTATTTAAATTAAACTCAACTCAAACTTTTTTCTATTTATCTAATCGATATTATATAATTGATATTTCTTTTGTGAAACATTTCTTGTCTAAACATTTTCAATTGTTAAAGCTCAGACTACGTTGCGTTGTCACCCTCCCCCCCTCCCCTTTAATCCTCTTCACCCCTCTCTTGTCATAGACTGCAATCAATGGCGCATTGTATGTGCACTTCATGAGTTCGTCATGCGTTTTTCCGTGCGGCTGTTCAGCTTTTGGGAACGTCAAATAATTAAATTTTCGCATGGCATACAAAAGCAGCTTTCAAAGTCACACACACACACACACACAGCACCTGCAAAATGCACACTAAATTCAATAGCAAATGAGCATGTGCAGCTGTATGTGTGCGAGTGTGCGTGTGTGCCTGTGTGTGCCAAATTCGATTTGCAATTTTCATTTTTCTGTTATCGATTCGCCGTATCAAAACTTTTTGTTTGATGCAGAGGGTATTTAAACTATGTTGAAAAAAGTGCTCTGCGATTTGAAGGAGAGTTTGTGATTCAATAAATTATATATATTGCCAATCTGCATTAGAAGTAGAGTCTTTATAGCCACAACCTAAGTCTCTAGAAATGTAAAGCCAACTTTATCGAGCCTAGCGTTGATCTGGATTCTTATTTCAGGCAGGTAATATAGATAGGATATGGCTACTATATTAAATAGCTCTCATCTTGGGCGAACATTAAGTTCTTGTCTGAAGATCTCGTGATCGAACTCCGTATTTACTTGTTTTACCATTCATCGCACATTTGAGCAAAATCTCATTAGCATCGAACTACTATATCATATCTACTATATCATATCAGATCTATGTGAACAACCGGTTGAAATGATAAAGTTTTCTTTCTTTAGATAACGAAAGTCTAGAAGTATGTCTATATTATATGGCTTCTATAGAACAAATTAAAATTTCACTTTAATAAATTTCTCGACCACATATCTGCTAGGGTATTAACTCGTTGGCACTTTGACAACTTGTTTGCTCTTGTTTTTATTTTTTATTTTTTAACTTTTATGTAGCGATTGTTTGTTGCACTTGCCGCAAATTCGTTGCATATATTCAGGCGCCGGCTTTAAGAGGTGGCAAACATATAGTGCGAGGGATTTGCAGGCAAACACACACACACACACACACACACTCACACACACACACACCTTTACGCACACAATTGATTTGGCACTCACCTCCGACCAGGACCACCGATGGCAGATTCGTGGAGACGCCGTAGTTGTACTCGTGATTCAGACCTTTCAGATAGACCTCCTCCTGACTATTGTCGACGCGTGCAATTAATCTTGCCCCATGGACATCGATGCGCACCTGTGCAACAGCCGCGACAGCACACAAAAGAGAGCGAGATTGAGAGAGGAAGAGAGAGAGAGAGAGAGAGAGAGAGAGAGAGAGCGAAAAGAGAGAGAAAGGAAGAGATGTAGACATATATATATGGAGTGGGAGTTGGGTGTGAAAGATATGGAGCATAAAACCAATAAACCAGCTAGCTGGCTGGCTGGTTGCTCATGCTGCTCCTGCTGCTGCTTGTGGGCGTGGCAATTGCCCGCGCGCACACTCACACACACAAACACAGACAAATGATAAAAATTTATGAATTTATGCGTTTTGGCCCAGAGTTGAAGTTGCAAGCGCTGGGCGATAAATTGTTGTTGCTGCCCGTATTGTTATACCCAGAACCCGTGGGTTAAAGGGGTATTATGCGGTGATATATATGTGTTCTTGAACAATAATAAAAGATCAGGCGATCTAGCCGTGTTGATCTTGGACTCTTTGGGAGCTGGAGAGGTGTCATTTTAAACGTAGCTTCTCCCATTGCCCGGGGTGAACAAATTTACTTTAAAGTCTGGTAACTTGTTTCGTTTCAATCAATAAAAATCTATATGGAAATCCTATTCTTTTAAGCATATCTCGGAGCTAGAGATAACAGTTTTGGTCTCGGTAAGCTCTAAGGTAGTGTAGACAGATCCAAACATTTAAGTCCCACTCCTGTTCCTCCAATCATTCTAAGAAAAAACAACTTGCTGCCTATACACACTTAACGGCTATATTTACAGCCCGATCGGACTATAAGCACCGAAGCTTAACACGAACCCTTTTTCCAAAGCAAAAGGGAGTTTTTTTATGTGTAGATAGAAGCTTGACTGATTCTAAGGACAGCTTCTGCAGGGCATCTGCTAGTCGAGCACTCCCCACTTGCGCACTCCTGTTGTTCTTGTTGTTGTTTGTGGCGCATGAAAAATCTACGAAAATGAATTGCAACTGCTGTGCGCACATTGCAGGGATCAGCTGAAATTCATTAGGAATTTGCGTGTTATTTATGAGCGAGTGTGTGTGTGTGTGCCAGCATCTGCATGGGTGTGATTAGTAGTGGATATGTTTGTTTTAAATATGAAAACACGCAACGATCTAAATGGCTACTGCTGCTGCTGATGATGATGATGCCGGTTATTGATGATGATGCTGTTGCTCGACCATGCTCGGTCCTTAACATTCACTGGCCCGTCCGTATGTAGGTGAGTTAGCAAAGTTGAGCGTTCATAAATCAACTAGCTTGCTTTGTTATAAAACTTTGATAAAGCGTTTTACACCAACAGAACAGGCAGCAACAAGAACAACAACACAAGTATTGCAATCTTGCTAATTGCTAAATGAAGGTATGTGCATGTGTTAATAAAAAGAATATATCCAGGCGACTAGCCCAAATACCCTAATTGAGTGTAGGGGCGTCAATAAACAATTTAACTTGTGCTGTTTAATAAGAGACATTTTTTATGTGAAGCCCTGTGCTGCCAAAGCCTTGCGTCATTTCTGGCACCTCGAGCTGTTAGAGTTGGCGACTCGATCGAGCAGTCGACTTAATCGAACAAATAAGCTCGATTGTGCTCGAGCTAATCGTACATACATGTTTTGTCTAAGATTAACATAGCAACTAGCATTAAGGCTTTAACACTTTGCAGACTCGAGCTGCTCGAACATGTTGCAGTTTGAATATGTCGAACATGTTGCAGACTCGAGATGCTCGTACATGTTGCAGGCTCGAGCTGCTTGAACAATGTGCAGATTCGTATAGGTTAAACATGTTGCTTATTCGAATACGTCGAACATGTTACAGAATTGAACGGTTCGAACATGTTGCAGACTCGAGCAGCTTGAACTTCGTTTGTATGAAAAAATTTGCTTTGAAAGTTCGAGTCGGTTATCGCTTAAATCGATTAAGTATGCGAGATTGAGGCAAGTGAATTAATGGAGGTGGGGCTTCACTTTAAACCCTCTTCTCAATATGCAGAGTTGTTGTTAAGGAATACTCTTTGGTAATATCGCATCTTCTTGATTTCTAGGCGGGCTGTAATACAGCAAGGAACTCTACAGTCTTGTCGACGGATCGAACTCTATATTAGTCCCAGTAACAGGCATAGCCTGACAAACTAGAAGGCACAGCTAATATGTCCGCTAGAGCACAAATTACAACTGCAGCAATTACAATACCAACGTCGAGCTGTTGAAACTTCAAGTGGGAGAAGGGAACAACTTAAAAACAAGGCAATTCTCAACAGTTGCAGCCAAAGTCAAAGGAAAAGGCAAAGGCAAAGGCTGAAACTTAAATTGGAAACTGCAGCTGGAGCTGATAACTGGACTGGCATTCAGTTCCGAGAAGCTTGTGCTACTCACCATTACACTGTGCCATTCATCTCGATTTAGACTCTCGCCCACGGTGACACTCGTTGAATGCTTGCCAAAGACATGTACAACCTTTAGCTGACCCTTCTCGACAATCACATAGAGTGCATAGGGGTCCAAATTAATGCGATCCGGATTCTTAACGTTGTGATAGACGAGCAGGCCGTGCGGCAGTCGTGTGCGAAATTGAAATGAAATCTCACGGCAAAGTCTGTGAATTAGAAAGAGAAGAAGACAGAGTGAGAATTAGAATGAGACAGAAATAGTTTACATGCAGCCGTGCGCCTGACAGACTTTTAAATTTATATGCTCTGAGCTCTTGACTGTCTGCTGGCGACAACATGAGTTACAATTAAAACTACAGCCCAAATTGCCAGCACGGACCAAGGAGGCAACAACAACAACAACAACTACAGTGATAACAACTTTTGTGCAACAACAAAAATTGTTTTGAATTTTATTTGACTCGGACACAAGTCGTAATGTCTTGCAGTGTGTGTGTGTGTGTGGCCTTTATTTAAATATTATTTTTATTTTGATCTTAATTTAATATGCAAATGGTAAATGTTTGCACAAATTGAATTTGCAGTAGCTCACAAAACTTGTCTCTACAATTTGCTGTCAACTCGGGCAAAGGTCCTGCAATTGAGCAGAAAATCAAATCTCTGGCATTTCCGGACGCCAGCACTAAAACGCTTAATTGCCAAAACACTTAAGGCAAAAATATGTTAAAGCTGCGTCCTGTTTACTAATTGCAACTGCACAACACATCAGATGCAAGTATTTAACCCACTTACGACAGGTGTTCGAGTTGGGCAAAGTTTAGAGCTGCGCGTGCTGCGTATTTTTAAGGCAAACAAGCACGTAGTCTTAGAGACAAGTCGTGTCGTGCGCGGGAAACACGACTCGACACGACTCAACAAAATTGAACAAGACTCGAAAAAAAAGAATGTAGTTTAATACAATGGGAAGGGTATTTATCTTCTATTCGAATGAAGCCACACATTTTTAGATTTCTGATATATGTTTGAATAATACACTTTTAGAGCATTCCATTCTCGTGGGCGGAAAATACGTGAAAATCGTGTCAATTCAACATTTTAGTTTTTTTATGCTTTCAACTGTTCACAAAAATTTGTAAATATTCTTTACTGAAGAAGCCTCCTAGAAAAGAGAGGCTGTTTGTCAGACCAAAAGTTTTAGCTCAAATCTACGCTTTTCACCGTTTTCGTCAAACTCACTTAATCGGTCGGAAGCTGGATGGAAATCTCTGCTGATCGCAATTTTCTTTTCTATGTGTGCGACTTTAATGTTACAACATTTTGCAAATTTAAAAACTTGTCTAAAATTTAGAAAACTTGCCAATTTAAGATAATTTGTGTAAATTTGGAAAACATTTTTGCTTGAGTGTAGAGTCCAATGTGAAAAAGGCCTGCGTGTGCTACAAAGTTGTTGGCCAAGTTTTCAACTTTGAGAAGCGTAAAAGAAAGGCAGGGAAAATCAAAAACGGACTCTTAGCTTTGGGCAAAATTGTTGGCTTTCTGGTGTTAAGGTACATCAAACACATTTTGAGCTGAAAGGCCAACAATCTGGCAAATGACGCGCGATTCGCGGTTCTCTCGCGGGCCATGAAATATGCAAAAGACTTTAAAAATGCCGCACAACGAAATTGAGGTAAGTGTGCCGAGCAAGCCGTCAATATTCCGGACGGACAAGGGCCCGGACTCGAGCTGGACTCCAGCTGGACGCTGGCCCGCCCACTCACCTTAATTGAAATGTCTGTATGATGTCGCCGTCCATTTGGATGAACGTGTTGTTTTTGGCAAACACGAAGGTCTTGTCCTGGCCCGTTTCCGCAAACGTCAACTCCGGGCCGCGCTGCTCGATGGGCACGGGTGTTGTGCCGCCCCCATGCCCGCCATAGCCGACCGGCGTCTGGGCGGGACTCTGCGTGTAGCTGGCCAGCGAGGATTCTGTGGTGCTCGGCTCTCGCGTGGTTGACAGCAGGAAAGGCGGCAAGGTGTCTGCGCCAGCACAAAACATTTGAGTGACAGCAAGAGGGTTCAGGGGGGATTAGGTAATTTGCTTACGTGGTCCGCCAATGCAGTGGAACAGGCACTCGGCCTCGGTGCTGAAACGGTTCTGGGGATTTCCATCGCAGCCGCCCCAAATGAATGTGGTGCATTCGCTGGTCGTCGGCTCGTAGCGCCATTTGTATATGTATTGCTTGCACGGACCGGGATCACCCGGTCCGGTGCACTTCTCGTACAGCTTCTCCTTGGGCGCCTGCATTAGCGCCGAATTGTTGCCGCTGCCGACGCCGCTGCTGCTGCCCGCATTGGCGCCCAATGAGCCGCCGCCGCCGCTGTTGCCGCTCGGTTCGCTGTTGGACTGGGCGCCGGCACCAGCACCACCTGGCTGGCTGGCACCACCTGGCAGGCTGCTGCTGCCGCTGCCATTGCCAGCGGCGCCTAGGCCAGCGCCGAGCGCCGGTAAATTGACAATACCTGCGACATTGCCATCAGCCAAGCCGCCAACCAAGGTGCCATTCACAGACAGGCTCAGATTCGACACGGGCCTTAGTTTGGCTAGGAGGAGCAGCAGCAGAAGAGGCAGCAAATTTGGCATATGCAGTTTCATGTCGCTGTTGCGTGTGTTGCTGTTGACTGCAAGAAAATGGCAAAACTTTTAGACTGTGTTATGGATAAATGTTTTCTTTGAAAAGTGAAAAACTTAAGCTAGGAAATGGAATGGCCTCAAATGAGGAAACATTATTTATATGAAGTCTAGCCATTGTGCTGAAGGATACATATTTAATTCCATAAAGTAAACATATATTTTTTCATAAAAGAGTTTTGAAGAAGACATGTTTAATCCCATAAAATAAATATGTATTCATGTCTAAAAAAGTTTGCATAAGAACTACAATGAAAACTGAAATTCTTACCGCAGCTTGCTCTTGGGTGATTTGAAGAACTTGAAACTGACATTAGCATATATATTCTTCTTTAAATAGCTTAATCTTTTGAATATGGGACTACTATATCATTTAGTTCTATAGGAAATTCGGTTGAAAAATAAGTTTTTATCTTAAGAACTTATAAATGACATTGACATATTCGTTCCCAAAATAAGTTCTTTTTTGAAAATCCTTTCATTGAAAATCCTACTACTATATCCGATAGTTCTACAGAAAAGATCTCTTGAAAAATTAGCTGATGTAGTCATAATTGTTCTCTTTTGAAGAGCTAAGCATTATGAATATGGGACCTATATATCACCTAGTTCTAGAATAACATCTAGTTAAAGAATAAGTGCTTATTTGAAAAGTTTGTTTCTTTTCGGCATTTATTAGTTAAATTATGGTATATGAGGAACTACTATATCACAGGATGAATCGAGCGACAAATAAGATTTTGTGTCGATTGTGTTTTCTGTTTTTCAAGAATTCTTGACAAAATTTGCCAGCTGCACATTTCTCCCAATATATATCACCAATACCGTATCAAGCCGGCTAGCCTATCTGTCAGACATTAAGCCTTTATATAAATTCACATTTGCCTAAGCCATTCCGGCTTTCTTCAAGTTTTTGTCACGATCATTTGACTGCCAGACATAATTAATACACCTGCTTTCTTTTGTCGTACCTTGTGCGTTTCATTAGCCCCATTAAGTATGCTACATAAAAAATGCTGTCGCTGTCTGTGCCACGCCCCCGCCCCAGCCCCCGCCCTCTCTTCTCGTTTCATGTGCTCATTAGATTTGTGGTAATTGTACTATAAATTCACTGGGGCAATTTACGGGCTCGTCACAGCAGCCGCACAAAGAAGCTATCACAGCTTATGATTTCAGCTACTTGTTACCAGCAATGTCTTGGCCTGGGCGTGTGTGTATTAGAGTGTGTGTGTGTGCTGAGCAGTTTACTATTGTCATGGCGCACTATAAATCCCATTTACATCATCATGCTCATCATCATCAGTCAATGTCTGGCTGGGAAAATGAAGCGACGTTGCATTTCTTGCTGGCATTTAACGAAAACGAACTTTTGTGCTTACACTTCCGCCGGAAATGTGACAAGACACACACACACACAGGCAGAGAGAAAGACACACACACACATACACACATCAGTTGCTGTGAAGATGCGTGAGTTTAAGCCGTAGCTTGAGCTGATTTACAAGTAGCTTATCGTCGTGGAAAAAACTGTCAAAAATCTAAAAATAATGATGCGCCTCGACTTTGAACTAAATGCTGCCAAAATGGGGCGTGGGCGTGAGTGTGTGGGCGGGGCTGCTAAACGTCAAAGGGAAATGGTGTAAAAAAGGGAAATTAAGTTTCTTTCTGCCACCCAAAAACTTTGTGAGTTTTGCATAACGATCAAAATGGACGTGGATGTTAGCTTTGGCCTGCCAATGTTCCTTCAACCTAACCCCAAGCGCTTTGTTCCCGACTAGAGATGGGCATGGAGCGTGTTTTGATGCGCGACACGATGTGTCCGTCTAGAGTCAGGCTGTAGTGAAAACAAATATTAAATCTAGTTGATAGTTCGCAGGTTTCAGCCAAACCCTTTAAGGATGACTTTAACGAGTTTTCACAAACCCGTCAAAAAATATGTTATAAGAAAGTTGCAGTAGGACAGATATTGAGAAAATTATTATGCAATAAAAACAGCTTTATATGTATATATTCTCAAACTTGTTGAGCTGAGCTTTGTTATATGTTGCCCGTGCATAAGTTTGTCGCGTGCTCGTAAAGGCCAGCTCTACGACAAACCCTTTGCCTCCATTTCCTTTTCATAAGCAATTTTTAATTGCGGCTTTAGCTGCCCGGTCAAAAAAAAACACAGCCACGTCGAGCAGCATGAAAAATGAGCAGGGCCAAAGTTCATGCAAATTAATAAACCTCAGAGTGGAAGAACGAAAGAGAGAAAGGGAGAGAGAGGGCGTTGCTCGTCAAGTGTGCGTGGTCATGTCAAGGATGCGTCGTTGGCCAAGTTATTGATGCCAGCCAGTCGCAGGCTTACCCCACAAATTTCCAATGCATGCTTGCGAAAAAGTTGGGCTGATGATTTGGGTCGACCAAGCGGAAAAAGTTTGCCTAGCTTTTGGTTTCCCGTCCGTGCTCAAAGGGCAGGCCTGTCATGCATATGCGGCATTTGCCTAAAGTGCACAAACGCCACAACACGTAGCCGTTACGCGAAAGATAACAGCCGCTACCTGTGTGAGGGCTCCCTGCTGACCAGACGATAAGCGAACTGCAGCGGCAGGTGCAGCAGGTAAAGGCACCCCAAAGAATTGGACATGAAATATCACGGGCGCGCTTTTGGGGCAGTCAGGTAAAGGGTTCGTCCCACAGGCACCTGCACGGGGCATAGTATTAGCAGCAGGTCAAATATGCTAGCATATATAAGGGGCACGTCGCGAGGGAATCCTCACACATTCACCACACGATCGTCATGGAAGCAACAACTGCAAAGACCGCCTACGCTCTGTTCCTGCACCGCGCCGAGCTGCATCGTCGCCGCACACACTATGCCAAAGTGTCCCAGACGAAGATACAACTTACTAATCAGTTGATTGCCAAGGTGAAGCAGCGCATGGACACCTGCAGCTACGAGGATCTGCAGACCTTGGTGCGAGAGCAGCAGTTCAAGCGTTTGCTCGAGAAGAAGCTCCAGCATCGCGCCAAGCAGCTCAAGGCCCTGGTCAAGCAGAACCGCAAGCTGAAGCGACTCCAGTAGAAAAGTGCACAGGAAACAGACTGGACAGCAATGAATCATAGAATCATTGCAATCATTACTTAGTTCAACTAATGACACATTTATTGCCTTTTTAAAGGCAGAGAAATTCAATTTCTTATGATAATATCGACAAAGTTAGCTCATGTTAGCTATCTTACGATCTTTGCCATGCAAAGAAAATCATTAATCATAATTATTTATAACTATTTTAAGTAGTATTTTCACTGTCTAATAAATTTCTACGATTTATCAATTTTAAAAAAGTATGCTTTCTTATGGAAAGATATAGCTCAGAGCTCGAACCCAAAGCAATTTGAAGCTTCAGTTTAGTTAATAAAAGCCAACCTCGCAAAAACAGATGAGATTTGACCAAGTTATGAGGGTCCAAAATTTGGACCCATATCTATATACGAATCTTGGGGTAAGATTTGGGCATGAATTTCGACCAAAAAATCGGTGTTCAGATTTGAATGTCAGATTAATCTAGAGGGAAAACCATGAACAAAAAGCCAAGCTTCGTGAAAATCGGATGAGATTTGGCCGAGTTATGGAGGTGAGGAGTTTTGACCCATGTCTGTATACGAATCTTGGGGTAAGATTTGGGCATGAATTTCGACCAAAAAATCGGTGTTCAGATTTGAATGCCAGATTAATCTAAAGGGAAAACCATGAACAAAAAGCCAAACTTCGTGAAAATCGGATGAGATTTGGCCGAGTTAGTGAGGTGAGGAGTTTTGACCCATGTCTGTATACGAATCTTGGGGTAAGATTTGGGCATGAATTTCGACCAAAAAATCGGTGTTCAGATTTGAATGCCAGATTAATCTAGAGGGAAAACCATGAACAAAAAGCCAAACTTCGTGAAAATCGGATGAGATTTGGCCGAGTTATGGAGGTGAGAAATTTTGATTCATGTCTGTATACGAATCTTGGGGTAAGATTTGGGCATGAATTTCGACCAAAAAATCGGTGTTCAGATTTGAATGCCAGATTAATCTAGAGGGAAAACCATGAACAAAAAGCCAAGCTTCGTGAAAATCGGATGAGATTTGGACGAGTTATGGAGGTGAGGAGTTTTGACCCATTTCTGTATACGAATCTTGGGGTAAGATTTGGGCATGAATTTCGACCAAAAAATCGGTGTTCAGATTTGAATGCCAGATTAATCTAGAGGGAAAACCATGAACAAAAAGCCAAACTTCGTGAAAATCGGATGAGATTTGGCCGAGTTATGGAGGTGAGGAGTTTTGACCCATGTCTGTATACGAATCTTGGGGTAAGATTTGGGCATGAATTTCGACCAAAAAAACGGTGTTCAGATTTGAATGCCAGATTAATCTAGAGGGAAAACCATGAACAAAAAGCCAGACTTCGTGAAAATCGGATGAGATTTGGCCGAGTTATGGAGGTGAGGAGTTTTGACCCATGTCTGTATACGAATCTTGGGGTAAGATTTGGGCATGAATTTCGACCAAAAAATCGGTGTTCAGATTTGAATGCCAGATTAATCTAGAGGGAAAACCATGAACAAAAAGCCAAACTTCGAGAAAATCGGATGAGATTTGGCCGAGTTATGGAGGTGGGAAGTTTTGATTCATGTCTGTATACGAATCTTGGGGTAAGATTTGGGCATGAAGTTCGACCAAAAAATCGGTGTTCAGATTTGAATGCCAGATTAATCTAGAGGGAAAACCATGAACAAAAACCCAAACTTCGAGAAAATCGGATGAGATTTGGCCGAGTTATGGAGGTGGGAAGCTTTGATTCATGTCTGTATACGAATCTTAAGGTAAGATTTGGCCATGAATTTCGACCAAAAAATCGGTGTTCAGATTTGAATGCCAGATTAATCTTGATGGAAAACCATGAACAAAAAGCCGAACTTCGTGAAAATCGGATGAGATTTGGCCGAGTTATGGAGGTGAGGAGTTTTGACCCATGTCTGTATACGAATCTTGGGGTAAGATTTGGGCATGAATTTCGACCAAAAAATCGGTGTTCAGATTTGAATGCCAGATTAATCTAGAGGGAAAACCATAAACAAAAAGCCAAACTTCGTGAAAATCGGATGAGATTTGGCCGAGTTATGGAGGTGAGAAATTTTGATTCATGTCTGTATACGAATCTTGGGGTAAGATTTGGGCATGAATTTCGACCAAAAAATCGGTGTTCAGATTTGAATGCCAGATTAATCTAGAGGGAAAACCATGAACAAAAACCCAAACTTCGAGAAAATCGGATGAGATTTGGCCGAGTTATGGAGGTGGGAAGTTTTGATTCATGTCTGTATACGAATCTTGGGGTAAGATTTGGGCATGAATTTCGACCAAAAAATCGGTGTTCAGATTTGAATGCCAGATTAATCTAGAGGGAAAACCATGAACAAAAAGCCAAACTTCGTGAAAATCGGTTGAGATTTGGCCGAGTTATGGAGGTGAGGAGTTTTGACCCATTTCTGTATACGAATCTTGGGGTAAGATTTGGGCATGAATTTCGACCAAAAAATCGGTGTTCAGATTTGAATGCCAGATTAATCTAGAGGGAAAACCATGAACAAAAAGCCAAACTTCGTGAAAATCGGATGAGATTTGGCCGAGTTATGGAGGTGGGAAGTTTTGATTCATGTCTGTATACGAATCTTAAGGTAAGATTTGGGCATGAATTTCGACCAAAAAATCGGTGTTCAGATTTGAATGCCAGATTAATCTAGGGGAAAACCATGAACAAAATGCCAAACTTCGTGAAAATCGGATGAGATTTGGCCGAGTTATGGAGGTGAGAAATTTTGATTCATGTCTGTATACGAATCTTGGGGTAAGATTTGGGCATGAATTTCGACCAAAAAATCGGTGTTCAGATTTGAATGCCAGATTAATCTAGAGGGAAAACCATGAACAAAAAGCCAAACTTCGTGAAAATCGGATGAGACTTGGCCGAGTTATGGATGAGAGAAGTTTTGATTCATGTCTGTATACGAATCTTGGGGTAAGATTTGGGCATGAATTTCGACCAAAAAATCGGTGTTCAGATTTGAATGCCAGATTAATCTAGAGGGAAAACCATGAACAAAAAGCCAAACTTCGAGAAAATCGGATGAGATTTGGCCGAGTTATGGAGGTGGGAAATTTTGACCCATGTCTATATACGAATCTTGGGGTAAGATTTGGGCATGAATTTCGACCAAAAAATCGGTGTTCAGATTTGAATGCCAGATTCATCTAGAGGGAAAACCATGAACAAAAAGCCAAACTTCGTGAAAATCGGATGAGATTTGGCCGAGTTATGGAGGTGGGAAATTTGGACCCCATGTCTATATGCTAATCGTAAAGGTTAGATTTGGACATGAAATATCACCAAGTGGGAGTATTATAAAGATCGGACAATGAATGCCGGGTAGAGGAAATACGACTGCAAACAGCATGTTCCCTTTAGGTTATGCTGCAATTATAATCTCTATCAATCTTAATTATATTATGTTCTTAAAATATATTTCAGTTATAGATTTATTTAAAAAAAATAGATAGACTAGCGGATATAGCCCGGCCTTGCCCGTGGCACGTATAAATAAATGTTCTCAAAAACCTTTGAAAATTATCCTATTTTTCCCTGTTATAAGAAACTATACTTTTTAAATTTTTAAAATCGTAGAAATTTATTAGACAGTGAAAATAATACTTAAAATAGTTATAAATAATTATGATTAATGACTTTCTTTGCATGGCAAAGATCGTAAGATAGCTAACATGAGCTAACTTTGTCGATATTATCATAAGAAATTGAATTTCTCTGCCTTTAAAAAGGCAATAAATGTGTCATTAGTTGAACTAAGTAATGATTGCAATGATTCTATGATTCATTGCTGTCCAGTCTGTTTCCTGTGCACTTTTCTACTGGAGTCGCTTCAGCTTGCGGTTCTGCTTGACCAGGGCCTTGAGCTGCTTGGCGCGATGCTGGAGCTTCTTCTCGAGCAAACGCTTGAACTGCTGCTCTCGCACCAAGGTCTGCAGATCCTCGTAGCTGCAGGTGTCCATGCGCTGCTTCACCTTGGCAATCAACTGATTAGTAAGTTGTATCTTCGTCTGGGACACCTTGGCATAGTGTGTGCGGCGACGATGCAGCTCGGCGCGGTGCAGGAACAGAGCGTAGGCGGTCTTTGCAGTTGTTGCTTCCATGACGATCGTGTGGTGAATGTGTGAGGATTCCCTCGCGACGTGCCCCTTATATATGCTAGCACATTTGACCTGCTGCTAATACTATGCCCCGTGCAGGTGCCTGTGGGACGAACCCTTTACCTGACTGCCCCAAAAGCGCGCCCGTGATATTTCATGTCCAATTCTTTGGGGTGCCTCTACCTGCTGTACCTGCCGCTGCAGTTCGCTTATCGTCTGGCCATAAGAGTTCCCTCGCACCGGGAGCCCTAAAGACGCATGACTAGGCTTTTGGTTTGCTACCTTTCCATCCTTATATTTCAAAAGTAGTTATAGCTGCGGACTGTTAAAAAGGCCGTGCAAATCTAGAGTCTGATGAATGAACCGTGAGTTTCTTGAAATTGCAATGCAGACAACTAGCTCAGTCCTGGGATTCAAACCAGCACCACTTTTGACCACTTTTACAGTGTCAAGTATTGACGCTATATCATATAGCTATATACGATATTAGTGTATATCCCAGCCCGGATGAGATTTGACCGAGTTATGGGAATGGGAAATTAATTTAGATTATTTGCCGAAATATGCGAAATACGCCTCAAATGTTTTTTTTTTTTATAAATTCTTGGAAATGAATTTGAGCGCGAAATGTCCCCCACCAAATCTGTGACCCCCATTTCCACCAAGATAGAACTAAGGTAACAACTGTTGATGTTGATCACTAATCAGTCAGTCATTCATTCAGTCAGTCATTTATTCAGTCAGTCAATAAGTCTGTCAGTCAGTCATGACAAACAGTTTTCTATATAGAGATATATATATTCTAATATTAAACGAAGTTTGTGGTCGCAAAAGTTTACCCTTTCGTTTTTTCATTTCCACTGACTACGAAAAACGTTTTAAAATATGCGCGTGTGTGTCTCACAACGCACACACACACAACAACAACAACAACAACAGTAATAACAGCTATAACAACAGAAACAGCACGCTGGCCCCGCCCACCGCTAAATTGCACGTTTTAAGGCAGGCGCTGACGCCTTTGCGTGGGAAAAAAAAACCGCGCGGAAAAGTCGTGCAATATGGTGGGAGGGTGTACGAGAAGGGAGAGTGTGGGGGGGGGGGGGGTGTACGATTGCACAGTGTTGTAGGAGAAAAGGCAAAGGAAAACGAAGCGCAAAGGCGAAGGCGAACAAATGAAAGCAAGTGAAGTCAAATTAAATTAAATGACAGATGTCTGACATTTTGCTAGTGAATGTGTGTGTGTGTGTGTGTGCGTGAGAGTGTGTGTATTTGTGTGTGAATGTAATATAAACACATGCAAATAAGACACACACACACACACACACACACACACAACAAACGCCTTGGTGTCGGGCAAAATGCACATGCACTTGCCCTCCAACTGGGCGCAAGGAGCGTGGCCTGGCATTATGTTGCTGCTGTTGTTGTTGTTGTTGTTGTTGTTGCTACCGTTGTTGTTGTTGCTGTTGTGCATGTCTCCAAAGTGTTGCCCGCGTAAGCGTAATGAATTAAAATAACTTGATTGCTTGAAATTGAACGAAATGTTGTGGAGGAGCAGAGCGAAGCAAAGAGTCTCGCTTGGCTCTGACATCTCTAAGGGAAATTGCAGCTACGCTTTGTCTGTCTGTGTGTGTGTTTGTGTGTGTGTACGTGCGTGTGTGTGCATAAATATTTACTGAAATTTGTATATTAAGTGACGTTGAAAGCGGCGCCAGTTGTTGTTAGCAAATGGCATCAGCAGCGTGAAGTCATGCAACACACACAGACACGCACACATACAACCCATATGTGTGTGTGTGTGTGTGTGTGTGTTATAATAGAAGTCACGCTGCATGAATGAACGCATAAAAAGCGAGGCTAACTGTGTGGGCGTCTGAAGGGGGCTGTGGGGTTTGCCGGCAAGACATACGAGCTGATCGCTGCAGGCATTTCGTTTACATACAACGTTAGGCATTAATATGGAGCAACAGTGTGTATTGCCTAAGGTGTATTTTTATCAAAGTGTAATTTATTTACGACCAATATATTTTATTGCCGACTCTCAAGTTCGATAACTGTCAAGACATTGACTTTGAAACATTATGAACTACTTTTGCAGCACATGCATTGGAACTAGTTCAGAGACTCTTAGTCTCGATAGCTGTCAAATAACTGACACTGAACTAGTTCACAGACTTGATAAAGTGCGTTTGGCAATTGGGAATCTAAATTAGCTTAGCTTACTTTCAGCTAGAGAAATAAGAGCTTAGAGCTTAGCAACATTAATAATCAATATGAAACTTGCTCAGACTGGTGCACAGGTTTTTTTATAAGTGAAAGATTTTTAGCAAACCTCATATATTATTTGTCACCTTATGTATGAGAACTTATCTGGATCTAAGGTTATGTTAGCAAGGAACTTATGAGTGCAAAAGTACTTGTTCACTTGGACTCGCTCACAGCTTCGATACATGCCCCTTTATATTTTTCAGCAAATGTTAAATAACTTGTCTAATTCCATAGTTGTACATACTTAGTTTGTTTTACCGAGTTTATCTAGTTCCAAGGTACTTATCTTTTTGGAACTAGCTCAAACTGGTTCACATGGCCTATGTAGTTGGATCAAACACTCCTATTAGGAGGACACCTCACTTGGGCGGAGATCTTCACTCAAACCATTAGGTAACAGGCCATACCTTTCCCATATCTCTCCAACCGCTTTTTGGCAAACATGTGTCTGGACAACGGACAAAAACTACCCGATAGTAACTATCCGCCCAACACAGTATTTACTGTAGTTCGCACATTCAACTTATTAGTGCTCTCTACAAATTGGTTACTTGCAGTTCTTTGTTTTAGCTTAGAAGTATATTGGGCACATTTTTCAGTATGACTAATACCGCTTAGTCAAGCTTCACTGTGCGCAAAATGTTAAATGATTTTCAAGCACTTAAAAAATGATTTAATAGCATTAACGTTGCCGCCGCCCTCAAAGTCAAAAACTATTCCATTAAATTAAACAATTAGTGCTTGACTTTTGCCAAAAGTTTAATGCAACTTACAGTCACACACACACACACACGCACAACATTTGGCGCTTAGAATATTAAACGATATTTACACGGCTCGCTGAGCTCGACTTTGTGCATTCTGGCTGCGGCTGTCGTTTTGCCCCAGCTCCGCATATGGAACATGTTTGCGCATTCATTTGTTATTGCATAAATAATTATTGTTTAATTTGCTTACTTGCACTACATACTCTGTAATGAAGTTGTTTGTTTGCCCATTTTGCCGGCTGACAGCCGAGTGCAACGGCCCAGACGGCAGCTACCCCCCCGCTTCCGCGCCACCCTTCGCTACGGGTACGTTATATGCAAATTCAGCTGAGCACTTTTTAATGTGACCGGCCGGCATGCCTGGCATTTTAATGCAGCTAACTGACTTTATTATGGCTATTATAAATATATATATATATGTGTGTGTATATATATATAATATAGGCATAAATAATTGCAGAACATTTGCCTTGCCCGGGCTGGCAGCGCGTGTCATCTCATAAATTGCCCATTGACTGTGTATGGTTGATGTGGCTTGCTATTTATATATAGCTATAGATATGTTAGAGAGCTTGTCCCGACTGACTGACTGAGCTGTGCCAACCAGAGAGTGCAGAGATCAAGCTCCCGAAAATAGTCATTTTTATTTAAAATAGAATATGTGAGATTGTCTCGCCATATAGATACAAATTTTGTTACCCCCCGCAATTACATTATTTCTTCGACTCGAGCAATTCCGGGTAATTTCTTTTCATAATTTTATATATTTATAAGCATTAATAATTGCAAAACATTTGCCTTAGCCTCGTGTTGCATGCCACAACTTGGCCATTGACTGGGCCCTGTTGCTGCCGCTTTCAATTTATGAATGTGTGCATACATAAACACATTCATATATATATATATATATATATGTGTGTGTATGTGCTTCTGTATGCACAAGTGTGTGTTTAGGAACTCATAACATGTTTACACACACTCACACACACACAGACACACAGAGTCTTACAATATTAAAAGCAATTTTGTAATTGCTCTTCACTTTTCAATGTCTCTCTCCCTCTCTCTCTCTCTCTCTCCCTCCCTCTCTTTCTCTCTCGCTCTTGATTATTTCCTAAAATGTATCTTTATATACCTGTTTTTGCTTCTTAATATAACTATGGTATTTGATTATGCACTGTCAAATTTGAGCTGCATTTGCACAATAACAAATATTCATTTCATTTGACTTTTATTTACCTTAACTTTATGAAATTAAATTTGTTGCTTATTTGAAGCTGGCAAACTATCTTTAAGTGCCTTATAAAGGTTGTCTTTATGGCGCTCCAGCTTAATTGTTGGCTTTTTAATGCCCTTTCAATGAGTTAAAATGGGTATAGAGTATTAGTTCGATTATGTGTATCTATTTTTAAAGTCTAGCTGAGCTTTGAAATCTTTCGTCCGACTTTCTGTTACAGACTGTGCATATATCGAAACTTGCCGGTTCGGAGCACAATATCATAAGAACAGCACAGAATAGATTGGTCAAGAATTAACTTTCTCAGACAAACACTCTTTTGTTATAGAATATATATGTATATTAACCTAAGGTAACACTTACGAGTTCTAGCATGCTCTTCACTTGTTGAAGATCGAATTAATATATCATATGGAATGACTTCGATGCAAAGGGAGTTTAGCTTTGTTTATATTAAGTGTATTTTTTTATTAGTTTTTCATTAGCTTTCTTCGAGATAACTTCACTTTATTCACAATTTTCGCCCACAAAGATTTCCTTTAGGGTATTCACTTTGCTGCATGCGTCAGATATCCAGATATTTATGTTTCCAAATATATTTAATTTATGCACTCAGCATGGCCTGCAAAATATGTATTAATTGAGCATATTTACATTTCTTTTTTTATTATTATTATTGAAAACATTTGCATTCGGTTTCACTTTTGGCGTTTGTTTTGCTTTTATCCTATTAAAATGGTTTTGGTTTTAGGTAATAGACACATATATATTATTTTTATTAGCTGAAAATTAGCATTTAAAATAATATATTATTATTTTGCAGCTAATTTCTATTTGAAACACATCGAATACGAAATTCCGTTTTAATTTTCAGTTTTCACTTCATTTTTTGCTCGTTTATTTTAAGCCCTTTTTTTTTTTTAAATGGAATTCTCAATAACTGCCACGCACTTTTGCAAATAAATATGTTAATTTAATTGCAAATGTTGTTAATTCTTGCATATATTTATATTTATTTTTATTAACTGACTGCAAATGGCTTAATTACTTGCAATTTATACAAATTAAAGTGGCGCAAAAAAAAAAACACAAAAAAAAGAAAACCCAAACGAGTTTAATTTCAATAGATTGCAAATTGGGTTGCGCGCCGTGTTCGTTATCCTGTTTAACTGTTTAACTGATGATATGCCAGCTTATTGATTTAAGTCACTTCCTGTGCTTCATCGATAATACATACGAGTCTGTGTGTGTGTGTGTGTGTGCGTGTGTGTGTTTAACACACTAACACTCTTAAATCATTATATCGCCACACAAAAAAGGAAACTTGTGCAAACACACACGTAGTTGTCGAACACGCAGAACGATACACACTCAAAACAATTTGGTGTGCTCTAATGGGGAGTGCCCGACTAGGAAGTACACTTGAACCCAGTTCGAGGCTGACGTTTCAAGTATTCTAGCTTCCTTTTACACAAACAAAAACTCAAGCTGCGACCTTTACGCAGTGGCTGAGCTTCGTCTGACCCCAGACAGATCCTGCCTTGAACAATTTTGTTGCTCATTGTCCGATTCTTATGAAGATTTCACAGAATTTATACCAAAGCTTCGTTTTTTATAAAGCTTAGCGAGAGTTGTCGATTACTTGAAATTAACTTTGTATATACGTGTACTGAGATATAAAATAATAATCATGGAAAGAGGAAGAGTTATCAATCACTAGAAATTAAATTGTTAGTTTCGTGCACTAACAGGGTCCACATTCGGACTTTAGAGGAATGTAATTCTTATATTCTCCGAGATTAACGCGTTTTCAAAAAGACAGCCGTGTCTGTTGCTGATCAGGCGATGTCTTCTTCCGTCTGTTGCGTGCTTTTGCGCAAAACCTTTATACCCTCTTTTGCCCATTATTTTCAATGGGTTCAGTGTATGAAGTGTCTTTGGTGGGATGGTGGGGTGGGCGGGGGAGGTCAGGCAAAACGTTTGCCCAAAATGAGGTCAAAGTGTGCACACGCTGTGGCGTGTGCCTGTGCGAGCTTCAAGGATATGCGGTTGCAATAGTATTGCGTTTTATATTTTCACTATTTTATTTTCTGCTGACGCAGCGGGTGTGTGTGTGTGTGCGGAGTGCATGTGTGTGTGTGTATCCTGCGGCTGATGAATCAACTTTTGCCTTTACTCAAGTCACGAAACACAAACGAAACGCACAGCCCAAACAAAAGTAAAGTCGAGGCTTACATTTGCCTGGGAAATCAGACACAATTGAGGCGCAGTCAATGTTGTTGTTTCTCTGTCGCTCTTTTTTTTCGGCACAGGACACAGGAGTCCTTCTGCCCATATAAAAGCCGCAGTGTCGCTTGATTAAACGAGTCAGCAGCAACCCGCTTGGGGAATGTGGGCGGGCGGCTGGGCAACGTGTCGTATGCGCAATGTCTGCAGCGGCAGCAGCTGCCCCTCATTGAATCCTTTGAGGCGGCATTGAACCTTTTAGTGCTAATTGCTTGTCCGAGCTTAACGAGTCCGGCGCTTTCACTGCCGACTTTCACACAGACTTTCCCCGGGTTTTTTTTAGGTTTTCTGCATTTAATCCACTTGCTTTGAACTACGCGGCGCGACTAAGGCCCCAGCAAATGTTTAGCTTAAAGCGACGCAGCGGCGGCGGCGGCAGCGACGCCAGCGGCGACGGCGACGCAGCTAGTTAGCGTGCTAAGCAGTCACAATAGCTACAACAACAACAACAATAACAACAACAACAACACTGTGGCGTCACGCATACTCCCATACGCACACGCTTACAACCACGCCCACAATGGCCATGCCCATGCCCATCTACATGCATGGAGACAACGCTGTTCTGTGGTCTTGTAGTGGTCTCCACACACACACACACACATACACACACACACATACACACACACACATACACACACACACATACACACACACACACACACAAATAGAGACCCACTCGAGCTACTCGGGGTGTTATTGTAGCCCGGCTTGGTTCTGGGGCTTGGTCGGGCCGACGATTTGCTGCGGCTTAGCCATTAAACTGTGCACATTATTAGTTTAGGTTCGTCTGGACTTGGGTCAGTGCTACGATTAACCGTAATAGGCGTCAATTGGAAAATTGCCACTGATATGCCGCACGGCTGAGCCAAAGTCTGAGACAGCGAGCCAGCGCTTCCTAAGAGATGGTTATATGCATAAAGAAGTGCATAAGTATGCATTTAAAGAGTACTCTGTATTAAGACATAAATGCATTTAAATCAAGTGCAAGTATCTTCATCATATAGGATTTCGTCGAAGTAAACAGCTTATTAAACATATGATACTTAATATAGATACTGCAGGTAATTACCTGGCATAAGCGTCTCTCTCATTTAGATTGTCTCAATTGCACTAGAGAAAAAACGTATGTTCATATTTATCAAAATTATACATACTTTCTAATTATTTGCCAAAGAAAATGTTGATTCGCTTTGCTTCAAATTCTGTAATTTGTGCTAAGTTTGCCAACTCTCCAGATTACTTTCTATTTTTGCTTATTCTCAACTCTATAAAACACGTACTCATTGTTATGTCTAAATTCGAAGAATAAATAATATAATTGAATGCAATCAATTTTCAATTTCAGGTGAACTTCACACAGAAACCTCAACTTACATCACAACAAGTAAGTATTGCATAAAATTCAACTTAATAGCTTTTAGGGCTTAGGCTGTGCGTCAATCATCAATCAGTTAATCAATCGACTGATTGGGTTTGTACTGCACGAATCTGCCAGTCTGTCAACCAAAGAAGCTATATTCTTAACAATATAAATTTAATTTTTCTAGCTTTATGGATTAAGTTTTGTATCAATGCTCGATTAGTAAGCACATCAATCAACCTATTGATTGATTGACTCTGTACTGAAAAAGTCGTTTAGTCTTTCAATCAATTAATTGACTGATATTGTCTTTACAATAAATATTAAAAAGTTCTAGCCTTTCTGTCAAGGCTATGTGTTGTTACGCACTCAATCAATCAGTCAGTCAGTCAATCAGTCAATCAGAAAAAACTCTTTTATATACTGTTTCTGATACTCTAACAAGTAAGGGTAACTGCTCGTTGCTCTACGCTCCGCTCTTGTGATTTATTTGACACTGGCTTCGGAGTCTTATGTAAATATTTGATGACATTTGCTCGGGCTGGTTGTAATCCCATTTTTTCTCTTCGTGTAGCTCATTGAAAATTCAATTTATTTTTTGGGCAAAGCGTAGCAAAAAAACATAAGAAAAGATGCGAATTTGCATTACTTTTGGCATTGATTTGCGCAACCGAGACGAGCATTTCTTTTGGCTAGGACAGGGGTCGGTTTGAGGTGGAGCAAGGGGGCGGGGCGGGGTGGTGTGGGCGTGGTGTCAGCTGCGGTTCTTAGTCGGAACTTTTGTAATTCATGGCGCAATTGTCTTAATTCGAAAATTGCAGCTTCGCAGCTGTAGACAATTTGTGGCCATGCACGAGCACACGCATCTGGCAATGATAATCGCGTATCTGTATCTGAAAGATGCGACGCTGACGTCGCAGTCGCCGTCGCAGTCGCCGTCGACAGCGATGATGATGCTGATGTTTAGCTTATCTGCGTGCAAATCGGGGCAAAATAACAAAACAAATTGCTCGTCAATTTGTTGCTCGAGCGCGTAACTGTAAACCATGTGACATGGCGGCGTGCCGCTTAAGCTCCAACTTGACGCTTGACGCTTGACCTTTGACCCTGGCCGTCTTGCGTGCCCCAGCCCAATAAAAGCAAAGCTGCATCAACGCATTGCCAAGCGACATTAAAGCTCATCTATGACTCGTCCGTTTGGCATCTATGTTTTTTGTTGCTTTCTGTTTAATTGACTTTAAGATTTCATTATTCTTAATGTTATTCATTATTATTAATGCGATTAGTTGATTGTATTTTATGTTTTCTTATACTCAGATTCCGTTGAAAATTAGCAAAAGGGGTTTAATGATTTTGTGCAAACAGAAGAAGGCTTCTGCGACCACTTGAGTCATTCTAGATCAGCATGACGTGATATATGATATAGTCTAATTTTTCTGTCTGCCTGCTTGTGTGCTTGTGCATGTCCTTATGTCACATAGTGTATCTATCTATAGAGGAAAGCCTTAGGGTATCTCCCAGTCGAGCACTTTCTCTTATTGTTATTAGCTTTGTTATTAGTTAATTGCATTTAATGAGAGTTTTTTCTTGTACTAAAATATATTATTGCATAGCTTTATAAATTTGATTTTGCGTTGTCTTTTGTCATGTGACCAAACCGCAAAGCGCTCACTGAAACAGACGCTGTCGGCGAACGCAGCTACAAAATAGGCGTCCATTAAACCAGTTGTGAATTGCATTTGCGTATAGCAACAACAATCAGAACAACAACAAAAGCAACAACAACAACAACAGACAGTAGACAGACTGTCAGCATCTGAGCTGAGATCACGTACGTTTCATTTTTCTCTGTCAGTCTTGAAAAAATATATATTGTACAAAACGCATTGCTAAATCAATTAGCTTGCTCGACGTGCAGATACCTAGTAGCCAAACAAAAAGATGCGCGTGCTAGGTTTACGAGCGTTGAAGAAAAAAATATATATATATGAGAGGAACAAACATAGCTTGCAAAAAGCAGATTAGATAAAACTTGCGAGTTCTCAAAAATATTCCATTTAAGAAACTCTGCAAGCCCAATAAAAGCTATCTTTCTTTACAGTTCGAACCAGCGTGTTGGTTCAGTTCGTAAAACGGAAAGCTGAAAGTTCTTAAAAAAAATATTCCACTTAAGACACTCTGCAAGCCCAACAACCGATATTTCTCTTTAAGGTTTGAACCAGTGCCTTGGTTCAAATCGTGAAACTTGTTCAACATAGCTGCGAGCCTGGTTAAGATAAAAATTTTCTCTTTCTCTTCTCAACTAATCCGTTTATATGTGTGTTAGATGCTGAGTTTGAACCGCCATGGTTCAAACCCAATTCTCAGCTTTGCTGTAATCTTTGCAACTAGGGTATCTGCCCGTTGAGCATTGCTGTAATTATGTATCAGAAAAGCGTTGATCGAACACATTTTATGGTTTATGGTTGGCCAGGTTGTTGACTTATTTTTTCGGTTTGCCCTGCCAATTGACGGCTTGTTAAATGCTCTAACCCATCGTTAACTTAATTAGGGGGGGTTCACTTCACACAGAAAATATATCGTGCGTTTGTAATTTAATTGGATTTTTATTACAGTTTTTTTATACCCTGAACCCATTAGAAATGGGTATAAGGGTATATTGTATTTGTGCAAAATCCAAATTTATGTAACAGGCAGAAGGAAGCATCTCCGACCCCATAAAATATATATATTCTTGATCAGCATAAATAGCCGAGTCGATCTAGTCATGTCCGTCTGTCTGTCCGTCCGTCCGTCCTATAAGAGCTAGAGAAATTTTAGATGTAGGTGCTCCTAGTGCCCACGCAGATCGAGTTTGTTTCCGATAATCAATAACTTGCCCCGTTTCCAAGCAATTGATAAAAATCGATATCGATATCCGGAGTTTTGGACAATTTTGGTAAATAATAAGAGCTAGAGTCACCGAGCTTGACATATAGCTTCTAAAATAGAATATATATATGCATTTGATGTTGGAAAAAGAGGGTTCAGGGTATCCCCTAGTCGGGAGCTCCCGACTAGAACCTCTTAATTGTTTTTTGCTGCCCCAATCTTGATGTGCAATTATATTTGAATAATCAGCAAATAGCACGCGGCCAGCCGATTGTTGTTATTATTATTGTTATTATTAGTAATATTATTGGTGCATTTGTTGTTAAACAATTATTTTGTTGACAAACGAATGCACAGACAGCTCAGCTAATTAGTAGCTATAGTCGATTATCAAAACAAAAAGACTTGGTCGTTTGTTTAAAGTGTGTAAACATCAGGCCGACGTGGAAAGTGTGTCAAATGCTGTAAATACTCATGAATTCACTTAATTAATAAAATAACTGCAAGCAATTGGGACTAAGGCAATAACCAAATGTAATTGATGCACAGCTGCATATCAATTAGATTAAAATTTCATTTGCCAATTGCCAAATTAAATGCTTTGCCACATTTAAAAATCGAATTTGGTTAATTATTCAATATAAATGTGTTGGTGAAGTGACATTTTATTTAATAATGGCTTTCAATGGGATATTTATTTACATATTGCGCGCGTCATGCTTGACTTGCTTGAGGACTTGTCATGCCAGTTGTCCTGCAAGACAGTCTGCATGACATGTCAGCGAAGTTGTCTTGCAGAGCAGTCTTTATTGCCTTTTGAATGCAGATACCTTAAGGTTATACTCTGAGGAGTGAGAAGTGACCTCTCTGCGTGCTTTTTAACCTGTCCGCCAGTGCGACAGCATGTCTTTCAGGCCCAGTTGACCGGCGCTGGGTGTATACATACACACACACACACACCCACAACACGTGGACAATTGTTGTAGCAAATCTCTTGTTTACCCCGAACCATTTTAATCGAGTCAGCTGATAGCAACAACAGACACACAGACTCTGATACTGAAACCTAGCACAGATCGTGGCCAAATTTGGTTGCCAACTCTAGAGCTGTATATTCCCATTATAAGTCATATGCAAACAACAAATTTTTAATTGCCATAACAAACAGGTGAGCAGCAGAAGGTAAGCACAGCTGAACGACTGACAAATGCCCTCACTAATGATTAAATTAAGCTTAACTCTCATCGGAAGACTAGCATTTCTGCATGTCGAAGCTTAAACTAGTCGAGAAATCCAAGCGAAAATTAACGTAAAGTGCAATCAAAGTTCACTTTCTATGTGAATTGAAGATAGCAAAAGACAAACAGAGAACGAGAGAGAGAGAGAAAGAGAGATGTAGAAAGTGAGGGGGACAGAGAAAAGACGAGATGGAGGGAGAGGATCCATCAAAATGAAGAGAGAGAAAGAGAGAGGGAGGAAGGCGATCCATTAATTAAGACGACGAGCATCGCAATTGTGAATCAGGCAAAAAACAAGCTTACAAATGTTAAATGATTTTTTGATATAATTAAAAAAACAACTAAAATTCAAAAGCAAGCCAGAACTTTTTTTGACTGTGTACCTAAGCAGCATATGGGTAATTAGAGAACTGGGGCAAAGTAAATTTGAGTGCTTCTCGTTGTCGGCTCTTCTTCTAATCTAAGGCATTATCTGTGGACAAATAGTCCCCAGTGTTCTAGGCGTCATTGACAGAGCTTTTCTCATTATCAGCAGCTGGCAAATAGTATAAGTAAATATCTAATTGTTGTCCGCCTCGCAGCTCTCTAGCCAACGGTTTTCCCAGTGTTTTTGTTGTTGTTCTTTCCACCTGACAGCCAGCAATTAGGCCGGGACGGTGGTAGAGGAGGGCAGAGCTGAATGTTAATCGAAGTGTCGGGCCAGCAGGCGTTCGACATGTGTCGTTGAGGGGGGATTTCGACTGAGGAAGCTGCATTTGTCAGTTTGTTGTGAGTTTATTTCGAATGCCAGTTGCGTTCTCACAGCTGAAAAGCAAATAATAGTCGGGCAGTGATCGACTGGGTGATACTCTGCAGCCAGCAATGAGCTGCTTAGTTACAAATATTTAAATTTTTGCTGTGCAGTCTACATAGGAGCTGTGCTTCTTTTCTTCTTAACCTGCCCCTACTCCATGAGAAGCACGTTCCCGATTAGCTTGGATGTTTCTTGAGCGATCTTTATACAATTTTCAGAGCCCAACTATTCTGGATCTCTGTACACTACACAAGAGTCTATATGCCTTGTTAGGTGTCTCTCGCTTTTAAAATCTTCGACTTAGGCTTAAAAAACCAAGTGTGAAAATCGATATTTATCGTTATTATGAAATTGGGAGAGGATATCGAAGTAAGTAGTACAGGAGAATATACATTCGAAAGTTCAGGTGTTCAGCTTTTGTAGCTTACGAGATCTTCAAAAAAAATTTAAAAAAATTTTCAAAAGCCCAGATTTAGACAACGATTATTATCGATTTTATAGAAATGGGGCTTGTTATTGTTCATTAAAAATGGAATTTAATTTGGATTGCATTTGATGCTAGCCAAGAGTGTATCAAGCTTGATGAGCTCCAACAGCCCGTTGCATAAATTGGCACCCAACTTATATACCCGTCAGGTTGAGGGTATAACAATTAGATAAACACGAAGCGAAGCAAATTTAAATTATATAATCAATATACATTTAGATTTAAATATGAATTGTACAGTGCAATAATTCATATTGTATAGCATACTAAATATATACATTATAAAGCCGCCCGAGTCATTCAACTTTATGGGCGCAATACTAAAAACCCACCCAATCAATCAATTGATCTGTGTGCTCAGGCATGAGCAATCGTTGGCCGGGGCTAATCAATTAATCTAGTCGAGTAGCTGCCATAATTCAAACTTGAGATTGTGGAAAGCGAGCGGGAAACATACCTTTGGTCAGAGGCCCGTCGCGGCTGTTGCTGATATCCGTTGATGATCGCTGAAGGAATTTTTACAATTTACAAGCTATCTGCTGCAGGCCATAAATTAAGAAGCACTTAATTATTAATTTATGAATTACAATAATGACACACTGGCACACAGATGGGCAGAGATAGAGATAGAGCGACACTTTTGTAGCCAGAGATTCAGCTCCAGATATAGATATATACATATATCTTTTGTATGTATAGCTGGCACTTGGTTGGGCTTCACGAATCCAAACACTGATTTGTGCCGCGTATTTAGACTTTAAATTAACACTTCCGCGTCGCTTGAGCTGCAGCTCACTTGAAGATCACAAAAAACCTGACGACCCATACACACTTAAGTGGCATCAATTTAGCTGTACACAGGAATCTCCTTGCGAGGCGCCACACGGCAAACTGTGCCCAAAACCGGACCGCACGATCGAGCTGCACAAGCCCAACTGACTGGAATCCAATTGCCCGACTGATAAGACCTCGCACACTCGTTCCACACTCGCTCCGAGCCGAGCGAGAGCTCCAAGAGAGAAATGCGCCTGTCTGTGTGCCGATAAAAGTTGCTATATCGCATGCGATAACTGACACAACTCGCATGCGACACAAGTTGATCGCAAATGGAAAACACGCTAAAGCATAGGTAGCTCACCCAATGGAAATTCTAAGCTGGAAGCTCTTGTGTTAAATCTCTTTAGCTGAATTCAATTATAGAAAAGGAAATACCAAAACAAACTCCGAGCTGCCACAGTCCATTCCAGATACAAACACGCGCATTTGATTAACTCTGGACCTTATAGCTCTTATAATGACCGAGATATGTTAGAGAATGGGATGTTGGTTTTGAATATATAAAACAACAACTAGGAGGAGCTATGTTAGAAATATCAGTCTTAAGCCATTCATTATGTGGAAATAGAGGGGCAAAAGGCGGAGTTATCTAGCTCTTAAAGTCTCTGAGATCAAATACGTACATAAAGACGGACGGGTGGACAGACGCACGCAAATAATGCGCTGATGATGGGCTAATAATTTTAACTAATGCGATAAATGGGAGAAATATAAATTCTATTTCGAGATTAGTCGACTAGCAAATATTCCAGACAAAAAGCCATTAGAATATATATAACAAATGATTAAGAAATATTCGATAAATCGATTCGATTATCGATCGAATAAAGCTAATACAATAATGCGAGGAATGTGGCCTCCAAATTCCAGAGTACAAGTAGGAAACAGCGAGGGCCCACAAAAGCATACAAAATCTATCGAAATCGTAGCGCAGATGCAAGAAACGATAATGTCTAATCGATTACTATCGATCATTTAATGTAAATTTTGAACGGTACACAGATAATCAAGCGATTTAGAAATAACCCATCTATAACAAACTCTGATTATGCAGTTATAAATATATATATACGCGAGTGCTTCAATTTGACATATTCTGCCTGCGCGTGTATATTCTGCATATTCTGGCTTTAAGCTGATTTAGCCAACGCATTCTGGCTACAGACCTGGTCCAGAGCTCTCCGAGCCGAGCACGTACTTGTAGTAGGCCTTGTTGAGCTGCTCGAGGAAGACAAATGAGAACACCGTGTGTGGCCCAATGCGTGCCAGATAGGGTGTAAAGCCCTTCCACAGGGCAAGGAAACCCTCATTCTTGACCACCTTTAGGATGACATCGATGGCGCCCTTATACTCGGCCTTGCCATCGACCACCTTCATGTTCTGTATGCGCGTCTTGGCCATGTCCAGCGGCATGGAGGCAATCGTTGTCAGCAGGCCGGAGCACATGCTGGCCACAATGTGAAGCGGCAGACCCTCGTCCATGTGCTTTTTGAATGCGGCCTTGAACTGCGAATAGGAGGCCAGTTGGACCATATTGACGACCATGGCGCGTGCCACAGTCGGCATGCAGCCGCGCCACAGCGTAAAGACACCCTCCTCGCGTATTATCCGGACGACTGCATCGCCGACATTCTTATAATTTCGGCGCTGATCTGGCGGCAATCGATTGTCGGACATCATCCGTATGAGGGACACCTCTGCCGGATTGCCAACCATGGCGCCGCAGGCGCCCGCAAATATGCCCATGGCCATGCTGGCCAACACTGTTGGCGCCTTGTCGAAATGCTTCCGATAGGATTCGATCTCCATCTGATAGACACCCATGCGGGCCGTTGTATACGTGGCCTGTCGCAGCAAGCCGGCACTGAGGCCATTGTAGAAGGCCAAGAGGCCCTCGGATTTGAATACCTTGGCGATGCAATCGAACGAGCTGCTAAACTCCTTTTTGCCACTGGCCCCTGATATTTGCATGCGGGTCTTCACCAAATCGAGCGGCTGTACGATGCAGGAGCCCATCATGCCCGCTGTACCGCCCAGCACGTACTTCATGTAATTTGGTATTGTCTTGTTTTCCACCTCGTAAGCGATCACCATGTTGCGCATAGTATTCGAACTTTTACAAAGAGGTTATAAATTTCGAAAAGCTTGATATATATATATACTTATGTATATTTATTTATCAAAACTGTAGGCTGTGTACGCTCGTCAGTGTAGTTCCAAATTGTTGTACGATTTTTGGGATTCGTTGCCCCATAAAACGTCTTTTGATCATTCTCCTGAGGCCTACTGCTTGGCACGGCTATGGAGATTGTTATCGATGACAGAACTTATCGGACAAAATGACTGTTTGCTTGGCATTGTTATCGATATTGTTTTCGATGACAGAATTTATTGGACAAAATAACTGCTTTTTGGCATTGTTATCGATGACAGAATGCATTGGACATGGTTATCGAGATTGTTATCGGTTAAAGCATGTATCGGACAAACTGACTATTTGCACGTCGTGGTTATCGAGATTGTTATCGATGACAAAATATATCGCCATGGTCGTCATGATTATCGAGATTGTTATCGATGACAAAATATATCGTGGGCTCTTTGGATCTTTAAGGTCAAAAATGGATCGCCTTGTGGGATGTGGGTCGCTGCAGCATTGAATTTAATTGTGGCAGTTAACAGGGCAACGCCAACAGATCAGTTAACGCGCCCATCTAATTTTCCGCACATATCAGATAATTGTTGAACTTTGTCTTTGCCACCTGCCGCCCACCTGCCACCTAAGACCACAAATTAACGGGGCCCAGTCAAATGGCTCATTATCTGTTTTGTGGCCCGGGCCTGTCATCATTAGAAAATTGTTCGAATTGCAATTAGAAGAAGCTTCACATAAGGCAAAAACTGGGCCACAGTGTGGCCCGTAATTAGACAGGCCAAAAAAAAAAATTGTTATGTCAGCGAAAAGAACACAAAATATGTACTTACAAATCGCATATCGGCAACTCATTGCGGGCTAATTAAGAGCTCATGCGGCGGCGGGCAAACAAAACAACCCAACACGCAACAACAACAAGAGCTTGCAACAACAACGAGAACTTGCAACGTTGTTGATTTTCGCGTGGCTCAAACAAAAATCGCATGCAGCAGACGAAAGAGTGTCGACTAATTAGTGGGCGCGGCTTTGTGTCTCGGCTAGACGCAAACCCCGAAAGTCGTAGCATACTTTCGGGCGGCAACTATTTAAATTAGACGCCTATTTGTGGCAACTCCGGAGCTCGCAGCTTCAAGTCGAGTAAAAGTGGGCCAACAAATGCCAATTGGCAATTGTGAAAATTGTAAATAAATATTTCAACAAATTGACAACAAGCCGGCAAACGGAGCGCGCGTCTATAAATCAGATCCGATATCGGCAGCTGGTTGCGGTTGCAGCGTTCAGAGTCCGCCAGAAAACCGCGCCCGGGGCAGCCCTACAAGCGTGGCATGGAAAACTTGCCGTGAAAACAAGCGCAACAAAAACTAGCATGTAACTGAGCTGTGTCGGGCCCAAGTGACCCACTGCGAGATACCCTAAGAAATTACTTTGGAATGGTATTCCCTTTGAAACTCCCTTGAAATGGGCAAGGCATTTCGGTTTAACTTTGGTCCGATCATTATGCTTTATTACGACATATTACCATGTGTACATACCAAAGCGCAACGTTGTGCATTTCAAAATGTGCCTGTTCTTCATGTTTAGGGAGAGAAGAGGGGTATCCAAAAAGAACCTTCAACCAAAATTTGGAGTCTCTAGCTGTTGAAATCTTCGAGTTGCCTAAAAATCCAAGCTTCAGCATCGATATTTATCGATATAATGTAAATGGGAGACGATATCGAAGTAAGTATCTATTTGCTTTTAGTATAGGAGAAAAGATACCTATAATTTGAGGTATATAGCTTCTGTAGTTGCCGAGATCAACGCATTTACACAGACAGACATGGCTAGATCAGTTCGGCTCATGCTCGGAGATACTCCCTACTCCCTGTTACATAAATTTCCACAAATTCGATATACCCTCTCTTCTATATTTTCAATGAGTTCGGGGTATAAATATGTTGACAACGCGATGTTGTTGATAAGGGCAAAAGGGGAGCTGGGGAAGCGGGCAGTACATGGAAACCGCAGAGCTGAGCCGAGGCTGTAGCTTAAAGCAAAATGACAATAACAGCTGCAATTCAAAGAAGGAGTGTGCCGAGGGGGGGGGGGGGGGGGCAGCATGTGAGCGCCGAGCGAGCGACAAAAAGCGACTGCAAAAGTACACACAAAAAACGAGGCATTAAGTGGCGAACCGTTAAGAAGTCATTGGGTAGACTAAAACCTGAAACAGCAATAAAGCGACGTCGGCGTCAACGTCAGCGTCGACGCAGCGCATGAAAAACTTAACTGCCTCAATTTCTGAAGTAAACAGAGCAAACTATGAGAGAGTAAGCCTTGGCAGTAGAAGAAGAAGAACTAACAGTGAGAGCAGAGCCAAGCTTGAGAGTAAAAGTTGACAGCGCGAGCGCAGCGAAAGCTATATATATACACAGCGGAGGCCACACAAATAGAACTACTTTGTAGAAAAATTAATAAAATTGGAGAGAGAGCATTAATGTGGTCTGCTCTTAAATTTAGAGTTAAATTACAAATTATTTTTATAAATTAAAAATATTAGAATACATCAAGAGAGAAAAAGGTAATGTTGAAAATCAATAAAAAGAGATAAATATGGGGCTATTTGTATGTCTGTGTATGCACAAGTGCGCATATGTCGGCAATGTAAATGCCAATATATGCATATGTATTTAAATTGATGAACCTGTTGTCATCAAATATACATACATATATAAAAAAAAACACAATTATAGCGCCTCACATAGAACCAGACAGAGAAGCGCCTCAATGTGTGTCACACAAATCCGGTTTTCATTTTTGTTGTCTGGTTCTACCATGAACCACTGTTAAATGCTGCTGATGCTGCCAAAAAAAAAAAAAATTAAAGTAGAAAAAAACGAACGCACAATGTAATAAACAGTTATTGTTAAACAATAAATCAATAGCTGACAAAAAAAAAAAAATTCTAAACGAAAGACTTGAGCGGCAAACTTGCGATCATTGCGGCGCGCGCTCGAGAGAGCGCTTGCTCTCTTTCGAACTCGACGAACGGCGGCTTTTCGAAGTTCGAACAAGAAAGCTGCAGCTGCAGCCGAAAACTTTGGTCATTCGTCAGTGAACCGTCGTGTGGCTCACAAGCGGCGTCTAGGAGCTGAGCCGATCGCCACCAAAACCCGTTAACAATTACCGTAGCGTCTTCTTCTTCGCCGAAGAACGAACGTTTTACAAGCAACAACAAGTCAGAAGATAGAAAGAAAAATAAAAAAACAAAAGCGTCGCTCTCTGCATTTTGTTTTCGTATCACTGTTTATCGGTCTATTTGTGTTTCTCCAGCTCCAGCTCTAGCTCCAGCTTTGTGTGTGTTTGTGTGCGTGTTACCATTTGCATTTTCGGCTTTTATTTTGGAATCTCGTTTTCCATTTATTTTCGCTGTGTGCTGCGCTTTTGCATTTCTCGTTCAGTTCAGTTCATTTCAGTTCATTTCGGTTCACTTCAGTTCATTTCGGTTCATTTCGGTTCGGCTCATTACTTAGCCTGGCTTTAAAAATAGCCTTTAAATCAATTACTCAGCCGCTTCTTCTTCTAATCGCAGCGCGTGTTTAACAAAAAAAAAAAAGTGCAGCTGCACGAAATTTCACTCGAAAAGTGCTCGAAAAAGTGTTCAAAAAAAGATAAAAAAAAATAAGAAGAAAAAAAAAACGGCACAAGTTCTGTTTGCCAGGCTATTAACATTGTGTTCATAATTCCACTGCATGTACAAATATAATAAATACAAGCTCAAATAGAAAGCAACAAATTTCTACAGCAAACACAACAACAACAACAACAACAAGTACAACAACAACAACATTCAGCACAAACTAGCGGAATAGCTCGAGAAACTTAAATAAAAGAGGTATGTTAAATGCATATCGATGCTTGAAGCCGGATGGAACTAGAACAGAAATACAGTGAACACTCAGTAATGAGAGCTGCTAAGAATTGGATTGTTATAAGCTTGCCGAAAAATTTGCATTTTTATTTTATTTTATATGAGAAGAATGTGTTAAAAAAGCGAATTCTCTGAACGCAAGACAGCCTTAACTCGTCCCTTAAATTCTTAAGAATTGGATTATTATTATTTTTTTTTTTTTTTTTTGTGGTTAAAGAAAAGAATATTTTCTGAACTAAAGTTTTTTTCTTATGTATTATGGAGATAACAACCCCTTTACTTAGTTTTCCCGAGTTTCCACTATTATACTAAATATTATGAAATACTTTTAAGCAAACACTTATGTCTGGAAAGAAGACAGGAAATTTCTTTTCAAAATAATAACCAAAATATGCAATTAAGCAGCAGAACATTTGTTAAAAATTAGATCAGTTTACCAACAAATTTGTTTTGAAACAAATCGTATAACTATTAATCAACATCATTTTCGTCAGCTTCCAATTTTGTTAAAATTTTAAAGATTATAAAAAATTATCGCTTGTAATAAAAATTTCCAGAAATGAAACAAATAAGAGTATTTTCTGATAATTTTTTATTAGTTCGCGATTTTCTAAAAATTAGGCAAGGAATTATCTCTAAAAGAATGCGCATAAAGTGTGTTTTCCCGGAAAAGTCCATTCAAAATTTTCAGAAAATACTTAAAGCTATGCTCATGCAATTATTTAATACAAATTTCTGTATATTCAAAAATTTGTGCATCTACAGAAATGGGATATAGACTGGATTTAATGTAAAATCATTTATTTAAAAAACCGCAACGTGTTCCAGTTAGCGAGCATTCACTGTATATGGACTGCATAACTGTTTGATTATTTCATTGACAAGCGGCGCTACAGGAAGAACCTGTAGCTCGGGCCCCGGCTTAGGCCAACTCGGCCAAATGGTCAAAAGCGTGTGGATCTTCATTTCTCCGATTTTCCAGCTAATATATTCATTAATGCATTTTACATCGCAGCCGATTTGCATATCGCATTCAATTGGAAAAGAAGACACAGATGGAGTTCAAGTCTTTTGATTGAGTATTGAATAGATTTTCACGTCCATTGACTGGGCCATAAAATGTGATCTCTGCAGCCGAAAATAACACTTGCAGCACGATTGAACTTTAAGCCGAATTCTTTGCTGTCTGCGGGCCGCAATCGCAGCTAAAACTGGCCAATTTTTTTTTTCCTGTCCGTGGGAACTCTTTGAGTCGCGTCTGGCATTTGCCTGTGCGGCACACATTTTTCAGTTAGCCTAGACGAAACTGGCTTTCAGAACAGGAATTTCCACTCCTACAACAAACACAGAGCGCTGTAATTGACATTTGCAATACCCTCTGCTGAGGGTAAATCAATACTGTCACGAAGTGTGTTACATGAGAGAGGAAGGCACAAAGTGAATGCTCTTTCTATACAAGATCTTAGGGGATACTTGGTTCAAAGGTATAAAAGAGATTGGGATTAACTAAACTCCACTTGTTATATAGTATATTTGAAAGGGTATCTATTCGTCGTCAACCGGAAAAGAATCTCTTCTTTCCTTTCTTCAAGGAACACACAAGGTTTGAGCTCCTTAAAGGCAGACAGTTGGATACATATAATGTAGAGTATTTAATCGTCGTCAACCGGAAAGGATTCTTCTCTTTCCTATTGAAGAGAAGTTTTTCTCCTCAACGTTTACGCTCTTTAGAGGGAGGTTAACTCCACATATAGAGTATTCATTCGTCGTCAACCGGAAAGAAGAGCTTCTCCTCTTTCCTGTTCACTAATTGCAAAGATTTTTTGCTCTTGTTTTCAACTTGAAATTCTTTGATTTTTAATCGTCAACAATTAAGGTCAAAATACGAAACTGGAACTCAATGTACAATAATAAAATAAAATACAAATTGCGTAAATCTAGACGAATATTTCCGGGCCAAAGATGGTTACTTTCGTTTGATACGCGGTACGGGGCTTGGGCGGCGTGCTGGGCGCCTTCCTCACGGGCGGATCAGCTGAGCCGGATGCGAAGCTGGAACTTGAACAGGAGCTGAAGCTGGAGCTCTTGCGTCGGCGCATGCTGCGCAGCTCGTCGCGCAGCTGTTCCTTGTAGACGAGCTCCCGCTTGCAGGCCTGCAGCTCCTCGACGCTGCAGTGCTTCAGCTGGCGTATGGTGCGCGAGACGAGGCCGTCGATAATGTGGATTTTGGTCCGCGACAAACGTGTCGGCTCCGCATGCCGCCGGGTCAGCTCACTTTGATACTGGAACAGCAAATAGCCCACGCTCGGACGTGCACCTCGACGATTCTGGCTGTTGTTGCGTTGGCTTTCCATGGCAATTGTTTGGGCTTCGAGAACTCAGTTGCTTCGAGCGGATGTGGTGGCTGTGACTGCTTGGCAGTGCGAGCTGTGAATGATGTCCTCTTGTACTTTACCAGGATTATTTATATCTGGGCCAACAGGGGGAGGCGCCTAGCTACCTGTTGCGGCAACTGGACTTCTGGCTTCTCTGTGCTTGTGACCTGTGCGCGGTTCGCGTAATTACCTGGTGTCAAAGTGCGATGCCGTGTTATCGAATCACCAGATTGTTGTTGCCTAGGTAAAACCCACGTTTGCGCTCTTTCTCTTGCTCTGGCTTCTGTTGCAAATGCTGTTAAATGTTTGACGGCCCTTGCAAAGGTTGCCTTTGATTTGTTTGTCTTGACTGAATTTTCGTTGAACAGCAGCAACAATTTATGACTCGACCTTTGTATTAATATGCCAAGCTCTCTAGAAAATGCTTGGCTAGATTGTAGTCGTAAAAGCGAAAGTGTTTGCATGGGGCACTCATAGATACCCTAGCAAATATGAAATATTCACTCGTTAATAACTCGAGTTTTCGTTGTCGGACTTAAATGAAATGTTCAAGGCTGACATATGGCTATCAAATGTGGCCATATACCAAAAATCAAGGCTATGCGGAATATATAAACTTTTAAAAAATCCCCTTGCCTTTGCCCAGCTCACACTTGCGCCCCCCGCCCGCCATTTCCGCGCGTTGGCGCTTAATAAGTCAACTTAATTTTTCATTAGCCCAACTAATTAATTCGCTTGAACTACTTCCATGTCCTTGTAGCCCTTGGCCTAATAAATGTGCTTTCATTTTTGCAGAAATACAATTTATTCTGGCCGTGCGCGACCCTCTTCCACGGAGTGCTTATTAAATATTTATTTATGAACGAATCCACGCGTCCAGCCGTCTGATCTCCCCCCCTCTCCTTCTTTGCCCCTCGCCGGCTAGGGCTAACATTTGAAAATGACTTTGAGCATAATTATTATTTTCACTTAATTTAATTGAGCTGCCGATGCGAAGTGCTCTAAATGCGCAATTTCAACTAAAACTTTAGCATAATTATGTTAAAATGTGTGCCAAAGAAAAGTGAAAATTCCCGCTCCATTGTTTGTCTTTCACTCAAAGCGCTAAGCGCTGCGACTTGTCAAAAATTCTTTTAAATGTGCTCGGCTGCATTCAACAACAACAACAACAACGATAACAACCGTAACAACAAAAACAATTATAACTACGTAAAGCCCACATCGAGCTCTGCCAGTGAAAGTTCGACAGGGCGCTTAAGCTTTAAATATTTTATTTTAAATGCCCTTCGCATAGGCTCTTTCAGTTTAAAGACTTGCTTGGCAGCAGGCAAAATATACTCTATGAAAAGTTCAAGGAATTCGAATACGATTTACATATTCAAGCCGAAATGTAGAGAGATTCATGGCATATGATACATATCCGTCAGGGTATTTGAAGTGCGACATTTCGTAGTTGAAAATTCTTTCCTACATATTATGCTAATGCTTTTGCTATGCCTTATGCATGCCTCGCAATGCTCATATATGTATAAATACATTCATTATAAGACGCTGCTCGTTTTGTGACGCTAAATGCAGGGCCCGCGAGGCACACACAAAGACGAAAACGTAGACGTAGACGATAAACGACCTACAAAAATCTGAAAAATCCCTCATAATGAAAATATGAAAAGAGCAATCGAGACTTTGGCTCATCGCCCGAACCCATTCAAAATGAATGAAAAGGGTATTGAGTAATATACGTTAAAGGTAGAAGGCCAGCACCAAAGAGTACATTTATTATGGGTCAGATGGGCATGAGTTGGCTTGGAGAACTACAAAAGTTGGGGATATATTACCACAGAGTACATAAATTCTTGGTCGGGATGAGAAGCTGCTTCACTATTGGACACTACGGAAACTATTCTCTTATAACATACAAGAAACGATTGCATTATGTTCTGTCGATATCTATCTTTCTCCCATTTTTCAGTTCTATAAAGTCTGTCTTCTTAGCGTAGGTCAATGATTTTAAGAGCGAGATAAAACGGACTTGGTATTCAAGTCGAGTATAGTGCAGTATATATAGTATACATATTTATTAGGACAGTCTCAGACTCTATAAAAAAACCTCCATTTTAAAATGTATATAGTTTACACATGTATACTTGGACAAAGTTGCCTTTTGTATACGTCCCCCATCATAGTATAGTATTAATTATATATATTTATAAAGAAAAATTCATTCCAGTAGGCAGAGCTTTGATGTACACACTCTATTTCAAGTCATATTTAAGCCATGCAAATTTCATAAAGATCGGACTACAAATACCGAGGTTTATCGAGACTTTATATCCTATAAACAATGTGTGTGCCGTGGCTAGAAGACGCAGAAGCAGAAGAGGAAGCAGCAGAAGAAAACGCAGAAGAAGAATCTGCTGCGTAAAGTGCGGCGATGAGTGTGTGTGTGTGTGTGTGTGTGTGCTTGTTCAGCAAGTTTAGCTAATGCGAGGTATCTTCTAGTCGGGCACTCTCAATCGCTTTTCGGTTGTCTTGATTATAATTGTGGTTGAGCAGCAGCTGACCGATAAATTTGGATGCCTGAACGAGCACAACTTCGCTGCCCCGGGCACCTCCTCCTCCTCCTCCCTCTCCCCGCTGAGTTGATCAGGTGGAGCTTGGAGCGGCGAGTTGCGAGCGTTGAGCGCGTTGAATTGGAAGCTGTCTGCGAGCTGTCAAACGCAGCTATTGCTGTTCACATCGATGGCCGCACTTCATTTTTGGCTTTGACCTTTTGTTACCTGACCCGCAATGTCGTGGCAGCGGGGCGAGGCAAGCGCTCATAAAACGCTGATGCGTCGCATTTGCTTAAGCCGGCGCGTGGTCTTTCCCAAGTTCTTAATCCGGCTGCGAATATCCTTTTGTTATTCTACATTCCCGCTACTGGCTGGCAATTATAAAAGGATTATGCCATTTGTGACCCGACTGTCCTCTGCCCTCTGCCCGTCAGGCGCATGCATATATATTTCATTATGACGCACTTTAATGAATTACCTGGAAGTTGTTAGGTGCACAAAAGGCATCGGGAATTTCACGCGAGCTCTGTGCAAGTTCTAGAACAATTTTTGACTCTCACAATGGCTATGCTAATGAGCCGCAAGATGCGACACTTGGAAGCACACGTGACAATGACAGCAGCAAAAGCACCTAAACAAACAAATTTCAAGAACTTGCTGGAAATGTTACCAAAAAAGGAAAACAACGCACGGAAAACCAAGCTGACCAAAAAGCATAAGTAATGGCAGAGTACAGTGAAGGCTCGTTAATTGCAACATTCGTTATGTCAGCATAGTGAACGCTTGTTTATTAAACCATTCAGTTAATAGAAATTGGGACTTCCGTTTTAAGAGTAAATATATATCGAACCCGTATTCAACCAAAAAGAGACAAAACTTAATCAACTTTATTGTTACGAGTACGATATTTATCGTAAATACTCAAAATGATGCGTGTATTCTTTTAGAAAGAACTCGGAAAATGGTGCATACAGGGTATACGATGGCTTACTTCATGTAAATGTCAAAGAGTATCCGAGTTTTTAACATACCTCGAAGATTTTAAAAGCTAGACTCCGCACAGTTAGAGTGTAGGCTCTCGTCTGGTATATACCATATATAGATACCCCAAACTTGATATATAGGTTTCTGGATGATATAAATAGATTCAGAACATTTCACTTTTCGGATAATCTCCCAAATCGGAAAAGTGACATTGTTAAAATGAAAGCCTTGAGCTGAAGTATGTAGGAACTTTTGTAGTACATATTCAAGCCTTGAAAGTTTCATAAGGATCGGACTCCAAGCACCGAAGTTAATCAGGAAAGCATTTCTTATGCATAGAGTGGGATTATGGAAAGAAGAAGCACATTCACTGCGGAAAGTGAAATGCATATTAAATGAAATTGTTGCTCCTTTTTCCTCACTTCTTCGGGTCATACAATCTCCGTGCTTTGTGATATATTTAAGATATATATTCATTAGCCAACTTGGCCTAAGATACCATAAAGGAGATAAGCTTGCTTGGACAAACAGTTTATAGTTGACCCACATTTCTGGGGTTAGCTTCTGTTGCGATTCGTAAGATATATCTATAAAGAAGACATATCTGCTTTAGATAAACATTATATAGTTGAACCACAATTCCAGTGGCAGCTTATGTTTCAATTCATATAATAAAAAAATGACAGAAATGTGGATCAATGCCAATTTGTGTATAAATTGCCTAACAAATGACTGGGACCATTCGCTTTACCTACCCCTTCAAGCTCTTCATATAGATGCCATATCATCTGGGGTAGTGACCTGTTTCTCAACGCCCCGTTGAGAACGCGACAAGTTCTTTCATGCCTCGCTGCATTCGAGCATCTGGCTTTTGCGCTTATTTGTATTTGCATATGGATATGGATATAAGTGTGTGTTATGGCTGGTAAGCCAAACGGTTGGCGTTCAAAGTGGATTAGGCCGGATTAAGCCACGAAATATTTTTGCACAAATATTTACAGTTGCCCGACCTGAGGCCAGGCACAGGTACAGGTACAGGTAGCATCCAGGTAGAAGCGTGACGCATATAAGCCACGTTCAATGCGACATTGTCTCACATTTGATCAACGGCAAGCAAAGCAACAGCAACAACTTAGACAAAAATGGAGCACGACAAGCTGCTGAAGCCAACCGTCTCGTATCATTTATTCCTGTACCGCGAGGAGCTGGCCAGACGGAATGCACGCCAGCTGCGTCTGTCCCGCACCAAGATCGAGATCACGGACGAGCTCATCTCGCGTACGGTGCGCAACATCAAGAGCTGCAGCATGGACGATCTAAAAGCGGTCAATCGGGAGCTGATCTTCAAGCGCAAGCTGCGGCACAATGTCTCCAAGCTGCGCAAACAGGCCAAGAAGCAGAAGTCGCAGTCATGAGATGAAGCAGGAGGAGAAACGTAGTCATAAGTGGAAGGTTGGCGAGGAACGACAACAAAAACGTGTATATAAACATTTTGTAAATAAAAACTCTGATTAGATTATGCAAAAAGCAACGGTTGTCTTTTGATGCTGCATTTAAAACTATGATCAGAATAATTGAGCGCATATTCCCAATTCTATTCGCGTTGTTGCTTAGAAATGAAATACATTCTAAAAACATTTGCAATATTTCTAAAAGGGAGCATAAATATGTGATAGGCATGCATTTTTTCTAAAAGCAGAAACAATTTTGAAGAATATAGAAAAATGTTCGAAATATTTATCAGAATAATTGTCAAAAGATCAACAATTTATTCCTGAAATCAAAGGGTTATTAAAAAAGTTATCAATAAGTACTCTGCTTAGATTCTGCAGGGAGAAATAGTTATATTTTTCTGCTCCATTACAAAATAATCCCATTCCAAGGCTGTATTTAAAACAAGAGGTTCTAGTCGGGAGCTCCTGACTAGGGGATACCCTGAACCCTCTCTTCCAACATCAAATGCATATATACATATATTCTATGTTAGAGCTATATGTCAATTTTGGTGACTCTAGCTCTTATTATTTACCAAAATTGCACAAAAAACAGAATATCGATATCGATTTGTATCGATTGCTTGGAAACGGAGTAAGTTATCGATTATTGGAAACAAACTCGATCTGCGCAGGCACTAGGAGCAACTACATCTAACATTTCAAGTCTCTAGCTCTTATAGGAGAGATCCTTGCGTTCATACATACGGACAGACGCACGGACGGACAGACAGACGGACATGGCTAGATCAACTCGGCTATTGGTGCTGATCAAGAATATATATACTTTATGGGGTCGGAGATGCTTCCTTCTGCCTGTTCAGGGTATAAAAAGATTTCGGAAATATAGAAATGGGTTTTAAAAATAAATCAGAATAATAGTCAGAAAATAAAAATTGATTCCCGAACTCAAAGCTGCGACATAGCCAAAAAAAAAAAACTAGTCATAAGCGAAGCGGGCGATTTGGGTCATCAAAAGAAAAAAAAAACTGTCAATAAACATTTTGTCAATAAATGATACTGATAAGATTCTGCACTGGAAACGCTTACCGCTTGCATATTATTTGGCAAAACTTGTTAATTTGATGGTCTATTCAAAAAGTGGAGAAGCTTAAGCCCCAGTAAAAATGGCGAGAGAGAGGAGAAGCAAAAAAAAAAAACTGGGCAGCTGAATCAGCAAACGCCGCACAAAGGCAAAATGTAAACTTCTTCGACTTGGACTCAGATTTCGACTTGGCTGCAAAAGCGAAATACGCAAAAAAAAAGTCGTTTGCATTGAACAAAAGTAAATGGCTAAAAAGCTAAGCAAAAAATGAATTTCATGTTAACGGCAAAGCGAAGCCAAAAAGCTGAAGCTCCCTGGTGGAGTGGGCGGAAAGGGGGTGGAGGGGGGGGGGACTGCCTAGGCTAACAAGTTGCAAAAATATTGTTGTTTTTTTTTTTGTGGTCAACAACTTAATTAGAAATTGCAAATGCAATTAAAAAACGCAGCGCCACAAATGCGGCTGCCAATTTTGTTAAATCAAATTTAAATATATAAAAAATATTTATAGAGGTTTTCATATATACATATATATATATATATGTCTATGGCCGACCGCTTTGTAGCGCCATGAGAAACCGAAACAAGTTCGCTGCATAAATTAACCAAAGTCAAAGTAACGAAATCAAAGTGCCAAACAGCACCAAACGGCAGCAGCAGCAGCAGCAGCTGAAGAGAGCGCAAAGATCAGAGTTGATTTAAACACACTGCAAAACAAGAAAGCACTAGAAACAAATACTAGACGAAGACTTAATGCACTCACTGTTAAAGCAAAGCAATTAAGCTTGGATAAGCTGAAATAAAATCTGTTTAGTTTATCACATAAACATTTCAGCGAATGCCCAGTCCAGCAGAGCCTAACGTGAACAAATATTGTTGTGATATAAGACTCTTAATGCAGGTTACTGGTTCGAATCCCTTGCTTTTTAAACAAGCTTGTGAGTTCAGTTCGGGTTACGCTAGCTGTTTTCAAATCAACTCAATTGAAGTACAGTCAGAGCCACACTCGACAGCCTCTGCTGTCAGCACAGTCGAACAGTGTTGCACACAGACTCAAGCTCTGCGCGTTTCACAACACTAGATATCCATTATTGCTTTCTTTTGGCTAATTGACAATGCTTTATAAACAAATTTTAGAGTTCACTTCAACATATTTATATCTGCGACATATTTATATAATGGCAAAGCAACTCAAGAGAAGTTGCTGGTTCAAATCGATGCATATGCACATTGCGTTTAGTAAGCTAAAAGTCACAGTAATTTCTAACACCATTAAAAAGGCGAACTTAATAGTTTTTAGCCATGTTCTAGACTGTTAATACTAACAATAAACTATTAATAATTATTGCTAATTAGATTCCCAACAAAATGGAAACTAAAAATAGCTAAAAACTGAGACTCAAACCGGCTCAGTTAGCTGCACTTACACATAAATAATGTGGCGAAACGCACTTTGATTAAGTTACGTATGCGGTGCTAAAGTGATGAGACCCTGGGGAAGTGTATGCACCGAAAAAGTTAGCAACTAACAACAAAGTCACGATATAAATAAAGAGCAGTCAACGTTAACGGCGAGCAATTTTTTGCTGTTGTTGTTGTTGTTATTGCTGGCCTCTTGGAGCTGCAAAATTTATAACTTGACATTGTTGAATTTATGTGGCCAAAATGTTGTAATAAAACTCGAGCCTCTCAACACATTCGGGCCAAAGTCTGGCGCCAGCGCTTGAAATGATTGCAAATATCATTCCCAATTCAATAATAATTGTCTTAATTAAATATGTGCACATTAAACATCTATATATATTTAATCATCAGGCATTAGATAATGGCAGCACTTTTGGGCCACAAAAAATTCTTGAGATTCTTTTGTGGCTGTGGGCATAAATTTTTGAACAAATGAAAATACGAAATTTTTGCCGGGTCACAAAAATAACAGAAATAAATTACGAAAATTGGACTTTAATTAATCTTTATGAGTTTATGCAACAAGAACAACAACAACAACAACAACAAATTTGATTTCGATACATTTCGTGGTGCTTTTGATTGATTCCGCAATTGGAGCGCTCTCAACGCCTAAATCCGGCCATAATCCGTGTATTTATATAACATTAAATGCTTTGTTTTCATTTCATGGCATTATAAAAGTCGCAACTCAACTCGACCCGGCTCAGATATCGACGATATCTGAAGGACAGCTGGGCTTACGGTTCTGTTCTGTTCTGCTCTGCTCTTGACGAATGGGCATTTTGTGGCTGGCCATAGCAACAAATGGCAGCAGCAATAACAACAAAATCATCAAATCACGACTTGAGCGCCTTTGATTGACGTGCAGCCAGAAACGGCGTAGCACAAAAACGGCGACAACAATAACAGCCAAAGCAATGGCAACAACTGATTGTTCATAATTAAAGCTAAAAGGCCCGCGGCAAGCAATTTTCGCAACAATTCTGTGGGCCGTCGCGGCAAATGGCAAATGGCAAACGGCAAACGGCAAAGAGCCAACCGAGCTGCAAATTATCTCAGACCAGTAACAGTATATAAACTTATATAAACATGCACTGCGAGAAATACTTTGTTCTTAATTGTAATCTGAACGAGGGCGAGCGTTTGTCGAGCTTTCTTCTTCATCTATGAAGCTAACTTGATCTCGGGAAGTAAGAAAGAATGGCTTGAAATAGGTTTATAACAAGAATTTAAGTGCATAAAATAAGTGAAAATTATTCCTAATTCAAGCACATTTCCTTGAAGAATTCCTCTATTTGAGATTCGTGTGATTCGTGTGTCTTGAATTAAGTATGGATATTTCGCATTGAATAAATAATTGCTCGAAATAAGAGTTTTCTGCCAAATCTAAGCAATTTCGACCCTCTGCAAATTTCGACAATTTTGTACTTATTTCGCTGAGTGTATTTGCCATGTAACTGGCAGCAGATACCTGCAACAGTTCCATAGACAAGTTTGGGCCGCATGTCACGCCCCGTTAGGCAGCAGCAGCAGGCTGCGCCTGGACTGCTTATTAACGCATAATTAGCATATTTAGTCTTGGTCTAAGATTGTGATTCCAAGCTGTCGCACAGGTCCACAAGGCAACCGCCACCGCTCTCCATCCCCCCGCCACCCAACCAATCCGCCCCCGCCTTGAACGGTGCTGCCTCGTTGACATCGGCTGCAATTTGTCGATTTGTCACACAATTTCAGCAGCAACGAATTCAGTCTTCAACCGGGCAATAGGGCAAGGCGTTCCCCCTTTCCACTTTGTACTTCTCCCCACCTTATTGCCAACGTCTTCGGCGCCGTTTCCATCATTCCGAGCGCCAACACGGTCCGGTCTGTTCGTGGTCATTGCGAGCTAAGCCTCATTTAGCTGCAGCACTCTATTACTTGAACCAATTGCCCAGGCCAGGCCGTTGAGCGTGTCTGACTAGCGGTTACCCTATACTCAATTCCGAACAAGGTGTGGAAAATAACAGCTTTCAATTGTATCGCTGTTAAGTTTCTCTCGTAACGAAATGTTGCATGTTATACCCCTTTTTCCACAGCTTACATTTGTGTAGGGTATAACAAGCGGCCGAGCGACCTGCCGCCCACCTTTCAGTTGTTGCTGAAGTTGTCATTGTGGTTGTTGTTGTTAATGTTGTTGTAGTTGTTGTTGTTGTTGTTGCTGTGGTGTCTGTTACAGTTGTGCTGCTTGTGCCATTCACTTTATGAACATTTCAGTTGCCAACGCCAGCAACAACAACAACAACAACAACAACAACAACAGCAACAATTGTCGCTTTGACATTTAACTACAATTACTTTTTAGTGGTCTTTCATTGGCTTTGCTTGCTTCGTGTTGCCGTTGTTGTTGTTGTTGTTGCTGTTGTTGCTGCGACATTTTGGTCTGTCCCCTCACCCCTCGCCCCTCACCCCTCGCTGTTGTCTATAACGAAACTTGTTATAATTAAAATATGCGCATTTTTTTCAAGGTGTTGCTGGCAATTAAATTGAAAATGTTTTTCTGCAGCCAAACAGCTGGCCAGCCCCAGAGAGAGAGAGAGAGGGAGAGCGAGAGAGGGAGAGGGAGAAAGTGCTGGCCAATAAATCAAGGCAAATGCAAACAGAATCTGCGCTCTGCGCATTGCGTGTGACAGCCATGAATAATGCCTACTTGAAGGTATATCCAATTTGGCCATAATTGCACTGAGCCAAAATGTGATGCCCGACAATGCTCTCACCGGGCGTACCATGTGGTATTTTAGTTGTGCTCTGTTGGCCTGAACTTCGTTTTGGCCCGAACCTGTTGTAGTTGCTGAAATCAGCCACAGGGCCATAGCAGCTTTAAGGTGTGGCTGCAAATGCCTCTAAAAATACCCTAGCCGAGGGTAGTCCGAGGAAGAATAGACAACTGCAATACCTTAAAGTATATTGTTTTAATACGAAAGAAAAATTGTTTGATTGTTAAGAAGAATCTTAGTTTAGGTTGCTGTCTAAGCAGCTCGACCTGGAGGGGTTGCGTCTATTAACTAATCGAGTTCCCTGCTGTTCTTTAGGAGGCTTTTAGAGATTCTAATATGTGACTAAAAACCTATCAACATCGGACAAGTATATATCACATACTTTCCTCAACCAAAACCTGGCTTTACAGATTCGACAAATCAAATTCGCGCACTGCTCACTGCGCTATAAATCAGGCACATATCATTTAGTCGCCCTTTTCTATATATAGCTATATTATCCAGAGTATTTAATCTTCGCCCGCTGAAAGTTAACTGTTTGTAGCCCATTTCTGTGTCTGTTGTGGGCGTGGGCGCTTGTCGTGTCGCTTGCTGCCCGACTCGAGTCTGAAAGTGGAGCTGGCTGGCAAACTGGCTTACTTTTTCATCTGGCGGTGGTTGCATTCGAGGTGGTTGCATTTTTACCACTGGTTGTTGCTGTTGTTGTTGCTCTGTGCACCGCCTGTCTACAACTTTGGCATTTACAATATTTAATCTCATATTTGCGCGAGGGAGGGCTCTCAAATGTCGCGCTCTGCCGAGGCGTTACGGCCAAATGGCACAACTTATGGATACTTAATGCGGGCTGTTTGACTCGCATATTGGTGTGTTGCCTGGCAGCAGGCAGCATGCAACATGCGGCTTGTCGCATGCGGCATGCGGCATGCGGCATCTATGGGCTGCAATTTAAAGCGTTTTCATTTTTTATGCATGCATTGCATAGCATTTGTAGCTCATTTGCATTCGTGGTTGTTGCTCGCCGCACATGATGTTGTTGTTGTTGTTCTTCTTCTTCTTCTCGTCGTTGTTGTTGCCAGCGTCTGCCATGCAATTTGCTGCAAAATGAAACCGAACAAACCGAGAGCTCAGCATTTGGCAGCATTAAATTTAATTTTATTAAAAAACTTTGAGCCAGCCACATGTGTGTGTGTGTGTGTGTTGTGGGTGTCTCTGTGAGTGTGTGTTGTGTGTTGCCTGGGAATTTTACAATTGACAACATGAGCGAGTTGCTGCTGCTGCTTCGTGCTGCTGCTGCTGTTGCTGCTGTTGTCGCCGCATGTTGTTGACGTGTCTGTTGCTGCCGTCTGCTTCTGCTGTTGCTGCTGCTGCTGCTGCTGTTGCTCGCCTTTTTGTTTTATTGTCGCCCTGTGCGGGCGTGTCGAGCGTCGCTGCTGGCTTTGATGACAGCAGCGCTCGATAAAGTTTTCAGTTTTCAGCAGTTCGAGTGTTGGCAACGAGACTGAAATTGGTAACAATTACGAGTACTTTAACTGCTTGCACTTTTTTGCTGCTATACTCTGTTTAATATGTGAGATACGAGTATATTCGTTCTGCATATTTAGCTACTTTGAGAGGCTCCTGCCTCTAGCATCTACAGACTGTGCTTTTGACAGTAGCTTGACAAATGCCGTATGCTTGCTGAGGCTTTAACTTGTTGTAAACTTGAAAAGCGTAAAGCGACCAGGAGTGAGTCCTCATTCTGTGTGTCTTAAGTAGGAGCTAAAAATAAAGCAGAAGCCAAAAATAAAGGCCCACCTCCGCATCGAATCGAATCGATATATCTTTCTGACACTGCCCCGCCCACTGGATCTGACAGTCGCACCCAATTATAAGAAAACCACCGCTGTCAATTATTATACAGCGTATTGCTGCGTTACTTGCAGACCGACTGCAACGTTCCTGCTGTGGCCAACAATGCCCGTGACGTGCTGAGTTATCGTTATCGCACTGTCATCGACTCGGCCGAGGCGCCGCCCTTCTGCCACCTGAGCTGCTGCTGGCGTTTTGCATATTCATTTGCGGCAGGCCAAGGACATCATCGAAGTCGTCGGCAAACGATATCGCGAGCGCGGTTCTCATCATCATTTGCATATGTTACACTTTATTTATTGTGCTTGTTGTTGTTGTTGTTGTCGCATTTCTCGCGCCGCATTACAACAGCGCATATAACTCATACGCAGCGTTAACCTCGCGCTTTACAGCTCGCATTATTTTCGCCAGCGCTGCGCCTGTATTTATGGCCGTTACGTGAGACACTCGGTTTATGTGACAATTGCTTTTTGTTCGTTAAACATATTTTCTGTATCTTATTATTTCTCTTTGCTCGCTCGCTTTTCTGGTTTCCCTGTTTCGGGCTATAATTCCGATTGTTCGGTTGTAATTTATGCCTTTAAATTGTGCAAGAAATTTGCAAAACATTTATTAGCTCCATTTGGCTCGGTGCCTGCAAATGAGTCACTTGGGCTTCTTCTTTTCCCTGGGGGAAGCCTGTCATCTGCGCTTTGTCAGTCAGAGATGACATTTTGTGAATTCGTAAGATAATTGATTTTGTAAGCTTAAAATAGTTCCTTTTGATATCGACATATATTATGTGTTTATCGGTAATTAAGGAGATGGTATTAAATTAAAAAAAGATATAACCTTCAGTATTAACACCAGTTAGACACATCTCGTTTCTTTCAAGATTGAAAAGGTGTTCATATTTCTTTCACAAGTAACGGTAACATACAAGAAAAACTCTCTTAGAAGGACAATGATTGTCCGGTAATTTCTGTCCCGAGAGGGGTCCGTCTTATAGGAGGCAAATGTCTTGATTAGTAATGGGTTTCCGTCTAATATGATAGTACGTTAGGAGAGTTATCACTGTCAATCGACAAATGTCAATATTGGAATAGTAACAAAGTCCACTTCAATCATCTCGCTTACAATTCAACTGAATTCTCATATACCGCATCCCATAAATATTGATGTTATAAAACACATTTCCCTATCGATAATACACTTATCGACTGCACCCTAATCGATTGATTCCGCGCCAATAATTGCAAGTGTAACAGCGGTTTATCGATGGCACTTAATTACTCTCTTTACTGTGAAGATATCGATGTACCGATAACACTTAAATAATTCTCTTTCATATTTATCATATATCGATTAATCGATATCTCCTAATTATTTTCCCCTATCGTATTTGTCACACTGTTCACAAACGGCCCTCGTTAGCAGCTAGCTTTGTGGCAATATGCAAAGAATAATTCAATAGGTTTGCGTTCTGTTTTGTCAGCCTGTCTGTTGTTTGCCCGTCTGTCTGTTGTGATTGGCCAACAATGGGCGAGCCAGTAAGAATATCATTTTCGCATTTTGATGTCCGATTACAGACAGACAACAGCAAGTGTGATAACTAGAGCAGCAAAGCATGGCGGCAACAATGCGAAAAGGTAAAAAGCCAGCAGCAACTATTATGACAGCAAATAACTAACACAAAGGCAATTTGTTGCACACACAAACACAACCGACACATGCATACACATGTATACACTCAGATAGAATGTATCTCATGGATACAAATGTTGCTGGAAGACAACTCAATGCACGCGGCTCGACGCTTGGTCCAAAGTTGCCGGCTATGAAAAATGGATCTGCTCCAGAAGATTTCAGTAATCTCGTTCGTCACACTTGGCCGCTCAACTACGAATTTATGAAGCCCCATCAGAGCTGTCCCACTGGAGCAATGGACGCTCCCCCTGGTTGCCGAGCTGCCGGGCTGCCGGGCAGGGCCAACTAGTTGTCCAAGCTAAAAACTTTTATTAACTTGTAATGCTTGCTGCTCGATCTCGATGCACTTTGCCAAGAAATGCACTCAAGAATGTAACGCGCGACTGGTCAAAGTGTCAGCGTATCTAAGTATCTAACTACCTATGCACTTGCAGAAAAAATGCATAAATTCATAAATTTAAAATATGTTTTTAATAACTCAAGGAACCTTTTAGATCGTGTTGACTTAATTTGAGAATGTTTTACAATGAAGTATACTCAACCTTTGGGTCTTCATATAAGAGATTTTGGAATAAGTTGAAATAATTCAAGACCTTTTTAAGATCTTTTCAACTTATTCTAAGAATGTTCACGAATGAGATGAGCTTGAAAGTTGAAGTATAATACTGTACTGCACAATACTCAATACATATTCAAATAGAATTCTGAATATCAGCAACCTACTTGCAGATCTTTTCAAGTTCTTATGCACTTAATTTAAGAATAAGAAATATTTAAATATTACCACCAAGCCCAAGTCAAAATATATAAATTTAGCTCAGATTGAAAAAATAGTTGAACATGTTTTTAGCTTATTTCAAACAAGCTATTTATAATTTCAAGTATTTATGTACGAACGAACTGAACTCACAATTTGAAGCCTTAGAATTGAAAAGCGGCAAAGTTTTCTTCGAGTGTATCTGTGAGTATGTGTATCTGTTGCAAGGTTCAATAGATGGTTGCAGCCATTGTGTGTGTTCCCCCTTCCTCGCGCTCTCTGTCTGTTTGCCATGGCTAAAACAATGCGGCAGGTGAATTAGATGAATTGGTGAATTACAGATTGCCGCAACTCATTTGCATCGCAAGCGTCTCGTTTGCGGCTTGCGAAATCGAAAACTCCGCCAAATGACTCTGGCAAAATCGGCAAATGGGCGTTGACTCGGCGCACAAATGTCGAAAGATATTCATACAATTATTATGACGATGTCGTCGTCGTTGTCGTCGTTCGTTGGGCGTAATGAACTTTTGCGAAAAATATTCCATGCGCCTTTGTCTTGTTCACATATTTCATATTTCATATCGTTTCTTTTGAAGGGCCGTCTTATCGCCCAGCTCTCATCTGGCCAAAGACCCAGCCCTGTTACCTTTTGGTGCCATTTAACGCCATCTCTGGCATTGCAATTTTGGCATTTCCACACACAGACACATTTTCCAATTAATTAAATGAAAAATGAAACCATTTTACAATTGACGTAAAATATAATTAAAATTGCGCGCATGCAAAGCACAACAACAACCTAAAAAAAAAAAAGACAAGCCAGACAGAACGCACACAGAGACGGGGGAAATATGTGTCAGGGGCCAGGGGCATCTGCTCTGTAGTTGTGCGACGCATTCAATCAATGAATTGCAGACAAAATGCCAAATGCAAAATGCGAAATGCACTTTTATTGCATTTAACAACAAATTGAAAAGCCAACAACAAACAGCATAAAATCAATGCAAGTGTAATCTAACTAAAAATGTCGCATGCAATAACAACGCAGTGCATGCTCTTTCTCAAATGAGAAGCGTAGTAAACATTTAGAAAAGTTTAAGTAAAGCATATATTAACTAAGATACATTTCTACATGGAAGCATCATTTTGATGCCATTTAAAAACATGCTCTTTCTTAAGCGAGAAGCTTAATAAACATTTAGTGAAGTTTAAGTGAAGCACATATTAATTTAATGGATTTCTTTATGACACAGTTAATATAATGCAAAAAACATTAAAAGACTTAAATTTTGAGCGTCATTTTATGCTTTTCCAAAGCGAGAAGCTGAACAAACCTTAGGGAAGTTTAAGTGAAGCATATATTAAATGTATAAATTTCTATTGGAACAGTTAAAATGATGCAAAGAACATTTCAAATCATGAGTTTTGAGCGTCATTTTATGCTTTTTCCAAAGCGAGAAGCTGAGAAAACATTTAGAGAAGTTTAAATATAATATTAATATTTGACGGACTAGTTAAAATGATGCATACCTTATTAAAGAACTTTTATAAACTTGACTTTCGCGCGTAATTTTTCTGCGAGTGTATGCACATAATAAATATAAACATATGCCTTGTTTTAGATGAGCTAATCAAAATGCATATTCGACCATAAATATTATCATTAGATTTTTTAACTAATGAACCAAAAACAGGTTCCGTTCGTCTTTGTCTAACTAATTTGCAAGCATCGAGAGAAGTTCGTTGATTCTCTAATAGACCACACGATACGATCAGAGAACTTACTGCTGCTTCTTCTTCTTGTTCTTCATTATGGTTGGGTTTTATGGCCGATTGCTGCCATTAACTGACATTAAGAGGCATTTACATTTCTGCGCTGGGCCCTTTAAATACTCCGGACAGTTGAGCACCTGATTTGCATAGCGCCCAGAGATCAGCCGAACTGCATGGGGTCCATTGTGTTGCAAAGCTCATGCCCGAGCACATAATATGCAAACTATGTTAGGGCATTCGACTGCCGCAACACAAAAGAAATGCGCATTGCCATATAACCATGTAAATGTAATAATAAATATTTGTTGGCTTTTGTAGCGCAGTGTATTTTTTCTTTTCTTTTTGTTTTTGCATACCCTGTAGACAACGGGAGTGTGTTAAAAGAGGGTGTATTGGAATTTGGGAAATCATTTATCGTACCATATAGAGTATCTGCTCTTGATCGGCATCCGCAGCTGGGTACATCTATGGGCTTCTGTGTGAACGCAAAGATCGTAAAGAGTTTCATTTTTCAAATTTGTGATTTAGATTCTTTTATATCATACTCAGTATTAAAATATATAGAGCTTCATCAGAATCTTCAAGAGCATAACTAGAGTGCCCATATTTGGAATGAAGCAATTGATGCTCTCTCTCTCTCTCTCTGTAAGATGCATACACTAGAAAATCGTTATTAGGCAAATTTGATATCGATCGGACAATAAGCACCGAAACTTTTTAAAATATACATATTTTGGGACTATGTGAAAGAGCTACCTAACAGCTGCGGTTACAACTTGGGGGGTGTGGTCTCTTATCGATCGGACAATATGCACCGAATTCATTTATAAGATGAGCTAGCTTAGCCGCACATCCAACTGGGCGTGTGTAGGCTGTAAACTCTCGTATAACTTTGATAGCTGGCCTGGTAATCTTTTATAAATTGTTACATGCGCACACTAGAATATCCTCCTTAAGCACTCCAAGCATTTCACAACGATCGGACAATGAATACCGAAAGTTATTTAATATACAAATTTTTGGTACTAAGGCAAGGAGTTAGCACAGCTCCGAGCTCAACATGTTTGATGTTTGAGCTTATAGAAACCAACTTTTGTGGGCAGACTCTTTTACAATAGAAATAGATATCATCTCCCTTGGAAATGGTTAAATGCACTCACTAAAGTTGTTTAATATTGAGATTTTCTGGTACTTGGTTAAAGAGGTAGAAGCGAGTCTAGCTTGTGCTTCTCATCAATCTATGTACAGGGTATCTTGAAGCCATGCCTTTGCAACTAGAGCTAGTTTTTGGCTTTGTTGTTCTTGTATTGCTGCAAATTTGCTTGTTGCATTCTGCGGCTGTCAACATTTGCTGCCTGTTTGCCGCTCTGTCTGATTGTCCGTCTGTCTCTTTCTCTTTTTGTCCCTTTCGCTGTTTGTTGATTGTTTTTTGCATTTAATTTTGCATTACTTTTGGTTGTGATGTTGCAGTTTGGATTTCTGCTGCCAGCCAGCAAAAAACAAAGGGCATGGTCGCGCACCCCGCCCCCGCCACCCATTTTTCGAATGTTTTTTTTTTTATCTGTCGCCTTTGTTTATTCATGCAAAGTTTTGTGTTAGCTTTGTAGTGTATGCCTTGTTTTTTTTTTGTCGCTCAGTACTTTCACTGCTCGTTAAAAGCGTGCAACAAATGTTTTTAATGGTCCTACCCGGCCCACCCACAGGGCGGGCAGCTGGCCAAAAATTGTGCTGGCTTTTGGCCAGCGGGTTGCATCTTTCACCTGTCCGTCAAGCACATTATGAACACAATTATGATCATTATATGTTGTTGTTTGATTTCTGGCGCTCAGACGAAAGCGCAAAAATTTTCCTAATGAAGCCGGCAAATGCAACTATGGCCATGGCCAGCTGCTGCTGCTGTTTGACTTTTATGATTTCCATTGCATGGCGTTTATTATGGACAGCAAATAGAAAACACGCCAGCAAAACGAGAAAATCAATAGAAAATTCCCCTCAACTTGCAAGCTGTAAATGAAGTGAGTGAGCCAGGTGCACCAGGTGAGCCGGAGGTGTGCCGGGCATGCTGGTGGGTGAGCTCCCTCCGCTGCCGCAACGCTGATCTATGTGCGTATGCCATAAATCGTAACAATAACAACATGACCACTTGGCCAGACAACTGGCAGACAAACCCGCAGCAGCAGCTGCAAAAGATGGAGCTAAGACATGGACGGGCGATTTCACTTGACAGGCGCGACCACAGTGATACAGAGAGAGACAGAGAGGGAGATAGAGAGAGAGAGAAAGGGGGAGAAGCGCTAGGCTTCACTTCTGTCCAAGCGAACATTTCCCTCGACTCATCGCTGTCCAAGCGCAATGGAAAAATGCCAATTCCACTTCAAGTACAGCCCAGCGAGAATTCTGAAGGTTTCAAGTAAAATGCTTAAATTGAGCATGAAACAAGTTTAATTTACTTGAAACAAGCAGACTCTTATCAAGTTCTAAAAACTTAGAAGCATGTGCATGTTAGGCTTAAGCATAAAATGTAAAATACTTTTTACCAGAACTTGCATACTTGAATTAAGCTCAAAAACTCTTCAAGAAAGTCTTAAACCTAGAAAATAATCTTGTACCACAAACAAATGCAAGCTTAAATAAAGCATAGAAATATTTATTTTAAGTAAAATATCTCTTAAATTAGATAACACTGCCTTAAACCTAAGTTTAAGCAACAAGGCTTGAAAAACGGAAAGATCTTTAATTGAAGTAAAACACAACTTAAACTAATAACTCTGTGCCTGAAGACCAAGTTTAAGAAACAAGGCTTGAATAAAGGCATAGAACTTTTACTATGTGCCTTAAGCCTTAATTTGCCTGGAATACATATTTCCTACTCAGTCTAAGCAGTTGTCGACTGTACTTCGCCAAGCTTTTACTTAATTTGAGCAAAATATACCTTGAGCAGTGTTCACTTGACTTTACTTTACTTTCTGCAATTCCATTTGCAATTGTTGTTGCAACATGAGAAATGCGGAGCTGCTCGATGTTATCACTAAGGGGAGAGCTCCATGCTCCTGGCGAATCTCATTTATTTGTTATTACAACACTCGAGTTACAACACTCGAGACCCTGCCTGAAATATTGTCGCACACACACACACACATACACCAATACACACACACAATACACAACTCATAAAAAGCCCATTTATAACTGTTAACTTGTACAAAAGTATTTACAGGCGATTTAGCCGCTCACCGAATTACAACCAGCTCACAATTGCAATTGTTTATTTGTGTTTTGTCGCACCACCAAACCCACTCGCCCCCCCACCACGCCACTGAGTGGGTGGTGCTGTGCTGTGGCAACTTCTCTGCCACTTTTGGGAAGCAATAAAAAGTGTTTTTGTTGTTGTTTGTACAATGTTGTTTGTGTTTTTGTTTGTTAGCCTTTATTGTTGCTATTATTACAGTTGTTGTTGTATTTGTTATTTTTGTTTAGTGGCCAACACAGCTGCTGCTGACACGCACAAAAATTTCCAATGCACAAAAACTCAAGTGCGAAAAATACGAGATATATATATATATATAATATATATAAATGTGTGTGTCCATTTATATAAATGTATTTATGTACTCTATCATAGCGAGAAAAATGGGCTGCCTTTGTTCTATGGCTGAATAAGTTTCGTCATCAGCAGGCGAACTGAGCTGTTAACTGACACTCGGTCACGGGCACAATCAGGTGCCAAGCGGGCTACAGTAGACACTCCAAATGAAAAACCCACGTGTGGTGGACGCAGATTAGAAAGGCACAAATAAACATAGCCTAATTGCTTCAAAACAAGAGTCACAGCTAAAGATTCTGATATTAAAATGACTGTAACTTTAATGGGAAAGGTAGAGACTTGCCACAAAAAAAAAAAAAAAACTCTAGAGCTGTTTAACATTTACTTTGAGGCCTTTTGGAAATTGCCTAGAAAGGTAGCAGCAGCTGTCAGACTTTCACATCTCTTTAATCTCTTTTCTTTTTGGAAAAAACTTGAAGTTTGTTTGCGAAAATGCAAGCTGCAAGTCAGAAAGAGACAGCGAGCACTCGTGAGAATCGCATAGAGAGGCGGCCGTTCACCGCAGTCAACTGTCACGTTGTGTGTGTGTGTGTGTTTGTTTATTTTAGACTTGCAATGATAACAAAAAAAAAAAAAAAATAACAAAATAAAAAACAATAATATTTGCATTATGTTTTATCTGCTGTCGCACAGGTCGTGCAGCATTTTTTATATACACACATATGTATATATTTATAGGTGTGGAGTTTTGAAAGCGCATTTTGAAAGCATTAAATTGATGTCACCCTGTTGGCCATTGTTGACTTTTATGCGTTTGGCGTTGTCAGCGCAATATTCCATATTGATTTTGGTTTTAAATAATAAACTATAGTTTTATTCTATTGTTGTTTTTTCTTTTCTATCTCTTTCTAGCGTTGCGGACTGCGCCTAAAGGCCAGACGATCGATAGGTAAGTGAAACAAAGCATTTAGTTTTTTGTTTGTTGTTCGTTTTTTTTTATACCCTGTTTTTTTGTTGTCCTCTCTGCTGCTTATTAAAATGTTGGCAGGCACTTTAAAAATGGGAAACCGCATGCACACACGCTGCAGCAGCATATGGTTTTTTTCTTTCTCCAGAATTGGGACAACAAGACGCATAAATAACCAACATGCCACCAGATAGATAGAGAGTATATGGGATAGAAAGCAAGAAAAACGAAGCGAAAACTCAGGAAAACTCGGAAAACTGCAGCCAACACTTAGAATAGCAAACAAACGGGCGACCGAGACAAAGTCTGAGGCGAGATTAGATGGGCATCGGCAGGGGCAGGCTAAAGGTATTGCAGCTAAATACAAATGCGACTGTGTCAAGATGAGACGCAAAGCGATGCCACTCCCGCCATATACCCCCTCCCAATAGCCCCTTGCCATTGGCATTGGGCAAAAAGAAAGCGCCGCAACGCCTGGCAAAACAGTTACCGGTTCTCAGACAGATGGACAGGTTTACTTTTCCGTTGGGTACGCTAACCGTGCGAGTGTGTGTGTGACAAATCAAGCGAGAAAAAAGCCCGTGCGAGAACCGCGCGAAACGTCAATGGCCAGCAGAGCAGCTGGAATTGCCGACTAACCAACTGCAACCACAAAGAAATAGTCGCTAGAGATGGGAGCGTGACGCATTCTTACAGGCAGGTCAAGCTCAAAGAAACTATTGAGCGTTAGGGGAATAAGGAGTCACAAACAAACTACGAAACTACGTATATAGAAATCAAATCATTTAAAACGTTCCAAATGAATGATTTGGTTCCAAATATTAGCCTTTGAGGAAGAGCTAGTCTCAACTAGGTTTATGCATATAGAAAACTAGGCGCACGAACCGAACCTCAAGACAGGGAACTAGTTGGAAGCGTAAACCTAATCACAGATAATGTATGATAATAATATAATATATGGGAACTAGTTCCTTTTTAATCTTTTAAGTATGTGCTTCAATTTAAATTCAATTCAAATATGTCTTAACTAGTCTTGGCTTTATTTAGCTAAAATTTCTATTCGTGTCACGAGACGCTTGTGCGTGTCACGCGACACTTGCAACTCCGATACACGATGCGTAATGGTTACAGGAAATTGAAAAACTTGCCAGTTGCGGCTCTTTTTGTCGTTGTTGTTGTCTTGTTTGGCCGCCGTTGTTGCATTTTCTTAGCATTTGGCCCTGTCAGCTCGGCGTTTGCCGAAAAACTCCCCTCGGCACCGAGTTTAGACGGTGTCAGAAGCCAAGCACTTGGCTGGTTTTTCGTTCACACCAAACGAGCGTCTATCCCAGAAGCAGAAGCAGCAGCAGCAACTCTTTGATGATTTATGCGCCTTTATTGCTTATCGCTTAAACTTGGACTTAAACTAAAAGTGCTTAAAGTCCCGGACGGGACCAACTAATCTATCTTAAACGGGGCGCGCCGTGTTCTGGCACGTCTCGTGCCGGCGCCTGTCGAGCTGTCGCTGCCTGAACTGCTGCTGCTGCTTCAGCTGCTGCTGTTGCATGTTGTGCTCCAATATATCTCGATATTCGCGCTCACGATTTAGTGCACTCCACTGCTGATAGTCGGGCTCCTCCAGCTGCCACTGGCAGCGTTCCAGCCAGATCAGCTCATTTGTCAGCCGCAGCTTGGTGCTGGCGATGCGCATCAGGCGACGGCAGCGCCTCGGGCGCCCCAGCTCCTGCCTATGCATATAGAGCGCATAGCCAATGGACTCCATAATCCTTTCTGCACAGTCTGATATGTTTGTGTCTGCGTCTGCGTCTGTCTGCCACATGATGTGCTTCCGTTGCGTGTCTCTGGCCAAATGATCCAATCTCTGCCCTGGCGCCCCCAATTTAAACACTAGCAGGTAGGTTGGCCAGCGGCCTCTCAGGATTTGGCCATCAATAGCGCACGTGTTCGCATATGCGTAACTCCGTTCAGGTAGCAGCTTTTTTTTTTAATCAAATGAGAACAGGTCAAATTGTGTTGAATACTATATACTTTTTTAAGCTGAGGTCGGCACGGATAAGGCAGAGAAATTGCCAAAGATACAAATATCACGTAGACAAACTTCTCAGGGAGATTTGTTTCCTTAAGTGTGAAAATCAGAGATGAATGTAGATGAATATTGAATATTTCAATACCACAAATGCTTCTCGAGAAGATTTATTAATTTAAACTTCAACTAAGTTGGAGTACATCAAGACATAAACAAATATTAAAATACACAACTTTTAAGCTAAAGAGAAGGATGGGAAATAGTGGAAATACGTTTAAAATGTAGACGGAGTTCTTGAAAAGAACTCCTATTCAGCTTAGTTTAAATTGAGCGTATCAAAATAAATTTGCACAGGAATTTATTTTTAATATACCATGAACCAAATCCTAAGCCAGTTGTGCTGAAAGTCGAAACTAATCCAAAGCTGGACCTATTCCTTTTTCATGTACAAATGCCTTCTCCCTATTCTATTTATCTTTTGCGGTTTCCTATAGAGCTCATATGTTATTCTTAAATGGGCCAATTTCTTTCCGGGTTGTATTTGTATCTTGCCAATGTTCATTTCTGCATAGGCATAGCATTTTTATGGAACATTTCCTGCTGTGTCTTGAACTCTCTAGAACAAGGCTTAGAGATACATGCGTCTAATTGGCTGGACAGTCAAGTTTATGCCTCTATTTCGTTTGGCTTAACTCTTAAACCTTTATAATCTAATCACATCCTCCGCTGTTTACAATGCACACATACATATCTATGGCTAGCGGGAAAAACTAACGCTCTTTGGATAGGTTTCTTTTTTTGCAGTGAAAATGTATAGAAAGGGTAGCGTGGCTTTGTGCAGGGTTATGTAACAGGCAGAAGGCTCTTTAGGGAAGGTTGAGCTTAAAAATTGATAGCCAAAATATACATATGTATAAATAAGTTTCTTCGATATCTCCTTACGTTTTGATAATATCGATATCGAGAAGAATAAGAGCTAGATACACTTTACGTGGTATCCAGGTTCTCGTACAGTGCAGACAGAATATTTCATCTTTTGAATATCTTCCCGAGTTTCTTCGCAAAATTGCAAAACCATATTTCCCCAAAGCAGAAGATATTTAAGCTTATATAGGAAAGTTTTCGAGTGCTTGCAATGTCAGCTCAGCGAGAAGTTTAGGGTATCTCTTAGTCGCACACTCCCGACTAGAGCCCTCTAGCTTGCTTTTTTTCTCGTTGCCCGCGAGATGCGAAGCTGCTGCTGCCGTTGTTGCTGCTGCTGTTGCAGTTGCAAATGCGCTTTGCATGTTGCTGCTAATTGGCAACAGTTGTCGATGGCAGAGTTTTCTTGCTTTTGGTTCTAGCCTCGTTTTCGTTTGGTTGCGTTACGTTTTGGACGTGGATTGCATGATTAATGAAAGCCGTTATGCTTTTACGAGCAGCGGGCCGAGTCTTCGCCACAGCTGCCATGTAATTTGAGCGCATGCGCCGCTGCCTCTGCCGCAGTCGCAGTCGCAGTCGCCGCCCAGGTCTGAGCCTGAGCTGTTGGGTCTATTGCATAAGTCGGCGCTGCTGGCAGCACCTCCATAAAACTGCGCGCAAGAAACAATAAAACACCAGCAAATTAGAAATTACCTTTTATGTGCGATGCGAGGGAAACAAACACACGCACAGGCAAAAAAAAAATGGTAACAAATTTACACACAATGAACGCTTGGCCAAGCGGCAGGCCCCGAGCCAGGGCAAGAGCTGGGAGGCCTTCTGTTAGTGCGTGCATTACGTCAGCAGCAGACGCCTCATTAAGGTAAATCGGAACTATATACCATATGCACATATAGATATATATATATATATATCTGCCCTATGTGAGGCGGAAATTAAGGCGTTCCCAATGGGCGCTCGCCGTGCACAGCTACAGTTCAAAGATACAGAGATGCAGAGATACAGATACAAATGTATCTGCACGCTTGTTTTGCATGTTGAGCGATTTCCATTTATTGCCATTGTATCTGCTCGTGCTAATTAACCCACGGGCAGAGAGTGTGAAGTGTGGTCATAAATATAAAAAGACAAAAGGGAAGAGTGAAAAAAAAAATATAAAACGGAATTCAAATAAATACGAAAAACTTGTAGTTTTACAGTCAGCTGATGCTCAGAACTTTGTCAGCTGCTGTTGCATTACAATTTTATATCCGACAATACGCAAAAATATAACCGACAGCAACTGCACGCCACACGCTCCTCCTCCGGCTAAGCGAGAACAACTTTCGGGGTCTGGCACGAAAAATTGTATTTTTGGAAACATAACAGAACATTGCAGCTACAAAACTATATGGAACAACAAAATATGCAGCAGAGCCCAACAACTCCATAAAACTGGCCACATCAAAATGCACATAAATAATAAAAATAACCAAGCGAAGGACCAGCAACAGGAACCGACACAAAAACAAAACAAAATACAGCCCAACCGAACGCTTCAGAATGGAGCATCATCATCATCATCATCATCATCATCATCATCATCCAAAGCCGGGCACATTTTTCGGCACAGGGCTTTTGTTTCGACAACTCCCCAGCAAAAAGCAAAAAGCAAAAAAAAAAGAGACTGTTAATAATAGAAAGGGAGAAATTATGAAATTAATTTCCAAATTTTAATTATGCAACAGTGGCTGCAACATGTAAATTGAACAGAATATCAAAAGTTAGCATACAGATAACAGACAGACGCTGCAGCTATGTGTTGTCTCTGTGGAGATAGTTTGTACTTTAGAAGAAGAAGAAGAAGTAGTGGAGAAATGTGTAACGTTTAGAAGGAGACAACTCCGAATCTTTAAGGCATATACTTATATTTCTGATCAGCAATATTAGACAGGTTGATGTTAATCTAGGAATGCTAACTTTAGGGTCTATAGAAAGCTGTAATATATACACCCTAGGAGCGTGTGTGAAAAGATCGACTCTCTCGATAATTCGCCCCGATCGATAAGAATCGATATCGAAATACTATATTGGAGCCAGGACTTATGGGAGACAAGAGACTTCTAATGTTGAACATAGAGAGGATTACCTTAATTTTGGTTCATCGATAACTCACCCTGGTCGATAAGAATCGATATCGAAATACTGTTTTTTGAGCATAAGAGCTAGAGAGATGTTAGATATGTTAGATATTGAGTGATATGTTAGAGTATACACAGTTCCAGAATGTTCCACTTATTCGGATATCTCGCCGGGGATATCTCCGGAAAACAAAACCAAGGAATTTAAAGAAGAATAGTTTAGGTCTTTGGTATTTGAATACATTTTGATGCCCTTACAATTTCATAATATTTGTATAATAAACAGCGAAGAAATAAAACAAATAAATAACTTGCCATGGTCTGCAGCTCATGAAAGAAGAAGCATAGTTTCGGCGCTTGTTGCAGGGCATCTGCCGGTCGGACACTCCCGACTGGAGCACACCTGCGTTATTATTGCTTCCTCACATCGATATATTCCATTTTTGGAGCTCAGCTTCTGTTTCATTTTTAGCTTCAGTTCTAGTTGAGAGCCCGCCACAGTTTCTGTCATTAAATTGTGCGCACGCACACTGTAAAACCTGGTTAAGCAACACACACACACTCGCACACACACACATACCAACTCATGTGCGTGCCGTGGGAATCTATGTGAATGGCTTGACCACCGCTGCTCAACTTTGATTAGAGTTAAGCCCTAAATTAGTTGCCGCTGTTGGACATTGGCTAGCGACCTTTTGGGCCCAAAGCCAACGTTGTGCACCTTTTGTTGCGCGGCATAATAATAAAGTCATGAAGTTTGCAACACACACACACACAGATGGACAATTATAAGACCGTGAATCGTAAATTCTTAATTAGCATGTCGAGATGTCTTGATTTAGTGTCTGACACGAACCAGTTTTTTATGATTAGCATTGATATAAGAATTCTAATTTATCTAATCTGATCTACATACTAACAGTTTCTGCTATATAGAGTCCAGTTCCCGCCAGATATTAATCTTAATAATAACTAATAATCGTTTTGTCAAAAAAATGGATTTATTGCAGCTGAATTTTTGTTCAATACTTCCCAAAGAAATAGTATTAGTTGTATTACTGGTATCAGGAATATGTATTTATATATTATTTGAGCTCTCGGAGATGTCTTCTTTAACAAAAACAGCCTCAGCCTCGCGTACAAATACAATAAAACATATTTTGTAAATGCAATACCCTGTTCCAAATGCTTTAAGGGCATTCAACATTCGGCGAATTATTATTTCACATTGTGCCCGCACGCAGCGGCTGTTGGCCAAAGGGGCCAATATTAATGTTCCACACGCTCTTGAAGCAATCCAAGTGTTAATCGTTCTGATTCGGCCAGCTGACAGGCGAACAAACATGATAACAACAACAACAACAACAACAACAGCAGCAGCAACATCAGCAACAACAGCAACAACGGCGACAACAGTTGCTGATTCAAGGGAAATGGGAAATAACAATACGATAAGTTGGGCTCTGCAACTTATTAGCGCACAGTTTAATAGGCTCAATTAATGTCAACTGCGTCGCTGAAGCTGCCTTCGGGCCAAGTGAAATTGTTGGTTGTTGTTGTTGTTGTTGTTTTTCTTTTTGGCCAAGACGAGAGGAAAGTTTTTGGCCATTGATTGGCGCGCTTCGCTGCATGCGAATAAAGCGCGGCAAAAACTTTACGAATTCGAACATTTGTCGAGAAATGCATAAAAATTAATTAACAAGCCTCGGCTGGCTCAGCTGAAACTGAAGAATTATTAGAAAAATAAGCAAGAAAATCAACAGCATCAGAATTTTTAATTGGCTGCTCGTGCAGATTTTGCCAGCAAAGGCTCAAGTCAACGTCAGCAGTGCTGATTGTTATACCCTAAGCGCATTAAAATGCGTAAAACGGGTAGATTGGTTTTTATGTGAACGTATGTGACAGACTGAAGTTACTTTATCTTCGACCTCTTAGGCTCGATATTTTCTTGACTGAGACAAAGTAGTGCCCATAGATTAGGTAGGTAGTGCCCATAGACTAGGTATATACACACTTTTTGTTGCCTTATATAAACTCTTAGTACCTGCGAATTTCATAAGGATCGGACAATAAAGATCGAAGCTATTTGAGAATGCATTTTTTAAATGAAAGAAGAAGCGTGAGCCTTAGAGTCCAAATTTATAGACAGAAGCTAAAGGAACTCTCAATGGCAGCACGGCGCAGAGTACAGGGTATCTCCTAGTCGATCACTGCCGTGCATTCCCACTTGATATTGTTATCGTTGTTGTTGCTGTTGCTGTTGGCATTAACGTTGGCGTCTCTCGCACATTTAAGCCTAATTAACTTTCTACTTAGTGCTCAGTTTTCTTGTACTGAATGAATCTTTAGCAGCGCAGTCTCTTCGCTGTGTGTGTGTGGGTGTGTGGGTGTGTGTGTGTAAGTGTGTGTGCATTTTGCATTGTTTGTTTGTTCTTGTTGCTTCGTTGTTTGTCGTTGTTTGTTGTTGTTGCCGTTGTTGTAGTCGCTTAGCACTGCGTCAACTTCTTATTTCATTTGAAGCCTTCGCGTCCGCTTTGATGCCACGGCCAAGCGTTGAATTCTGCTTTGAAAAGCGTCAGCAGCCAGCAAGGTGAAAAGTAGGTGAATGTTAAGCAGTCGACGGCAACGGCAACAACAATGTTGGTCTAGGGCTCGCAAAAACAAAAGAAAAACGACACTAACAACAGCTCGAACAATGACGAAGAGTAAACAACATTTAGCGCAAATGCTAAAAACAACGCACACACACACACAAAAAAGGGTTACCAGCAGCAACAGCAACAGCAACAACAACAACACAACAACATCAACAACAACAACAACAGCAACAACTTTAAGAGTCGCCAAAAACAAAAGACAAACAAAACAAGCATATCAACTTGAAATGTTACGCCCCCTTCTCTGAAAGTCCCCTATTCTAACGACTGTGGTTGCTGTTGTTTCTGTTGTTGTTGTTGCTGCTGTTGCTGTTGTTGCTGCTGTTGCTGCTGCTGCTGATGGCGCTGATAAGTTGGCTGAATGTAAAGACCATTGCTTAAGCCTTTGCTTTAGTCGCCTTCGTTTTCAGCTTCTACTTCGCCCTCACCGGAAGTGCATATTAAGCGTTTTTAATTTTCAGTTTTGCACAACTTCAAAACTGTTTGCTGAGCAGCAGCAACAACAACAACAACAGCAGCAACACAAAAGAAACTGGCGCGAGTGCCAAGAGCTGGAAAGTGTTGCCACTTTTGCAACACATTCTCCCTTTTTACACGAATCTGTATAGTGTATTGTAAAAGGATTTTAGTTAAGTTCTGCGATTGATTTTTCGCAGTCTATATTTCAACACGAAACCCTTAAAGCCTTGCCCAGCTCTTGCTAGCGTTTAGTCTGCGTCTCGGTTCAGTTTTCAATTAAAGCCTAATGTAAGAACAATTTGTGAAAAGTCAAAAGTTTATGGCCTTTAAGAACTTTAACACAGCTTTCATGGAGTGTGCTGTAGAGATTTATACTCCTGGCAGTTCTTTGCGCTTTAAAAGGAAATACAGCTCTTAAAAATTTTGAATCCGACTAAGTTAGGATGGACAAATTTAAATAAAAAAGTAAGAGTATGTTTGGTGTCTGATAGCTTGATTTCAAATAGAGTTAATCCTGACTGTTTGACCAATGTATGATCCAAGTTTGGCACTAGCAGCTTCCTTTAGGATCAAAGGTAAACAACACGGGGAGAGGACTTTCGGCAAATCGAACTCCTAGTCGGGAAAGAAGGTTAAAGTTCTTCTGACAAACATCGTTTGAAAACGTAGTCATATCTCTAGAAAATGTTACATCTTATTACATATTGTGTGGGCTATGTGCATGAGCATCAAACTAGCAAGCGGAAGGTCGCCGGCTCAAATTATGCAGATGTCAAAGAGCGTAAACGTGTCAAACAATTGCCGTAAAAACGGTTGTCGAAGTGCAGACGAAATATATCAATGAAAACCAAAATTGTGAATAAAAAAACCCCGGACCCCTTCCCAGCCAAACAAATAATTATCTCATGGAAAGGTCGCCGAGTCAAACATTAGATGAAAATTTAAGCAAAATTGTGTTTGCATTTTTGTCTTCAATCAAAACCGCGGACCTTGAGCCAGCCAAACAAATATGTGTAATATGCAATGGTCGCCAAATCCAGCATTCAATATATATATATATATATATATATATATATATATATATATATATATATATATATATATATATATATATATATATATATATTTAATGACTTGGCTAATTTTCTCTAGTAATAAAACCTCAGCTTTTTTCTCTAGCGTTTCTTCCATGTCACGCCCAGCACAATTCATCGTCTTGTTCTCACGCGCCCATCGCTAAGGCGCCTCAAGTCTTGCGCTAACAAAAGCTGACAATGAACACGATTTGTGGCGTTTTTTACGCGCATGTTGCAGCCAAAAAAAAGCCAACACACTCAAAGAAAACCCATGACAATTCATGTGACATTAGCACCTATTTTTTCTGTGATCTTAACGAATGTTCGGCCTTTTCGCAATGTTCGTTTCGTGTTTTGTGGCTTTTGTCTGCGTTTCGTTTCCTGTTTGTTCCCAGTTCCCAGTTGTTGTTGTTGTTGTTATTTAGCTTTTCTACCCTCCTTCTTCTTCTTCTTCTTCTTCTTCATCTCGTTGTTAGCGAGTTTTTCATGTAAGAGAATTGAATGTCAGCTTGTGTTGATTGTATTTTATTTGATTTTTGTTTGAATGCAGCTCGTAATTTGCTTTTACCTAATGACGGGGCTATCAGAATTTAATTACAATTTTCGTGGCCCTGCCTGCTGCATTTTTCGGCTTTGACATTAATCATCCGCTATTTTGTGCTGGCCGTGAAGTGTTAATGATGAACTGCCAGTTGCCAGTTGCCAGTTGCCAAAAAAAAAAAACCAACTGCATTTGGCCGGCACAAAATAAATATTCATCTAGTGCATTTGCCGCACGAACGATAAATTTTCCAATATTAACGATTCGCTGAAAATGTCACACAGATTACGTGACTTTGATGCGATTGACATAGTTGCGAGATTTATGCGTGAGCTGCAGTGAAAACCAGGCCCAGGCCCTGGACCCTAGACCATGCCACAGCACGAACGTGCATTGCCAGCAATTAGAAAAGCGACATCAGCAGCCGCAGCAACAACAACAACAGGAACTACAACAACAACAACAACAACTAAAGGTAGACAGCGGCGCCCACAACGACAGCTAATTTGAATGCCGCGTGTTTGCCCAGACCCAGACAGTTGGTCGCACTGGTCGCCGCTTCGAGTGAAAGATCACGACCAAAAAGTTGGCAGCGTTACCAGCAACAACAACAACAGCAACAACAGCAACCACAGCAACAACATCGACAACAACAACAAAAAAACGACCAACTTAACGACGATGTTGGAGGCGGCACATGAAAGTTTACGGCGTCGGCAAAAATTGTTTGGCGCATTATTACTAATACCCTGTATCAAATGAGTAGAAAAGGAATATTCGTGTTTTCCTTCCAGAACTTAAACCCTCAAAATTGAAGCGATTTGCCTGCTTGACAGAATTTTGGGCAGCTTTGGGGATTTTACATATTCTACTCACAATTTTTGTGCCTTCTAAATAATAATTTTTACTTATTTCAAAAAATATATTTTTTTATATAAGCAAAATTTAGATATTTTATCATGTTCAGAGTTTACTGAAAACAATTTTTCGCACCTTTTTTTCTAGAATTCACACAAGGGTTTCCCATACTCTATAATAAGAGTATATATAAATTGTTTCTTCAAAATCTAGAATATGAGAGTGCAATTTTAATCGAATCTAAATATTCAAATATAAAAGTAACGCATATTTCGAAAATGGATTTTTTGAGATGTTGCTAAGCAAGCTTCCAAATACTCTTCAAAGTCCTCCAACTCTTATGACTGCCAAGTAAATCCTATTTTCGCCCTAAGCTCACTTTAGATTATAATTTCTTCACCAATTTGTTTGCATTTACAAAATTTGAGTTTTTAGAGGGTATCTGCTAGTCTGTCATGTCTGTCCGTGAGCATTCTAACTTGTTTATTAACTTTAAGTGCAGTGAAAAAGGAAAGCGAAAACGAAAACGACACCGAAGAAATCAAAAGCGAAAATGGGCTCGGCGCGTGGCGAGAATTCTTGAAGTAGAAAAAGAAGAAGCAGCAGCAAAATAAAAATAAAGAAGAAAAAGGGTTGTGCATATTTGAGCCGGATTGAAAATTTTGTATTTGACAATGGCGGAGAATTTAATATTTGCAGATAAGTGGACAGGGCGCAGATTACCGGAATGATTAAAGTGCCAGGTTAAAGTGAATTCAAGCAGCGACTTTTCCATTTTCTATTTTCCACTTGCCGTTTTCCATTTTTCAATATCAATATGGACACTTGGCTACGCAGGTTAACTTTTTGACATTTGTATTTGTATTCCATTTCGCTTTCAATTTGTCGTTTGGGCACTTTTCTAATATCCCTTCAAAAGAATTGCAAATGTTAAGCATACGCCCCGCATACCACCCCCCGGCCAGTCGGCCAGCTGCAATGTTGTTTGCCCTGGCGATTATTTTGTCAACTTCAGCTGCAGCTGCAGCTGGGGCTGCATTTGCATTCGCAGCAGCCACGCCCCCCCCAGAAACTCTGCCGTCCCATTACCAAATGTTTTAATGTGCGGCGCAGCCGTTTGCAACATTCTTTAGCCCGCTTGTGCATTCATTCATTCATTCATTCATTCACTCATTCAGTCGCTTATTCAGACACTCATGCAACTTTCATTCATGCAAACTGCCGACGTCGTCGCAGCTCATGAATGCATTGCCTGTGAAATTAAGTGTGTGTGGGGGGCTGGGAAATTTGTGAAAAAATGAAAATGAAAAAATCGTAAATAAGAGCGCAAAGGCTGCAAATAAAACACGGCTCACACACACACGCATACACATGCTGAGGGCGACGCCTTTGGCTGGCTTTGCTAGCATGGACACATTGAGACCCAGGCCCAGACAAGTAGGCACCCCCCTCTCACAGTCCTCGTCCCAGACCTAGACACAAACATATCCTTCTGCTCTGGCATTTTTCTGCACAATTTATGTCTTTTAATGAAAATGAAAAAGAGAGTAAAATCAAAATAAAAAAGCGTTCAACACGCTAATAACTTTTAAGAGCAAATGTGCAACTGCCTGCCAGCCAGCCAGACCTTGCCACATAACACACGATATATAGAAGAAATATATACATATAAAACGCATAGATATCGTATACCATAAGTAACTGGGACCCCCATCACAAGTGCGGCATTTTACTTGTGCCGCTTACGAAATTAGTTGTCCGGGGCGTAACGTAATGTGGAGCTGCTTTTTGTGCTCGTGTTGGGGTCATTTGTAAAGCTAAAAACTACGGAAAGACACACGGCCCGAGATAATTTGCCTTTTTGCCTGCCTAATTATATATCATTGGCTATGGCCCAAGCAGCAGCAACAGCACAGCACGTAAAAAGTAAAAGTGCGCCAGTTGAGAGTGCACGACTAGCCGATACCCTGTAGCTAGCTGCTATGGTCATTAATTAACCAGATTTAGAAGCCAGATTATTTTATAGGAAAAAATGAATAGAAAGCTAAACATCGTGAAAATTGGATGAGATTTGACCGAATTATGGTAATGGGAAGTTAAGACCCATGTCTATATACGAATCTTGGGGTAAGATTTGGACATGAATTTCGACTAAAAATCGGTATTCATATTTTAATTCCAGATTAATCTAGAGAGAAAACTATGAAGAAAAAAACAAACCGCATGAAAATCGGATGAGATTTGGCCGAGTTATAGGGGTAGGAAATTTTGACCCATGTCTATATACGAATCTTGGGGTAAGATTTGGACATGAATTTTGACCAAAAAATCGATGTTCAGACTTTAATGCCAGATTAATCTAGAGGGAAAACTATGAACAAAAAGCCCAACCTCGTAAAAATCGAATGAGATTTGACCGAGTTATGGGGGTGGGAAATTTTGACCCATGTCTATATACGAATCTTGGGGTAAGATTTGGACATGAATTTTGACCAAAAAATCGATGTTCAGATATTAATGCCCGATTAATCTAGAGGGAAAGCCATGAAGAAAAAAACAAACCGCATGAAAATCGGATGAGATTTGACCAAGTTATGGTGGTGGGAAATTTTGGCCCATGTCTATATACGAATCTTGGGGTAAGATTTGGACATGAATTTCGACTAAAAAATCGGTGTTCAGATTTGAATGCCAGATTAATCTAGAGGGAAAACTATGAACAAAAAGCCCAACCTCGTAAAAATCGGATGAGATTTGACCGAGTTATGGGGGTGGGAAATTTTGAACCATGTCTATATACGAATCTCGGGGTAAGATTTGGACATGAATTTTGACCAAAAAATCGATGTTCAGATATTAATGCCCGATTAATCTAGAGGGAAAACCATGAAGAAAAAAACAAACCGCATGAAAATCGGATGAGATTTGACCAAGTTATGGTGGTGGGAAATTTTGACCCATGTCTATATACGAATCTTGAGGTAAGATTTGGACATGAATTTCGACCAAAAAATCGGTGTTCAGATTTTAATTCCAGATTAATCTAGAGGGAAAACTATGAAGAAAAAAACAAACCGCATGAAAATCGGATGAGATTTGGCCGAGTTATAGGGGTAGGAAATTTTGACCCATGTCTATATACGAATCTTGGGGTAAGATTTGGACATGAATTTTGACCAAAAAATCGATGTTCAGATATTAATGCCCGATTAATCTAGAGGGAAAACCATGAAGAAAAAAACAAACCGCATGAAAATCGGATGAGATTTGACCAAGTTATGGTGGTGGGAAATTTTGACCCATGTCTATATACGAATCTTGAGGTAAGATTTGGACATGAATTTCGACCAAAAAATCGGTGTTCAGATTTGAATGCCAGATTAATCTAGAGGGAAAACTATGAAGAAAAAAACAAACCGCATGAAAATCGGATCAGATTTGACCGAGTTATGGGGGTTGGAAATTTTGACCCATGTCTATATACGAATCTTGGGGTAAGATTTGGACATGAATTTCGACTAAAAAATCGGTGTTCAGATTTGAATGCCAGATTAATCTAGAGGGAAAACTATGAACAAAAAGCCCAACCTCGTAAAAATCGGATGAGATTTGACCGAGTTATGGGGGTGGGAAATTTTGAACCATGTCTATATACGAATCTCGGGGTAAGATTTGGACATGAATTTTGACCAAAAAATCGATGTTCAGATATTAATGCCCGATTAATCTAGAGGGAAAACCATGAAGAAAAAAACAAACCGCATGAAAATCGGATGAGATTTGACCAAGTTATGGTGGTGGGAAATTTTGACCCATGTCTATATACGAATCTTGAGGTAAGATTTGGACATGAATTTCGACCAAAAAATCGGTGTTCAGATTTTAATTCCAGATTAATCTAGAGGGAAAACTATGAAGAAAAAAACAAACCGCATGAAAATCGGATGAGATTTGGCCGAGTTATAGGGGTAGGAAATTTTGACCCATGTCTATATACGAATCTTGGGGTAAGATTTGGACATGAATTTTGACCAAAAAATCGATGTTCAGATATTAATGCCCGATTAATCTAGAGGGAAAACCATGAAGAAAAAAACAAACCGCATGAAAATCGGATGAGATTTGACCAAGTTATGGTGGTGGGAAATTTTGACCCATGTCTATATACGAATCTTGAGGTAAGATTTGGACATGAATTTCGACCAAAAAATCGGTGTTCAGATTTGAATGCCAGATTAATCTAGAGGGAAAACTATGAAGAAAAAAACAAACCGCATGAAAATCGGATCAGATTTGACCGAGTTATGGGGGTTGGAAATTTTGACCCATGTCTATATACGAATCTTGGGGTAAGATTTGGACATGAATTTCGACTAAAAAATCGGTGTTCAGATTTGAATGCCAGATTAATCTAGAGGGAAAACTATGAAGAAAAAAACAAACCGCATGAAGATCGGATCAGATTTGACCGAGTTATGGGGGTTGGAAATTTTGACCCATGTCTATATACGAATCTTGGGGTAAGATTTGGACATGAATTTCGACTAAAAAATCGGTGTTCAGATTTGAATGCCAGATTAATCTAGAGGGAAAACTATGAAGAAAAAAACAAACCGCATGAAAATCGGATGAGATTTGGCCGAGTTATAGGGGTAGGAAATTTTGACCCATGTCTATATACGAATCTTGGGGTAAGATTTGGACATGAATTTTGACCAAAAAACCGATGTTCAGATTTTAATGCCAGATTAATCTAGAGGGAAAACTATGAACAAAAAGCCCAACCTCGTAAAAATCGAATGAGATTTGACCGAGTTATGGGGGTGGGAAATTTTGACCCATGTCTATATACGAATCTTGGGGTAAGATTTGGACATGAATTTTGACCAAAAATCCGATGTTCAGATATTAATGCCCGATTAATCTAGAGGGAAAACCATGAAGAAAAAAACAAACCGCATGAAAATCGGATGAGATTTGACCAAGTTATGGTGGTGGGAAATTTTGACCCATGTCTATATACGAATCTTGGGGTAAGATTTGGACATGAATTTCGACTAAAAAATCGGTGTTCAGATTTGAATGCCAGATTAATCTAGAGGGAAAACTATGAACAAAAAGCCCAACCTCGTAAAAATCGGATGAGATTTGACCGAGTTATGGGGGTGGGAAATTTTGAACCATGTCTATATACGAATCTCGGGGTAAGATTTGGACATGAATTTTGACCAAAAAATCGATGTTCAGATATTAATGCCCGATTAATCTAGAGGGAAAACCATGAAGAAAAAAACAAACCGCATGAAAATCGGATGAGATTTGACCAAGTTATGGTGGTGGGAAATTTTGACCCATGTCTATATACGAATCTTGAGGTAAGATTTGGACATGAATTTCGACCAAAAAATCGGTGTTCAGATTTTAATTCCAGATTAATCTAGAGGGAAAACTATGAAGAAAAAAACAAACCGCATGAAAATCGGATGAGATTTGGCCGAGTTATAGGGATAGGAAATTTTGACCCATGTCTATATACGAATCTTGGGGTAAGATTTGGACATGAATTTTGACCAAAAAATCGATGTTCAGATATTAATGCCCGATTAATCTAGAGGGAAAACCATGAAGAAAAAAACAAACCGCATGAAAATCGGATGAGATTTGACCAAGTTATGGTGGTGGGAAATTTTGACCCATGTCTATATACGAATCTTGAGGTAAGATTTGGACATGAATTTCGACCAAAAAATCGGTGTTCAGATTTGAATGCCAGATTAATCTAGAGGGAAAACTATGAAGAAAAAAACAAACCGCATGAAGATCGGATCAGATTTGACCGAGTTATGGGGGTTGGAAATTTTGACCCATGTCTATATACGAATCTTGGGGTAAGATTTGGACATGAATTTCGACTAAAAAATCGGTGTTCAGATTTGAATGCCAGATTAATCTAGAGGGAAAACTATGAACAAAAAGCCCAACCTCGTAAAAATCGGATAAGATTTGACCGAGTTATGGGGGTTGGAAATTTTGACCCATGTCTATATACGAATCTTGAGGTAAGATTTGGACATGAATTTCGACCAAAAAACCGATGTTCAGATTTTAATGCCCGATTAATCTAGAGGGAAAACCATGAAGAAAAAAACAAACCGCATGAAAATCGGATGAGATTTGACCAAGTTATGGTGGTGGGAAATTTTGACCCATGTCTATATACGAATCTTGAGGTAAGATTTGGACATGAATTTCGACCAAAAAATCGGTGTTCAGATTTTAATTCCAGATTAATCTAGAGGGAAAACTATGAAGAAAAAAACAAACCGCATGAAAATCGGATGAGATTTGGCCGAGTTATAGGGATAGGAAATTTTGACCCATGTCTATATACGAATCTTGGGGTAAGATTTGGACATGAATTTTGACCAAAAAATCGATGTTCAGATATTAATGCCCGATTAATCTAGAGGGAAAACCATGAAGAAAAAAACAAACCGCATGAAAATCGGATGAGATTTGACCAAGTTATGGTGGTGGGAAATTTTGACCCATGTCTATATACGAATCTTGAGGTAAGATTTGGACATGAATTTCGACCAAAAAATCGGTGTTCAGATTTGAATGCCAGATTAATCTAGAGGGAAAACTATGAAGAAAAAAACAAACCGCATGAAAATCGGATCAGATTTGACCGAGTTATGGGGGTTGGAAATTTTGACCCATGTCTATATACGAATCTTGGGGTAAGATTTGGACATGAATTTCGACTAAAAAATCGGTGTTCAGATTTGAATGCCAGATTAATCTAGAGGGAAAACTATGAAGAAAAAAACAAACCGCATGAAAATCGGATGAGATTTGGCCGAGTTATAGGGGTAGGAAATTTTGACCCATGTCTATATACGAATCTTGGGGTAAGATTTGGACATGAATTTTGACCAAAAAACCGATGTTCAGATTTTAATGCCAGATTAATCAAGAGGGAAAACTATGAAGAAAAAAACAAACCGCATGAAGATCGGATGAGATTTGACCGAGTTATGGGGGTTGGAAATTTTGACCCATGTCTATATACGAATCTTGGGGTAAGATTTGGACATGAATTTCGACTAAAAAATCGGTGTTCAGATTTGAATGCCAGATTAATCTAGAGGGAAAACTATGAACAAAAAGCCCAACCTCGTAAAAATCGGATAAGATTTGACCGAGTTATGGGGGTTGGAAATTTTGACCCATGTCTATATACGAATCTTGAGGTAAGATTTGGACATGAATTTCGACCAAAAAATCGATGTTCAGATATTAATGACCGATTAATCTAGAGGGAAAACTATGAAGAAAAAAACAAACCGCATGAAAATCGGATGAGATTTGGCCGAGTTATAGGGGTAGGAAATTTTGACCCATGTCTATATACGAATCTTGGGGTAAGATTTGGACATGAATTTTGACCAAAAAACCGATGTTCAGATTTTAATGCCAGATTAATCAAGAGGGAAAACTATGAAGAAAAAAACAAACCGCATGAAGATCGGATGAGATTTGACCGAGTTATGGGGGTTGGAAATTTTGACCCATGTTTATATACGAATCTTGGGGTAAGATTTGGACATGAATTTCGACTAAAAAATCGGTGTTCAGATTTGAATGCCAGATTAATCTAGAGGGAAAACTATGAACAAAAAGCCCAACCTCGTAAAAATCGGATAAGATTTGACCGAGTTATGGGGGTTGGAAATTTTGACCCATGTCTATATACGAATCTTGAGGTAAGATTTGGACATGAATTTCGACCAAAAAATCGATGTTCAGATATTAATGACCGATTAATCTAGAGGGAAAACCATGAAGAAAAAAACAAACCGCATGAAAATCGGATCAGATTTGACCGAGTTATGGGGCTGGGAAATTTTGACCCATGTCTATATACGAATCTTGGGGTAAGATTTGGACATGAATTTCGACTAAAAAATCGGTGTTCAGATTTGAATGCCAGATTAATCTAGAGGGAAAACTATGAACAAAAAGCCCAACCTCGTAAAAATCGGATCAGATTTGACCGAGTTATGGGGGTTGGAAATTTTGACCCATGTCTATTTACGAATCTTGGAGTAAGATTTGGACATGAATTTTGACCAAAAAATCGATGTTCAGATTTTAATGCCAGATTAATCTAGAGGGAAAACTATGAAGAAAAAAACAAACCGCATGAAAATCGGATCAGATTTGACCGAGTTATGGGGGTTGGAAATTTTGACCCATGTCTATTTACGAATGTTGGAGTAAGATTTGGACATGAATTTTGACCAAAAAATCGGTGTTCAGATTTTAATTCCAGATTAATCTAGAGGGAAAACTATGAAGAAAAAAACAAACCGCATGAAAATCGGATGAGATTTGGCCGAGTTATAGGGATAGGAAATTTTGACCCATGTCTATATACGAATCTTGGGGTAAGATTTGGACATGAATTTTGACCAAAAAATCGATGTTCAGATATTAATGCCCGATTAATCTAGAGGGAAAACCATGAAGAAAAAAACAAACCGCATGAAAATCGGATGAGATTTGACCAAGTTATGGTGGTGGGAAATTTTGACCCATGTCTATATACGAATCTTGAGGTAAGATTTGGACATGAATTTCGACCAAAAAATCGGTGTTCAGATTTGAATGCCAGATTAATCTAGAGGGAAAACTATGAAGAAAAAAACAAACCGCATGAAAATCGGATCAGATTTGACCGAGTTATGGGGGTTGGAAATTTTGACCCATGTCTATATACGAATCTTGGGGTAAGATTTGGACATGAATTTCGACTAAAAAATCGGTGTTCAGATTTGAATGCCAGATTAATCTAGAGGGAAAACTATGAAGAAAAAAACAAACCGCATGAAGATCGGATCAGATTTGACCGAGTTATGGGGGTTGGAAATTTTGACCCATGTCTATATACGAATCTTGGGGTAAGATTTGGACATGAATTTCGACTAAAAAATCGGTGTTCAGATTTGAATGCCAGATTAATCTAGAGGGAAAACTATGAAGAAAAAAACAAACCGCATGAAAATCGGATGAGATTTGGCCGAGTTATAGGGGTAGGAAATTTTGACCCATGTCTATATACGAATCTTGGGGTAAGATTTGGACATGAATTTTGACCAAAAAACCGATGTTCAGATTTTAATGCCAGATTAATCAAGAGGGAAAACTATGAAGAAAAAAACAAACCGCATGAAGATCGGATGAGATTTGACCGAGTTATGGGGGTTGGAAATTTTGACCCATGTCTATATACGAATCTTGGGGTAAGATTTGGACATGAATTTCGACTAAAAAATCGGTGTTCAGATTTGAATGCCAGATTAATCTAGAGGGAAAACTATGAACAAAAAGCCCAACCTCGTAAAAATCGGATAAGATTTGACCGAGTTATGGGGGTTGGAAATTTTGACCCATGTCTATATACGAATCTTGAGGTAAGATTTGGACATGAATTTCGACCAAAAAATCGATGTTCAGATATTAATGACCGATTAATCTAGAGGGAAAACCATGAAGAAAAAAACAAACCGCATGAAAATCGGATCAGATTTGACCGAGTTATGGGGCTGGGAAATTTTGACCCATGTCTATATACGAATCTTGGGGTAAGATTTGGACATGAATTTCGACTAAAAAATCGGTGTTCAGATTTGAATGCCAGATTAATCTAGAGGGAAAACTATGAACAAAAAGCCCAACCTCGTAAAAATCGGATCAGATTTGACCGAGTTATGGGGGTTGGAAATTTTGACCCATGTCTATATACGAATCTTGGAGTAAGATTTGGACATGAATTTTGACCAAAAAATCGATGTTCAGATTTTAATGCCAGATTAATCTAGAGGGAAAACTATGAAGAAAAAAACAAACCGCATGAAAATCGGATCAGATTTGACCGAGTTATGGGGGTTGGAAATTTTGACCCATGTCTATTTACGAATCTTGGAGTAAGATTTGGACATGAATTTTGACCAAAAAATCGATGTTCAGATTTGAATGCAAGATTAATCTAGAGGGAAAACCATGAAGAAAAAAACAAACCGCTTGAAAATCGGATCAGATTTGACCGAGTTATGGGGCTGGGAAATTTCGACCTATGTCTGTATAGAATAATAGTGGGATTTGCTTAGCTTTCATATAGCCTAACTGAAATATATCTACAGGGTATCGAAAGAAATAAAAGCAGTCGTCAATTAGCCAAGAGAAATGTTGCAATTGCCGTCGCTTTCAATGCGATTATGGCCTGATTTATAAATTTCAATTCAAGTTCAAACCTGTCGAATTATCGCCGTATGCTCCAGCCTCTAGTCTCCAGTTCGGCCGCGCAACGGTCAGGCAAAATAATTGCACATTAACCTCGAAATGGCCGGAGAACATTTCGTATTTTATACAAATAGACTCGTCGCATTAAATAGACAACCATTATGATTTTTATTTTTATTCGTATTTTTATGACTTGGCTTAATGCATTTAATTGCAAATGGGCACAGCCAAAGCCAAGCAACAACAACAACAACAACAAAGCGGATCCATTAACAAAATTAAAACTGAAGACTAAACAAAAGATAGCCCCAAGAATGCGGCCACAGACCAGCTGGCCATTATTCAAGCCTCAAGTATCAGTTCTTGTGTAAAATTCCATTTAGTTGTAATAAAATGTACTTGAATTGAATCATTTTCATCAATTTCAGTTAAAGACAAATTAAGATAAGCCCAAAGATTTCTCAAATGCAACTTTAAAGCTGCCGAAGTGAGCTTGAGCTATGCTCAAAAAGCAAAGCCTGGACATAAGTATGGAAGCATAAGTATGCTCAAAAGGTCCGTTTCAATGCATCGATTATGTATGGGAATTGGAGGTTAATGCTGGTGATAAAGGTCAACAGCAGATTGTCTGTATAGCTATTTCAAGAACCTGCCGATTCTATCAATAGGAGATTATGCCATCGACTCTAGCTCCAGCAAGGCATTGTTCCCAGAACGAAGCAATAACCAGTTGAGAATTATAAACCATAGACAGGATGAGCTTGTCATTTCTTAACAATAGCTTCTGCCTTTTGCGCAATATCTATATTTTGGGGCTCTTAGCATAACTCGAAAATTGTTAGAGCTGGATAACCTAAACCTGCATGTAGGTATGTATACCGGCTCTCGTATAGCCTACAAAGGTCAAGAATATATCATATTTTAAAAGCCTCCTAAACCACATTAGATTGAAGAAACACACCTTGCGCCTTGATATGTGCACATTTTGGAATGCCATAGTTAAGACCTAAAAGTTTCTATGTAATCGGACTATAAATACCCGAGTTAAAGTAGAACTCATTTCCTATATAAGGTGGGGAACTGGGGAACTACTAAAGAGGGAGGCTAGAATGTGCGTAAAGGCAGTTCGTGTTGGGCTCCGGATATCTTCCTGTCGAGCACTCCCAACCAGAGTACTCGTCAATTGTTGTTATCTGAGTGCAGCTGAGTGTTGACACTAATGTCTGGCACAGTACTCGAGCAGCGTCGCGTTCCGTTTTGGCCAAATACAATGGCCAATTGTTGCTTTTGCAAGGCAAAGCGGAAGCCACTCGCCGGCAGCCGAAAGGCAAACAAAAATGTTGATCGATTTTCGGGCCATTTAATTGTCTTGGCCAAAGTGCAGTTCACTTCAAAGATAATATCAATGCGATATATGGTATGTATTTCTGACATATGACTCGGCACAAATAAAAGCTGACATTGATATTTTGTTGTGTGTGTGTCTTGGACATAATTGCGTATCTGTTGCGGCTTATGCACAGTTATTATTAATTATTTATTTTTAACTTTACTCTAAAGCATGCAGCTAAAAAGAGTTATAAAAATAAATAAATAAAAAATAACTGAAATCAAGTCAACTCAATTTAGCCTTGACTCTTGGCTTGGCTTAGAGAGCGGAACGTCTTATTGTTGTCTTGTGTTGGCTTGTCTTGGCCAACGCGCAGCTTTTATTGATTTTGAAAATGCGCCACAATGAACCATAATTGATCACGTTCATGGTCCAATTTGAGCAGCATTTCAGGGGCATGGTAAACAATTTCGATTTTTACATTTTTTTGCGCCCTGTCAGAACTTGGCTGCGTTTTGGCCAAAGGCAATTAAACGGAGCACAGCCTGCCTAACTGTCTGCCTGCCTGCCTGTCGCTTGTTTTGCCAGCTTACAGCAGAAGCTGAAGCCTCATCAACGTCGCCAACTTCATCCTGGCCATTGGGGGTGCCTGGGCTTCAACTTGGTCTTCGGTTTCTGTTTCTTCCAGTTTTGCGCTTCAGCTTCCGTGTGCTTGAGAAGCCTGGCCCATAAACTAAAAAGTAACACAGCGAACCGGACCCGGCCCAGCTCAGCTCAGAAAAAAAGAAGTATATATACATGCATATACATATATATATTTGACCTACATCAAGTTTTCAAGCAGCTTGTTTGTGTTTCTTTTTTCTTTTTAGCCAAAGACTGTGTTGACTGTGGCTTCTTCGCCAAGCTCATCATCGTCAACTCAATCATCAACTCAATCATCAGCTCAATCATTATGATGATTGGCCCACGTCTCAACTCATCTCTGCTCGGCCTGGGCCTGTTTCTCTCTCTCTCTCTTCTTTTTCTCCCAACCTCAACATTTGCGCATATTTGGTCAACTGCATTTTTCTTTTTTCTGTTAGCCAAGTAACCCCCCTCCCTCTCTCTTCTCACTCTCCCCCTCTGTCTGTTCGTTATTGTTTTCAATTTGGTACAGCATTTTCATTAATTTTTTAGCAGCTTGTGTGTATGTCAGTGTGTCGTGGCCGTGCTCCGACTCTTTGTTGTCGTCTTGGTTTTCGGAACCGCCCACGCATAAATTTTTAAAAGCCGCTTGCAGTCTATCTTGGGCAACGGTCAACGACGTGGCCCAGGTCAACGAGTGGTGGGGGCGGGGGTGAGGCTAACTAAGCAACGGCTACGTCACCTTTAAACGTATCTCTTGCTCAGTCACGCCTCACCTGGCCACGCAGCAGCTCGCACATCTCTTTAAGCTGATTCATAAAAATTTGAATTTATTTGCCATGATTTGTGCCGAGGGTATTACAAGCTGAACGTTAAGTGTGTAACGCTTGGAGGGATATATATCTTTGATTATATTAGGCATATATGTGATTGATATGTAAACAGGGGATATAGCCAGGGTTGGACGGATGCTTTGCGTTTCATGTGAAGTAATCCTCCAATTGAAAAACAACAATTCACACAGATCTAGTCTGTTTCTTCTAGACATTGCGAAGTCGGGCGATTGGTATAACTATATCAAAGATATGTTATCATATATGTTACATATATGTTATCAAGATATACCACAAACTATCCAATTAAAAGAGTATTTGACTTCAGCCTATTCTCTCTTTTTTGTACTCTCTTCTTTTGCATTTGTTGTAAAATTAGCATACTGACGAGACAGCATTTGGGTCAAGTATCAAAAAGCAGGGATAATCGCAGCGATATAAAATACATATTAAATAAATTGTGTATCAAACGTGAACTAAATATAGCCGAAGCTCAGATCAGACGGCGGTTAAGCGAGTCGTCGAAAGTATCTTTCAGACAGCAGACAGCAACAGTTTACGGTTCGTGCACCTTTTCTGTTGCGTGAATCTCGACTGGGGGCGGATAAAGCTGAGCGAGGGAAGGAGTGGAAAAGTGGACAGATCCAAACAAAGCAGCAGCAGCAGCAGATCACGTTTTGATGCAAATCGGCGGCTGGCGAGAGGCGGCTGCTGGCCATACAAATGGGTGCAACATTAAATAATTAAAGCGGGCGGACAGACGGTCGGTCAGACGGACTGACGGACAGACGGACAAGTATGACGCGCACGAGTACACGACTCGACAATGAGTACAAAACGAGTACTCGTTGTGGTCTGTGCTGCGGCTGCTGCATAACTGGCACAGCAACTTTTTCTTTGAGCCAAGTCTGAGCTGGATTTGATTTGAACACGTTTGGCGTCTCTCGTTCATATGTGGAGCGTTAATGAATTGCCTTTCAGCTCGGCCAGCTCGGCCAGCTCGGGCAGCACGGGGTGCCCAACCGGATGAGAATGGTTGACTTGCTTGCTTTTTTTTTCTTTTTCGAAATGCCTTGCAATTAAAAGCGGCTACAATTGTCGCCCAGTTGGCCAATGTGGAGCAGCAGGCGCAAAGTGTTGCAAGCCATTACGAATGATTAATAAATTAGCATTTAATGTAAACGCTCCACTTGAATGTCATTGAACCCCTGCCGTCGAACAGATTGCTCATACGCCCGCTTACATCTGGTATTTGCCTATCACGAGGCCTGACTCAACACCCTAAAAACTGTCAATTCGCGTGTTTATGCTAAAAACCCAACTGTGATACAAGTTAAACTCTACAACATTTTCTCTGCCAGCGCGTTTTTTCTCCATTCACTTTTCAGGTCAGTGGGCTAGTCGAAATGAAGAGCAGAAAATTGTGCCCGACTTCACATTTGGCCCACTAACTTTGACTTGACAATTGTGGCGCTCGCCGGAGCTGCAAGTTCACTGCGGGTAATTGTTTGTAATTGGAATTAGACGCCGATTTGATGTAAAATGTAGTGCAGCACTCGCAAATAGCCAGAACCCCACGCGTCAACTGTGTGCCAGTTTTTATATTATATGTTACTACGGCAGCGTAAAGGAAAAGTGCCGGAAATAATTGTCTTAAGTAGTTTGAACTTTGCATAGCGTACAAAGAGCAAAAAGAATTAGAATAAAACAAGTCTCATTAAGTGCTAAAAACAACCACGCGCCACAACAATTGGCGAAAACGTTAACTGGAAGACCTTCTCAACATTTTCCGCGGCCAGACAAGCTAGATACATGCGGCAGGTCGCTGGTTCAAATTTAGAAGAAATTTGCTTAGCGTGTGGTAGACTAGGCATATCTTCGGCATATCTTTCCCTTTTGTAGATATGTGAGAATACTGAGTGTTAAATGCTGACTTATGCAAAGTTTGAACACAAAAAGCTTTTAGACTGAGAGAGAGAAAACCATTAATAGGCAAAAAAAGAACCCATGAGCCTAAATGTGCGATCTTAAAGGATCGTAGAACAGGCTGGATTCAATAAAGAACTAAATAAATGCTTTGTGGAATAAGGAAAACAATTGAAAGATCTTAAGAGCCTACACATACATATGTTATTTGCCTCCCTTAACTGCAAACCCAGCTTAAACTTTTTTTTTATACAAAATACATTTAACTGAAAGTGCCGCCCCAGGCCTGAGTTGGCCATGCTGTGGAGTTAAAGATCGCTTAATGAATACCTCAATGATAAGAAACGAAAGTAAAAAATGTGCGTAGGATTCGGCTATGACTGGACACAAAACTCTTTTCTTTTTTTTTATTTGGCCGTGATTGGGCAAATTTGTGCCACAAATAAGCAAATCAATGTTTGAGTGTTGTTTATACATATGTATATATTTTTATACATTTCTGATTTAGGGTAATTTTTGTTTTTCTCGAGTGCGTTCTTGAAATTGAATTTAACGAGGCTTCGTTTTCGTTTTCGCACACAGTAGCCACAATCGTGGCTTATATGTATATTAAAGCCATAGTCGACTCATCGCGGCCAGTTTCAGTTTTGGCGTTAACTTCAATTTCAGCTCACTTTCTAAAATGAGTTCATGCAACAGCAATTTTTTATATACATTTATATTTATTTTTGACACACGAAAATAACAATTTTGATAAATGATTCGGGGCAGTCGGGCGCGCGCGCATATGCATGTAAAAAAAATCGCTAACTTTTATCGATATATATACACATATATATATGTATATATATTTTACACAATGGACGCAGCGCACTCGAAATTGATTGCCAACAATTAAAAGTTAAATATTGAAAATTAAAAAGCGACTGCCAAAGTTTTACTTTTTTATATATTGTATTGTTTTTTCGCTTACTTTTTTGTTTTTTTTTGTCATAGCTTGTTAATTTATTTGCAGCAATTATTAATGCAAACAAAATATATTTTATTATATATGACTTATATATATATAGAGGGAGAGAGAGAGAGAAACTGCGACATTTTGTTTATTGTCGCCGTATCTTTGGGCTTATTTCATGCATAAATCATTTCCCATTTAGTTTTTGCTGCTGCTGCTGCTGCACTTTGCTGCAGTTTTATAATTACATTTTAATTTATGCAAATACAAATTAGCAGTAGGCAGCGCCAGAGTCCACATTTTTTGATATTTGCTTAAACAAAGTGAGGAAAAAACCAAACGCAGCAGCCAAACAAAAAGTCTTAATGCACAGAAAAATGCCCTTTTAGCTGTGTGAAGACAGACGGACTTGGCTACCGATGCAGATCAGGAATATATATAAATATATATATTGAGCAGCGGGTTGTCTTTTTCTATGCTTTATAATGTTGTTGACAAAACAAAAGTACCCCCTGCTGGCATTTAAAAAATATATATGCCAAGCTCTGTGTGAGGTCAAAGTATGTAACAAACTTTTTATAGGCATACATACACAAAGCAATTATTTTATATGACAAAAACATTAATTAATCATACGACACGTAAGCCCTGGCAATGGGCCGCTTTTTGCATTAAATTGGAAACAAAAAAACCATGTAATTTGAAAGGCTAGTTAAATGGCATTTAGTAACTGCCACTGCCTTTGCCTTTGCCTTTGCCTGTTATTCTCTCGTATTACACAATCGAAATTGAAAGTAATTTGCATTACATCACTCAATCAGAGGCGTCAAATAGCCTTGCCCCACACACACACGCACACACACTGTCAATCCACATCTAGCCTAGACAAACGATAGACAAATCCAAATTCAAAACGAAAACGAGCTCAGAGCTCGTAGCCAGCTCATTGATCAAATTTTGATTGACATTTCGAGTGGTTTTTCTTGCTTTTTTTCTTTACTTTTTTGCTCTATTAAGCAAATTTTGTCTGGGCTCTTATGGCCTCTAGCTGTGCTGTTGTTGTGTCCAATAATTTGTTCATTAACGACAATTAGTGCAAAAAGCAAAAAAGCAACAAAAAGAAGTGGGTAAGAGGGCATATAAGAGCATAAGATACCCTATACAATGCACTGTAACACAAATACAAGAAAAGACGCGCGCTTGCATTAACTTCTTGCTAAGCTTAAGAAACGTGCATCTCACATAAATCACACATCTCACATAAATCGATTTTTATCTACGAATTATAAAAGTGAGAGTAGATATGCAGAAGCAGAAATCTCTGGCTCCTCATAAACTTGCAGTAGCTGTCGGAAATATTTCTGTCTGGCAGAAGCAGAAGTCAAGTCTCCAGCTCTTCATATCTGGATCTGTCAGAGATACTTCTAGTTGCCTGTTATGCCCCTTTTAGGCACTTGCGCGCAATGTAGGGTATAGAAAATGTTGGAGAAAAAATTGAAATTCATTTGACAGCTCAACGAATATGCACATTGTGGTTTTGCTATTGAAAATTGAACTTAATTGCGCGCATAATTTTTGATCTCTTTGGCAAATAACAGCTCGAGATACATAGCCAAAGATACAGATACACAGCTACAGTTACATTTGCTGGCCTGGCCAAAGATACATAACTGACAGGTTTGAAATATGACACCCAAATGCTTAATAATAGCCAACTGGGCAGGTGTTCGTTGTCATTTGATAGGCCACGCACACACACACATACACGGGCCCTGGGTCTTAGGGCCTGAACTTTGACAGTTGGCCAAGCCGTAGATACATTTCTGTGCGGCAACAATGGCAACGGAAGTGTTATGTTTTTATGGCCACACAGACATTTGATGCGGCCATTCGATAAGTGCAATGATATACGAGTACTCCCCCCCCCCCACACACACACACACACTCGAAAACGTGTTACTGTGTCTGTATCTCTCGGACAAGGTCACCGGACATTGGGCAAAAGATATGCAAAAGTTCTGCTTGGCATTTGACATGTAACAGGAAACAAGAATCAAATGGAAATTTAACAATTGGCTGCACAAGTTGGCAAGACTCAAGCAAATTCGTAGAAATTTATGAAAAATTATTGCATTGTCTCAAAGTTTGAGAGACTTGAATAACGATAACCATAGCCAGAGCCATAACCATTAACATTACAGTTAAAGTTCGATACCGGTTCCGCTAAAAACTGAGTCAGCCAGCGACTGGTTTTAGTTATTTTTATACATTTTCTTTTTTATTTGTATTATTTTTATTTGTATTTTTATGGCTAGGCTGCACGCGTCGCCAATTTAATTGCCGTTGACTAAAAAATTGCAAAAAATTTAAATGTATTTTTCGAACAAAACAATACGCCAGCGTCGTGTCGTGTCGTGTCGTGTCGTGCGTGAGTCGCAGTCTCTGTCTCTGTCAGTGTTGGCAAACTTTTGTGTTGCAAAAGAGTTGCTATTAAAAAGCTAAACTTTTGCGTGATCATATACTTATGTTTCCTTATATTAATCTATATACATATTTTAGATCCTATTTTGAGAAAATCTCTAAAATATGATCTACATTGATAATCTGTGCATTTACTTTGCTTCAGGCAGGCCATGTTGCAAGCCGTACCTAAGGTCTAGATAGACTGTAAATGCATAACAAAATGAACATACATATGAATACAATCTACCCGACTTAAATCTATTTCTTTATGAGTCTCTATATAAGATACCTTGTGGGAATGCTAAGTCATGCTAAAAATAAATAAATGGAAGCATAAATTGGGCATGGGAAACTCATTTTGTCAATAAATAGTCATCATGCCACATTTTTCTTATACATTAACACAACTTTTGGCAAGGTCATTAAATAGATCAGCATTGAGAGCTAATTAAGCGCCGTTTGATTTAATTTTCCACTTCCCTTGTATATTAAACTCAAAAAGATATATAATCGTATATCCGACATTGAACGAATTTTCCATACATTTTCTTAAATACGTTTTAGTGTTGAAAAAAAACGGCTAACTATTATAAAGATTGGCAAGCTCATTGGATACATCTATATTGATAGTTAAATAGGCGATATCATTTTAATACTATATTTTGCAGAAAAAGAACTTAAGTAAATAAATAAAAATGCCAGAATTTGAGCTGCTTCCAAGTAAACGCAATTACACTTAAGAAAATAGCCAGATTTGACGGAAAAAATGCGGAATCGCCAACACTGATCTCCATACAAGTTTGTGCGAGAGTGCGTGTGCGTGTATTTCTTTGTATGTGTGCTTTGTCGTTTTCGCTTTCAGATTCGGCGCTTGCTTGCATGTACATATATTTTGTTGTTGTCGGCGCAGTACGAGATTTATTTAAATGCATTAAACTTTAGAGGTCAACTTCCTTTCACTGGCGACGCGTTGGCGTCGACATGATAACGGCCCAGTCTCTGTACCCGATACCCTCGCCGCAGAGCCGGTTGAGCCGAGCTTGGCGAGAATTTCTCAAAACAAAATCAGCCGCAAAATGTGACATGTGACAAGTGGCGCGTTGTATTTCAATGTCATATTGTTGCCGTTGTGATTGTTCTCGTCGTTGTTGTTGTTGTTGTTTTTTTATTTTGACCTTTTATTTGCATACCTTTGCAGCTTTGTTGTTGCTGCTGCTGTAATTTTCCATATGAGCTGCCAAGATGAACACAAACATAAGCTGGCAAAAATTATTGAATGCGTAAGAAAATAAAACGCTCGTCTGAAAGTTCATTTAAATTGAAAATCCTGCACACAGGACACACAGGACTTTGGGCGTATATGCATATTTACATAGTCGTTGTCAATTTTATGGCTCAGCCGAGGCATGAATGAGGCACACAGAATGAAAGGCAACGGTACAGAGAGAAAGCATGTCAAAAAGTAACTGCATAAAAGTTCCTTGTAAATTTAATAAACTTTTATAGATGCGTGTTTGTCGGGTCGAGGACGACGACGACAACAACGACAACGCCATTGACAAAGGAACCGAATCCTGAGCAACAGCAGCTGCCATTAATGCCTGGCCTGGCCTGCCCTTCGCCAGCGCTTCCCTGCACTTTTCCCCGCACTTTCTCCCGCTCCATTCAATATTCTTGATGGGTTCTTCCTTTCTCCGATGATGTTGTTGTTGTTATCGTTGTTGTTGCTGGCGACGGGTGATTGCTCCACAGGGTGCACTTTGAAAGCGCGCGATGAAGTGAAGAAAAATAAGAAGTAAGAGTGCTCTGACTTAACGTGCACAGCCAATAGATACCCTGTAAGCGGATTTCGAGATGCCGAGGCATGCTCTTAAGCTTTATAACAGCTCAACTATTCCTATTGCTATTAATTCTAAGCTTAAAGATGACTTTCAAATGTGAAATCTGCCTGTACCTGAGGGAAGCTATCCAAAGAATGAAACGTTCACAGATATCTGTGAGAAATAGCTCTTCTTATCTTCGAGCTGTGCTCAAAACTCGACCAAACAGGCTTTCGATATTTATGGATTACGGGAAGCCAGACAAACTATCGATAATTTAAATCAAACTTAGTCTAAGTCAATCATTGACTCATCGAAATGCTTCTGCCTGCCACATTCAGGCGCTACATGGCTAGCATGCCCCATAGCTGCGCTTAACAATGGCTATAGGGTATAATAAACTTTTATTGTATCCGCATTTCAGTGTCACACGGCGCGACATTCGCTTTTGCGTGCTTTCTTTTTGCCCAGGCAATGGCGGCGATGCTGATGAGCAGCACCAGAACCAGAACCAGGAACTCTCTCTCTCTTCCAGCCTATTGTGTATTTAGGTGTGTGTGTGTGTGTGTATGAGTGTGTACAAAGTCAGAGATTGATACTTGCGGCGAAAGTGATTTATTTACTGGCGAAGTGGCACGTGGCAGCGCTGCCCGTTGACCCAAATTGAGCCAAATGGTCAGAGCTCAGGACAATTTGATAATAAAGAAAATAACAACAAGCTGCTGCCACAAAATTATGGCTGACAAGAGAGTGCGGGAGGGGGAGTGAGGGGGTCATCTTGAAAGCAGTTGCAAACTTTGCATTTATTTGCATTGAAATGCAGTTTGTTGGCCTTTTGCTGACAGCTAAATGTAAAGTTTTTGGTCCGGTCGCATATGCGACCAAAAATGGCAGCCATTCAAAGTTGGACAGAGTGTCACCCACACACACGCGCACACACACGCACCCACATACAGGCACTGGGAGAAAAGCAGACATAAAAATAAATGTATTGATTTTGTCTTTTGGCAAATAATAAATAAAAAATAGCAAATGCTGCTGCAGCAACTGTTGCAATTGTTGCAAATGCCTGGCCAAAAGGAGCGAGGCCCCAAACCCGTTTACCATTGTCTGCAGAACTGTGTCTTTCCCACACACACACACACACACACACACACATACGCACACACATTCACACAATTGCAAATATACTAATGTAATGCGAAGTTATCGTTGCCATTGTGTGGCAAACGAATGCAGTGCACCAACAAAAATGACCCAAGCCAAAAAAAAAAAAAAGAGAAACATAAAAATAAATAAGACTCCTCTAGTCGGGAGAGGTCGACTAGGAGATACTAGGAATATTCCAGCTGCCATATATATATACTAGAGAGCCTTCTTCTTCACAATGTTTGATCTTCAATCTATGCCCAACTTTGTTGTATATGATATACAAAAGTGTTTACATACCTAAGAGACTTAGGGAGGGATTTCTTGTGTTAACTATGTATCTTTTAAAATAAGCTTCATTTAAATTTTGGGTGAATTTTATGGGCTATCCAAAAGCGATTTACATATTTTGTGTTTGGCTTGAAAAGTGTTTCAGAAGAGTGTATCAAGAATATATATACTATTAATATTTCAAATGGAAAGTCTTCAGCTTGTATAGATACAGTAGGCATATGGACATGGCTTGAATTAACTTGTTCTCCCTTATCAATAATATGTATACCTTATGGACTCTCGGAGCTGCTTGAACCTGAATGCCCTGTTTTGTCCATTTCCAGTGGATGCAGGGTATAAAAAGCGAAGTGCAACAACAATTTTAGCCCGTTTGGTTGGATGGCAGGCTAGCTGGCTAGGTCTGGCACGGCCTGGCCTGCTCTGGTCGGACAGTTGGCTCGTCGATCCAAGTCCAGCGCTTCCACGGCCAATTGAAAGCTAAAATTGCATTTTGTGACTGCGCTCCCCAGTTGCAGCTTGTGGCCGCACTCGAGTTCGCGTCTCGACCAGTCACATTCCCATTTTGAGGCTGAGAGCCCAACTGTTGTAACCCGGCTGTGCCCTTGCGTAAGATGGCATTATGACTTAGGCATGCAATTTGTATTGCATTCAATGAGCTGAAGACCTCTCTGCCACCGAACTAAGCCAAAGCCCAGCTCATAAGCTGCTAAGCTTACACGTCAATTACGTACCAAAAAAAAAAAAAAAAAAAAACTTGCAGTCCAACAATAACTTAGCATACCTTCACATTGTCTTTTGCTTGAAAGCTGTTGCCACGGCAATTTGCATTCATTTTGCTGGAATTTAAAATTATTTTTTGGCATTTATATATAAAACGTGGCTGTCGCTCTCTCTCTCTGTCTCTCTCTCTCTTTCTCTCTCTCTCTCTCTCTGTCTGCAGCGTGACAATGAAATACAATTTAATCCTCATTGGTATGAAAGTAAAATATAATTTACAAATTAAAGTAACAGCTGAGGCTTAGCGCAGGCACGCTGCGCACAAAGTTTGGGGTTGGATCGTCAACGAAATGAAAGACAAAATAATTAAAATATTAATAAATGTATATAGAGCAGTAAGAGCAGAGATTGCTCTAAAGAAAGGGACAAATGGGTTCATTGAGTGTTTAAGAATTGATCCAAGAAAGTAAACAGGAGGAAGGCAGTATTTAAAAGTCTTTTCAGCTGCCTGAAATTGGAAAGAATAATTCCACAAAAATGTTGTTACCATTTGCATTGTCAACATTTTTAATTTGCTGCGAGCAATGCCGGGTAATTTCCTTTAGTATACTTAACAGCCTTACAGTTGCCTACACAATTTATTAGGCAAGGAATACTTGTACTTTTACTAGAACTCATTTAACTTCAACACCATAAACTATTTGGAATTCAAAAATAATATGCCTAAAGTTTGATACGTCGCATTTCTAGGGTATCCAGTGTGCAGCCAGGGTATTTCGTATTCAGTATTCAGCTGTTTATGACTGTGTTGTCCATTTGCATTGTGCAATATATATTGTCTGCATATATAGTTTTGAATGGCATTCCTTTTTTTTTTTTTGGGTTTTGTGTCCCTGCAGCATCCGTCATGAGTCCTGGTTATGCGGGCAGCCCTTGACGCAGCTTTCCAACTTTGGTTCTAGCCATAAAATCGGCTGCAGCTGCTCGACGCAGGCTTTTGTCGCCTTTTGCTGCCTCCAATTGCTGCCAATTTGTTTGTGGCTAGCTGCTCTGTTCCTTTTCTTGTTGGCCATTTTATACACACACTTACATATATATATATATCTATGTATATATATATATATTTGTTTGTTTGTTTTTTTTTTTACATTTGCAATGTTTATGTGCATGTGCTGTACTGTGGGTCCTGTCGCTGTCGTTGTCATTTGAGGTCAGTTTAAATGGTTTCCTGTCAGCTGCGGTTTTCTCGGTTAACCCGCAAGAGGCGCCGCCTGGGCAGAGGCGAGGGAAGACGAAGGGGAGTGGGTGGCCAGCATTCCGCATGCATTGCACAATATTCAATAAAGTATTCATTTATATGTCTACCAATGCTAGCAATCATTTTACTTGCAACAAATTTCGCCCAGAACCCATTCATAAATGACATGAGCTGCAAATATGGTCTACAAAATGATTCAAATATATATTTTGGGCATATTTTGCAGCTAGAGAGGCAACAAATTTAATGTAAGGGATTATTTTAAGGGGTCGAGCTTTGATTTTTGGTATAAGCATAAGAATCGGATAAGAAGTGCTTGAATTATTCAATTATTCAATTTTATAGCTTGAATTATTCAAGTATTCAGTTTTTATAATGTCAAACTGAGGAAATGCACAGCCTGCGGCTTCTGCTGCTCTGTGTATACAAAGCAAAAGCTATGTAGAGGGTAGCTTCTAGTCGGGCACGCTCGACTAGCTCTTGTCTAGTTGTTATTTCTATATGTTGCTGGCATTGGCGGTTTTTTTTGGATTGCGTAAAGCTCTTCGCTGCCGCTTGGCTTTGTTATTAATGCAACAATAAGTGCAACATTTGAGACATTTGCCGCACGCTCCAGTTACACAAAAGCCAGCTGCTGGCAGCCGAACATCTTGTAAATGGCCTCCAAAAAAAAAAAAAACTAAGAAAAAAATAAAACAGAGAACCGAATAAGAAACGACATTCGCAGCACTGTGACAGCGGCATAATTACGCGCATTTTCTTTTGGCATGAAAATGAACACCTCAAGGTGCATAATGCATAGAATTCAATACGAAGCCCAAACGAGAACAAGAATGGGAATGCAATGTGTGGTCGAGAGGGAAAGGAGGGGTCGTGTGTTGTGTGCTCGTCGTGCAGCTCATTTCGTTTTATTTGCAAATTTTATGCCACAAATACCACAAGAATTGCAACAGCCAGCGGAATGGAGTTGACTGCCGACTGTTGACTGCTGACTGCGAGCTGTGAGTGACGGCGACGACGAATGTGACACCCCCGGTTAGTTCAAGTGGAAATTCTGCAGCAGTTGCACAGTTGCACAGTTGCATAGTTGCAAGTTGAAGCCCTGCTGCTGCTGCTGTTCTTTTGGGGCCAGGCACTTGAACATGATAGCAGAGCTTAGTTCGCCGGAGCCAGAGCCGGAGCCGGAGCCAGCCAAGCGAAGTTCTTGCAAAATAAGTGGCACATGCGCGCCGTTAAATTGCAAATGCGGACAGCAACTGCAACAAATACAAACAACTGAAACTGCAACTGCAACTGCAACTGCTGCGTTAATGATACGCCTGTCTGGCCGGCAGCTACCTAGCCTGACATACGCAAATGTGCTTGACTTTCAGCCTCCAGGCGGCAACATATGTGCGGCTTATGTGGCGTATGCGTAATGTGTGTCTGCTAAACTTTTGCTGCAACGCGAGTTGGCCAAATGGTTGCGCTCCTCTTCAAACTTATCTTCATGGCCATCTGTGATTTGTGCCTGTCTGCTTCGATCTAAGCTATTCAACGCTTCACGGTTCACGGTTCGCTGTAGCCAAGTCCGTCTGTACGTCTGTGCGTCTTCTTGTCGAGTCTAAGAGTCCATTTGAGCTACAATTTTTTACTGCAAGCCAACGATTGCTTAAACAGGCTTACATTAATATATCTCGAGGTTTTTAATAGCTGGATATATATCTAAGAATACTTAATTATATATATAATTATATATATTCTATTATATATTGTTATATACAATAATTTCTGTAAAGCCCACGCCTTGCCCGCTTAAATTAGGGGAAAAGTTCATTTTTAGAGGAATGGTCCTAGCCCTTGGTATGCACACGCGCTGCCTTTGAAGAAGGTACTTTAAATGCTTAGGGTATCTGCTAGTCGTGTCTAACCGCATTTAAAAAGTTCCTTTATCGCACTTTTATGTAACTCAGGAATTGAATTTTTCAACAAGTTGTAGTCTGAACATTCCGCCAACATTTAGTGCAATCACAATGGCCATTAACTGAAGCTCATTTCATTCAGTTTCAGGCGTTTTTTCTAAAACATTTTATTGCTTAGGAGGAGGAAGGGAAGGAGGGGCAGGGAGTGGAGGGGGGTGAGTAGCTAACGATGACATTGCCGTTTGGTCTATTTCTAATTTCCCTAACTCAATTGTCTGGCGTTGACAGCGAGTACGCTCTGCATAAACAAAATGACATGGCAGCCAATTAATGTCGCCCATGTTGTGCCCCCCCTCAATACTTCTGCCCAGCTGGGTCCCTGCTTTAAACTGTCGTCATCATCTTCTATGCCAAATGGGCAATTTGTTGTCGTTATAAGTCGCATTCTGTGCATTTTCATTGTTATTATTGCGCCGCTTTTATGCTGCCTTGCCGTCTGCCAATTCCTGCCCCCCTGCTTGCCACGCCCACTGCTAGCCGACTCAGTTGTATGCATATTAATTCTGATGCTGGCCTGGCCTGCCCTGGCCTGTGCCCAAGAGCAAACTGCACATTTACATGCAATGCGGGCCCCCAATCGGCGGACGCGTCTCTAATTTGTGGGCTCTTTTCCGACCGAGACTGAGTCTCGAGTCTGAGTCTTGGCCTAATGTGTTGGCCAGGCCCACGCCCCGTCCTGCCTGCCTGCCTGTGGTAATTGAGTTCATGTCATGTTCTGAATCTTGGCTTCATTATCAGCCAAGATTGCGCCTGCCGATGGCCTTTAACTGTACTATATATATGCAAAATGTGCAGAGCGCAGCACTTAAAATATTGCAGCCCAGCCCAGCCTTGCCCTACCCTTCCCTGTCCACCCAGATAACAACAGGAGCTGCTGCTGCTGCTCTCTGGAGTAAAGGCTTAGCGCAGCATAGCGCAAAGCTGAAAAATTTCTATAAATCCGCACTTATTCCCAAAACAATAAAACGCGCAACAATTGCAACCAGTTCGCGCTTAAATAAGCAACAAAAAAAAAAAAAGGAGAAGCCATTCTCCACATTAGACTCTGCCATTATTTAGGCGACGGCAGCCGAAAAGCGTTCCAAGAGCGAGCAGCTACCAGTTCCAGCTGCAGTTGGCGAGACTCTCGGCCTAAGCCCACTTTGTAGTCATTTGCCCGGCAGCAGCAACAGCCAAGTCAGCAGCAACAACTGCAACAAGTAAGACTGCTCGACTGAAAGATACCCTAAACAGAGCGTCACTTTGATTTGACAAAGATTCACGCTTTCTTCTGTACACAAGCAGACAGACAGATTGGAATACTGATCTCCAAAAATTGCAAAAAATCAGGCAGACGGGAAGATCAGCAGACAGACAGATAGATAGAAAGACATCCCTTCTTGAGGAACTTAGCAGATAATGGTCCATTCCTTGTGAAAATTTGAGGGTTTATATTTGGCATGTAAATTGTGCATATACGAAAGTCTCTTCTCTTAGATATAAGAATTTGTTAAATTTTCGGAAGAATATATTAATACTTCCCATTAAAAAAATGGGAAATAAACTTAAGCCTCATTTACTATACAATAACTGGCCTATAAAGTTTGTTGCATATAGCTCATATAAGCTTCGAGCTTGAGAACCAAATCTCTCCCATTATGAATGGGAACAGGGTATCACAAGTGCAACAACATTAACAACACAACAACACATGGCACAGTGGGCAGCACAGAGAGCAAATGTATGCCAGCAATTTAGACGACGTCGTTGGCGCGCTTGCTAAATTACCAAAACAAAGGAAACGATAACTTGCAACAGTCGAGGACAAAGACGAGGACGAGGAAGAGAAAGAGCACAAGGAGCAGAGCTTGTCGCTGTGGAGAAGGGAAACAGCAGAGGAGGGGGGGACGCGTGGGCGTTTTCAGAAAACACAATAAAACTTATTTACGAGTCACGGCGGGGCAGCCAACGCGGGCTCCTACGTAGTTCATTGTAATGCACTTAACTGGGAGCGGGCACTGGAGCAGCGAGTCGGCGAGATGCGCGCAAATGATATGCAAAAGTGACTGGCAAATGGGCAAAAGGGGAGAGCGGGGCAGGCGGCAAGGGGAAGCCAGTGGAGCAGGCGAAAGCAGTTGAACTGAACCGAACGTTTGGTTAAAGGGTAAATGAGTGCACAGCGTGAGGCGCATGAATGAAGGAGAGTTGAGCTGGACTGGGGCCAGGGTAATATAAATGAAAGCAACAGGAGTAGCAATGCCCACAACAGGAACAAGAACAACAAGAACAGCAAGAGTAGATACAGTAAATACAAGGATATGGCACACACTGTGCAAAAAGTCAAGATGAGTTAATCGACAGTCGAATATTAAGATTTATGGCATTTTTTATATGGCAGCTATTATGTTAAAGAAATACATAATAAGCGTTAATATAGGGTACCTAACTAGGCTAAAAGGCCAAACAAAATGTGCGTGGGCTAGCCTCTCAGTTCGAGGACATAATCAGAGTTATTGCAGGGTATCTGTCTAGGCTGCAAAGCCAACCAGAATGTGCTTTGGTTCGACTCTCGGTTCGCATCAATGCCTTATCTGAAGGTTCGGCAAATGAACCTTGAACCTATTTCTCTAATTTAATTTATTTTATATTATACTTTATGATTCATTCTGACTGCAAGCTTGGCCCACTTTGATGCCAATTATTGCCAAGACAATTTATTAACTTGTCTCCCTAAAAGTCAGCTAGTTAGCTGACCAAGTGAATGCCCTGTAATTATGTTAAGTACACGCGATCAATCAATCAGTCAATTTGCCATGTCTTATTTCTAACGAACCACTTCTTTCTCTCTCTTTGCAGGTAAGCACTCCAGTATTCCAGTTATATGCTACTTGTTACTGGTAAGCTCCACTTCTAGTCTTAACCTCTTTAAGTTTTAATGGGCGCGCATATTGCGTATACGCCTACGCACCATTAGCGAATGCAGCGTGCGTTGCGTTTCAATTTAACTTACAATTTCAGTTGCAGCTAAGTTCCCTTTCGTGGAATATGATCGACTTGTTATGCAGCTTGTAAAGCTGCTTGATCAGAATATATTTGCGGAATTCATATGAACTGAGATATCTTAAAAAGTACAGACGTCTCCTGTCATCGAACCATTATTTCTTCTATGGCAGCAATGTAATACAGTGCCTCGAAAAGTCAACATCCTTGGCAAGTATCTTGAAATCAGCCTTAAATAGTTTGGATCTAATGACACTTTCATGATACTTGGCAAAGATGCAACCTGTTCGAAGCACTTTATTATATTGTATCCATAGAAACTTTGGATTGATAAGAGTAAGCGGGTTTACTTTTCGAGATATCTTTATCAAACTTATTAATAAAGAGCTTCATTAGGCTTTTAACCCTGGTTTAGAACCCAAGAAACGCCTTCGCTAGTTCGGTTAAGATTTAAAATGTAAGCCCCCGTCTTCAGACTTAATTCGTCAGCCTGATTCTTGATAGAACCAAGCTTAGTTCTTCATATAATTATCTTAGTTATATTCGAATGATAAATACTTATAAAAAATATTAAAAATGGGCCATCATATTTTGAGCTATAACTAAGAGTAATAATTTTGTAAAATATAATATTAATTGAGTTTCTGAAGTTTTTCCAATATTTTAGTGCATTTGATATTTGGCATTCTTTTTGCATTTAAGTGCAAGTCGATTTAAAAAATTGTTTCAAAATTGTTTAAGTTCAATATGTTTAAAATCTTAGCCTAGCACTTACCATATCATCCACATCCATTGTTATCCATTGCAATAATCGCTTGTAAATGGTGTTTTTTTTCTTTAATATTGGAGGGTATTTGATATTCGGCATTCTTTAGAGCATTTTCCTTTCATATTTGGAATTTCACGCCTTGCTTCTAAATATATTATCCATTGTTGAAATCGCTTGTAAATTGAGTTTTCTTCCGCATAATGTTAGGGCATTTGGTATTCGGCCTGCTGTGTGTGTATGTTAGGGCATTTGATATTCGGCATTCTTTATACAACATTTATTTCTTGTTTTCATTTTCATTTCGGAGTTTTGTGCAGTGCAGTTGCAGCTGAAGTTTGCCTGAGCCTGAGCTGGGCAGCATTCGCCTCGTCACAGTACGTAAAGTTCTCAGTAGTCAGTGAAATTGCGCTGCTTGTTTATTGTTGCAGTTGTTGTTCTTGTTGTTGTTGTTGCAGTTGTTGTTGTGGCTGCAACATTGCTGCTGTTGCCTATATTATTGCGCTTCATTGTTGGCTGCATGAAATTTGTGTGAACCGAGCGTCTCGGCAGCGTATGCTGTGCATCTTGGCAGCGCCAAGGAACACAAGGAACACCCCACCGGGCTTAAATATTTATAGCTTGCCATACTTTGTTCGATTATTTATGCCTGCGTTTGTTTGTGAGCCCAACCGAGGACGACGACGACGACGACGACAACGACTACTGTATATAAATATGTTTGCACATGCAAATTGTGCCGGAGGAGGACGTCAAGTGAAAAATAGTCGGCTGCCTCATTAAAAACGTTGAATAAAAAGCGGCCCAAATAAGCAGCTCGAGCTCGAGCATGTAATGAGTTGTAAGCCATTGTCAGCAAACAGGCCGCGTTTCAGCCCATTTCAGCCAGATGACCTGCCAATCCAATAATTGCTGCCCGTTTAAGCTATTTAACTGTTGACGTCGCGTTGTTTTTCTTTCCTTTTTTTTTTTTTTTTGCCGTTTATCATTGAGTATTTCGCATGGTTTTTATGCCCCGGACAGGGTTATATTGGTTTTGTGGCTTTGTAGCTGGCAGAAGAAGGTAGCTCCGAGAGCCTGAAGTATATATATATATATTCTTGGCTTGACATCAGTTGACGATTTTATCTTAAAATGTCCGTCTGTTCTTATGGACATACTTGTTGAACTCAGAGACTTTATTAACGACAGCTTTGAAGCTTGGGTCCTTCTTGTAAGCTAGAAGATAAATAAATAAAATATAGATAAATTCCTGAGTAAATATAAAGACCTTTAGACGTACTCACCGACGTTAGAGGAGAAGCAGGCGCGGTGTCAATTATGGGTTAGACTAGAAGATAGATAGAGAATAAAAAAACAAAGAAAATGTTAATCAAATAATCCATGAAATCGATCAAAATATTATTATTCTACCATGTCTCATAGCTTATAGGAGTCAGAGGCTCCAAAGTCGATATGTAGATTCTATTTGAGTAAGCAAATAAGGCAGAATATTTCTTTCTGATGGATATTTTCCAATCCACCTTTGTTAGGGGCTTTGCTTTACACAGATTTTTGTATGAAATTTTAGGCCCATCAAATTACATAGAGATCGATCTACAAGCAACAAAGTTAACAAAGGATGCATTTCCTACAGAGTTAGGATAAGATAAAGGAAGAAGAAGCAAAGCCTCAACATAAGTAATAAAAACAGCTGGAAAAAAGGAACCTGGACAGAAGGAACCTGGAAAGAAAGAACCTGGAACAAAGGAAGCTGGAACAAAAGAAGGAAGCTGGAAAGTTTCTAATGGCAGGGTACATGGTATCGTTCAGTCGTGCATTGCCAACCCAGAGCTCTCTTGCTTGTATTGAGAATTTCGAATGCCGGTAAATCGATTTTGTATATAGCCTAAGCAGATATGACTTTCGTGTAACGGACGGATCTTTAGTTGGGCAAGTGCTAAATATTTGGAGCAGACTTTTGGCTGTAACTGTAAACGCTAAGCGGATTGGCTAAAGAAGTTTTTGCCAGCCGCTAATTACCAGCCACAAAATTGACGCATCATGCCCAGCATTGGTTGCCATGGCAGCTCTATATATATATATGGTCGTCATCATAGCCCCGCCTCCGCCCCCCCCCCCCCCCCCGCGCCCATTGTTGTTTGCATGTGGCAATTTTTGGGGCAAACTTGGCTGCGGTTAATTAGTTGGCAATATTGAGCGTTAATGCGAAATAAATCGCAGCAGCTGCAGAAAAAGTCTGCATTTGGGTTCCAGAAAAACTGAAAAGAAGAAGCAGCTGGAGCATAAGAAGAAGCAAAAGCAGAAGCAGGCGCTCACTTAATTATGTTGACGCGAATGCCAAAGACGAAACAGCACAGGGTCTTCTAAGTATAGCCAGGGCCAAGAGGCGCCCACACGCAGGCGAGAAATCAACAGCGAGAAATGGGGAAATGAAGAAGCGAGAACCGAGAAGCGAGAAACGAGAAGCGTTCTCCAAGCCCGAAACGGTAATCATTATTAATGATGACTTTTAGTTTACAAGCTAATTATTTGTTACTGTTAGCCGAGCTGGAGCTGGAGCTGGAGCTAAAGAGATTCTCGCCCCGGGCATTGGCATTGGCGTTGGCGCGACTTTCGCTTTGATATGATTTTAATTAATTTATGATATCGATGTCAGCTTTTGATGTCTCACTAATCACATTGGCTGTGTGTACATATTTTGCATATTAATTTGGACTTATGCAATCAGCCAAAAGACTTTGCAGACCAAAACAAAATGCAGTGATTGATCTTTTGCCGGGCCATTTGGCAACATAATTGCTGACCATAATTGCCATATATGTAAATTTCATAAGCCGCTTAGACAAAACAGCCACAGATAAGAAGCTAAGCAAATATGTATACAACACCAACAAAATAAATGAGTCTATTGATCCATATGAACACACATCCTCCTCCACATGAATATTCAACAATACAAAACGCCCACAACACAACCAAAGGCGGTCATAAATTAAAGAGAGAGGAAGAGAGACAGAGACGACCCCAAAGCCAAATCATAAATAAGATGTGGAAATCAATTTGAAATCGGGTCACAAGAATTGCGCAGACGCGACGACAGCAGAAATGAAGTGCGAAGATAGTTAGACTATTGACTATTAAACAAAAGACACAATAAAATGAATGTAGCTAGACATATCAAATTGTTTAAATTGACTGATTGACTGACTGACTGACTGACAGAGAATGATTGATGAGCATTGCTCAGGGCAAGCAGCAAAAGAATTAATTAGTATTTTAAAAGTCGAATTAGGCATGCCTACCTATTTATACACATGTTTAAAATAAATGATTGACTGACTGATGAAGCACTAATCACAAGGCTCTCAGCAAACAGCAAAAGAAGAAATGAAACTATTGCAACTCGAATTGGGTATGCCCTCTTATCTAGAAACATAAAACAGTTTCAACTGAATGATTGACTGACTGATTGACTTACTAACTGGCTGACTGACTGACTGATTGATGAGCAACATTCAACGCCTACAAAAAAATATAAAATAAAAGTATAAGTAAAACGAATGGGGTATGTACCTTTCATCTACACATATAAAACTGATTGAACTGAATGATTGACTGCCTTCCTGACTTACTAACTGACTGACTGATTGACTGACTGACTGCCTGACGGAATGCAAGCAGCAAAAAAAGATATAAAATAAAAGTATAAGTAAAACGAATGGGGCAAAAAACATATAAAACTGATTGAATTGAATGATTGACTGACTGATTGATGAGTGACGAACTGACCAAACTTCGTACATTAGTTTGTAGTTTTTCAAATTGCTGAAAACTTTTTGGATATGTGTTTGGCATTCGATAAACTTCAAGCTCTGTTTGGTAAATCAATCTGATTGATTACAAAATGGTCATAAATGTTATTATTAAATTAATAATATGTTCGAACATACATAGCTATGTCAAGTAGTTGCTGTTCTTGCTCGTAATTGAATAGAAAAAAGAAATTAATTAGTAATTGATATGAAAAAGATAACTTGTAGTTTTTGCAAACTTCACAGCTCGGGCCAATGTAATAGTCTTGTGAGTCTGAAGGCGAATACAAATCAGATCGTGCTAATCAATTCGCAAACAAAAGACAATCGCTATGACGAAATTATTTTTTAGTTTTTTATTATTTTCTTCGCTCTTTTTGTTTTGCTCTTGCCTTTTAACAATTACGCAAACAAATGCACGACGACAGCGACAACAACAACAACAATGGGCCAAAACTATTGCAAGTGCGTGGGAAGAAACATAAAAAAGTCAAGCAAAAGGTAAAAACAAAAGCACAAAAACAGTAGCGCAAATAAAAGAAGAAAAAAACTTGAACAACAAACAAAAGATAAACAAATAAAAAATAAATATTACAAAATTACAATAACAACACGATGACAACAAATTAGATGCAGCACACACTGGAATTAAATAAAAATGCAATTAAAATGCAAGGCAGCCCGTGCAGCGGACGCCCTATGTAAGGGGGGGCCAGGTGCTGACGAGGGACGGGGGGGGGGGGGGGCTGTGCGCTCACGTTGGGAATAATTAAAACCATTTTTTGTGTGACACAAAACAAAAGCGAAAGTGTTGAAATATTTATGCAGAAAATGCACAAATAAAAGCAAAAAACTGACAACAACGAAACGGCAAAGGTAGCAAACGACAAGTGTCACCAGCAACAACAACAACAACAGCAACAATAACAACAACGGCAACAACAACAATAACAACAACAACCAGAGTCAGATATCCAATTTGAACAACAACAAGTCGAATTTTAATTCGCATTTTTAATAGCAGCTACGCGCAGAGTGTTAAGTTTTCTATACGCGAGGGTTGCCTGAGATGTTTATGTGCTGCTTTTAGATACTTTAAAGTGTTGCCAAATTATGCAAATAAATAACAGGCTTGTCGCGAAATAATGGACATTAATAAATATTGCTTATAGCCACCCAATAAAGATCTCCAATAGCTGCCAACTGCCAGCTGGTTTTTATAGAGTGTATTACCTATAAGCTTTTGATGTTATGGAGGGGTACCACTCCGACTGCATAGATATAGCATATGTTTCTGGACTAGGCGACAAGCTGTCGATTTAGTAACAAATTAAATAAATAAATATATAATTTGAAAGTAGTTTTATGACAATATGTTTGCAAAGCACACTTATATATTTAGGTTGTTGTTGATGCTTTTCCATTTCCTCGTATAGCTCAATTGTGACCCAAAAGAAAGTTTCCTATTGAACTGTGTGTCGATCACCGAAATTTGTATTAAGTACTGGCAAAGTATGACCTTTGATTGTGAGAACAATTAGGCCATGCACTTGCCAGGGATTCAAACCCGGCTGCTTGAATAGAACTTTCAAAAATGTTGTTGCTGTCCAAAGTAGAGCAACTTTTCAGTAGAGAAACATATCAGATAATTGCTGTATATGCACATATATATATATATATATAATTAATGTACTTGATGAAAGTCTTGTCGAACTCTTGAATTTTTTTGTATTTTTTTGACTTTGTATATATATAGTTTAGGTAGTTTTTAGACAAACTCTTAATATCAACCGCGTGTAATTTATATTTTAAACGTGCCATGAATTGTGTGACTAATTTTCGCCTTTATTGCAAGTGTTGCTGTTGTTGCTGCTGGTGATGTTATTGTTGCTGTTGTTGCTGCTGTTACGGCGCATGCGCCACCGCCAGCTTTGGTCTGTTGTTGTCGTTGCTGTTGCTGTTGCTATTTGTCTGCCGAATGTCTGGCCATCGGCTCACTCTCGTCTCTCAACAGCCTGCAGTTGTTATTGTTGTTGTTGTCATTTGGCAGTAATTAAAATGGAAATTGCATTCGCAGTTGGCCAGACGAACAATGCGATGTGCGAGTATTCGCATAACGAGCGCCGAGGATGCTGGCCAGGCAGGAGGAGTTGAAGGGGGAGCAGGAGGATGAAGAGGAGGCAGTTCACAGCCGTTGGCTCAGTTAAATGCGCTAATAACTTTATTCAGTTGTTGTCGACGCTGTTGCTGCTGTTGCTGTTAGCATTGCAACATTTTGCCTCTGATTTCTATCAGCAGCAGCAACAGACAGCAGCAGCAGCCAACTTGAGACAATCGCACGGAAATTGCAAATGAAGTTGTTGTTGTTGTTGCTGCTGATGATGCTGTTGATGTTGCTGCTGTTGTTGCCGCTTATTATCAAACATTACTTTTATTGCCGGCAACAACGGCAGCTGAATAAGTGAACTTTTTATGCGGCAACTAAATAAATTTATACTTCAGTCGCCACGCAAAAGTTCATGCGTGCGAAGGGCAAACAAAGCTCTTATCTAATGCACACACACACACTTGCAATTGTTGTGAGTTTTACGACAACAACAACCACACACAACCACAACAACACCAATGGCAATGACACTGACGATGGCCGGCACAAATAAATAAATAGGAAAAAAAAAACAAAAATAAAAGCGAAAATTATTGCATTTTCATGGCGCTTTAATTTAGTTTCAAGTGTAAACAACACAGCGAATGCCATAAAAGTCTCTGAGCGCGACTCAGGGGACAGGGGTAAAATTGCCCAAAAACTGTTGGTAATACGTTTCAAATTCGTTGGCATGTAAAAGTTTGTCGCCAAGTGCCAATCAAATTACTTTTGCCCGTTGTAAAAACCAATTCGGGCCTCATTTGCTTTTATGCAACTGTCAATTTGGGTCCAACAACAATTCGGGTCAATTCGTGCAAGTAAACAAATCGTGTGACAACCCAAACAGTAGCACGAATCGGTTGACTTCAATGTGCAGACATACATTTATTTGAATTTGATCGCGATAGTATTCAGTCGAGTTGACACATGTCTGTTTATATGGATCAAAATAATCTATATATATATATGCTTTGTGGAAGATGGAAACTGGCTTCTTCACATTTGCTTAAAAATAAGAAGGTTGGCTCAAGTAAAAGTGCCCGACTGCCCTCTCTCTGCCCAAACCAAATACAGCTCACGCTAGGGCTATTTAATGCAACATATTCGATCTGTATACACTTAACACAAACTTGGTGACATTACCGAGAAATTTGCTCAAAACAGAAAGATTTCAATATCGATTTTTATTGATTTCTTAGAAATTTCTTAGGGCAAGTTATCGATTATCGAAAACAAATGCGTACGGCACGAGCACTAGAAGGATCTACGTATAAAATTTCTAGGATCTGAGATCGAAATGTTCATGCATACGGACGGATAGGCAGACAGACAGACAGACAGACGTGCATGGGAAGACCGACTCGGCTATTGATGCTGATCAAGAATATATATATATACCTTATGGGGTCGGAGGTGTTTCCTTCTCCCTGTTACATACATTTGCACAAATACATTATACGCTTTTTACCCAATTTGTTCAGGCTTTTGAGTTTCGGTTTACGGATCGAACCAAGTCCCTAGCCTTCCTAGCCATCAGTTCGAGTTCGAACTGTGACTCAAACCCTCATCATATATTATCAACATTGTTATCAAGAAATTTAATAAATCAATTAATAAAAGAATCGAATTTGTAAAGAAGGAATTTGTTACGAAAAAAAGTAGCTGAAATTGTGCAAAGCATAAATAAAATTTTTACCACAAGATTAATCAAAATCAGGCCAAATATTCGAATATTTCGATTAGATTAATTTTGTCCTGATCCTAATGACAATAGTAAGGCTCCAATCGACCTCGCCAGTCAAATTGATTATAATTTTGTAGAAACCGTCAACCATTACTTCTGGTAAGACTCCCTCTGAGAATGCACACAAATGAAATGTGTACAGATTCCTGGGCCATGGTAGCAACACGTCGCCCTCGATTTTGGGTATGTTGGAACAAAGAGATAAATTGGGATATGCAATTTCATCATAGGGTGTCTTTGCAGAGGGGAAAGGTTTCTTGGGCACAGCATAGGGCAACAGTTTGTAGTCACTTTCGCTGCCGCTGGCACTACGATAGATCAACATCTCAACCTTAAGAGTATTCGAAAAATAATAAATAAATTATTACTATAAAGTATCATTTGCTGAGAACCCACCATAGTTGTGTTATCGATATCATATTGCCAGTCGATGGTGCCCGAAAAGCCAATTTCGTGGCGACCCACGCGCTCTACACGCATATCTACCTTCACTTTAGTTTCATCTGCACTGAGGCCATCGATGGATATCGGATCGTATACCCAATTGCGCTGCAGAAGTATCCTGATCAACTGTACGCATGGCTAATTATCTATTTAAGGATTAACTAACCTTGCCGTCAGAGCATTGAAGTACACAAAGCAGCAGCAAGAACTCCCTAAAAACCGTTGGAGATAACATTTTATTGTTGCCAGAAAAAAGACTTCTCTTTAGTCGTGCTTTACTGCACAGGCCTTATATAGACCCTGCCCAGACCGGCTTATCTTTTGCGCTCATAACAGCTTACAAAAATGTGCTTTTAACACGCCATTATCATGTTCCATAATTAGACACATAAGTAAAAATTAAATTATATCCGATAACAATTGCAAATTATAGACTGCTTAAATATGTTTCTAGAAATTAATGGGGAGCATTTTAATATTTGGGTATGGACTCTGCATCTCGTTAGGTATTGCAATACATTTTTCATTGCATACTTTCGAGCGCAGCGCGGACTATGGACTGCACTTTATTTTTGATACCCTGAACACATTGAAAATGAGTAAAGGGTAGCATGATTTTGTGCAATTGTATTTTACATTTACGAAGCAGCCCCCCACAAAATATATCGTATATATATTCTTGAGCACGACGAGCTGAGACAATCCAGCAAAGTTTGTCCATTGGCCTATGCGTCTGTATACATATATTTTCCTATCACATTTGCAGAATACAACAAAAATCTTTTGTAAAAGCTAAAGCTTTGAGTTTTGGTTTTTGTTGCCAACGTTTTATAAAGATCGCACCATGAGCTCCGATGTTCATCAAGATTACATTTCACACAACGTGCGGCTTACCTTATGTAAGCTCAAAGTGCTGCTAATTAGCAAACTCCAATTCAAGTTTCGGATAATCTTGTTCTAATAACCCAAATCAATATCTTAGAAAAGAAAGAAACAACAATAGTTTGTAGTATTTGGAGTTCTGTGAAATTGATTTGTGTGTAAGCTCTGTCTCATGTGAGAACAAGCCCCGGAATGGTCATTGAAAAAAGAGCTCAGTTTTTTGAATAAGTTTAATTAAATTCGGCTGCTTGTCGCCGTTGGGCAATCAACAGGCCATTATTGTTAACGGTTCTGCATTTTTTGGTTGAACAGAATCCATGTATCAGGCCATAAAACGCGTCAATGAATGGCCACAAACGAGCCGCGCGCTGAGCAAGAATTATTTATTAATAAACAATGCGAAACAACTATAATAAATACAGCGTCAGCCAGCCCCCCTTCCAGCTGACGGCATGCCAATTAAAATTCAAGTCGCATCGCCGCTTAATGTCATAATTATGAGCCAACTAAAGAGATTTACGCATTTTGTTTCATAACTTTGCCAAAAATGATTCGCCCGCAACCTGAACAGAGCCCAGACCCAGACCCAGGCCCAGACCCAGGCCCAGGCCTGGAGCCTGTGCGTGTGAGTCTCGGCCAAAAAGTTGTTGTCTGGCATCGATTATAATATGCAGAGAATGTGTAGGGGCAGCTGCAGGGGCAGAGGGAGGGGCAGCTAGAGAAGCGACAGTTGGCACGTCAACTTTTGGGGCGTGAAAACAGCATACATACATATAGATATATCCATATATACATATATATATGTAAATATATAAATAATTAAAGCATCGTGTTGGGCGCGTCACGTAACTGAAATAGCAAAATTTAATTAACCAAATTAGCTGCAAAATTAATCAAATATTGTATGCCGAATAAAAAGGGAAATAGCACAGAGAAAAAAAAAACGTATGACACGAATTAACAATTAATCAACTGCTAAACATGAATAAAAACAAGCGAACTGTAAAAAAAATTTAAACACAAAATGAATGTTAACAGAAAATGTACTAAAGGCCACAACAAAATTTGTCTGCCTTTGCCTAACTTAAATTTGGACATTAAATATTAAACTTTAATAACAAATATTAAGGCACAATTGACCTGGCCACAATTTCACATATGAAATGGTGAATGGCTAGAAAACATCAACCTCATATATTATTATATATAATTTAATTATTATTATATACAATATAATCATGCTCGGCTTTTGAAGGGTTTCTGTGTAACGATAGAAGAAGCAGCTTGTATTAACTTTCACTATGGCTGAAACTGCAAGAGATCTGCATTTAAATCTGAAAAGTACTCAAAAAAACCAAACCTATTGAGAATCATTTTAGAGCTCCATTTGCTGATAGCCCTAGTTTTGTTATCTCCAAAATATACATATGCCACGAGCTCTGCGCATAGTTAGGTTTAGTTTAATTTAAGTTCTTCTGCTTTGAAGCCTGTGATGAATATCGAATCTACTCCGAATTCAATTAAATGTGCAACTGATAGTTTATTAGAAGATTTCCCTTCCCGTCACAGCCTCCACCAGGTGGATTATTAAATATTGTACCTTATTCGTATGGCATACATTAAAGAGCAGAGCCAACTATGGGCTGTAGTTAAATATTTTTCTGCAATTGTATGCTACAGTTAATCATTGCACCAAAAAGGTATACTGATTCGATCTATGCCCTAACTCCTGCCCGTCTATAATATATATATATATATATACAAAGCAGTTTGCCATATTTATCGATATCTTTTCCCGTTGGATACTTTCCAAATTTGGCATCAAGGTTCTCATATAGTATAAACACACTGGGATTCTTTAATTTCTTTATATTTTTATGGATGCCTTCCCCCCTTTCGGTTAATATGCCATAGTAAAGCGCAGAGGGTTGAAGCTCAGCCACAGCGAAAGTTGCCATGGCAAGGAACGTATCTGGGCGCTGGGTGCAGCGTATTTGACAGTCGAGCACACCCAACTTGTTTTAAATACTTTTGGGCAATATTTACAGGTGGATTTAAAAGGCAGAAAGCCAATTGACCTGCCGATTGAGTTGCACGGAAATTTAATCAAATGAAAGCTAGAGGCAATTATGCTTTAAATACAATTAATTAATCATGAAAACACAAACAAACAAACACACGCACACACACACACACATGGTTATTTATCCGCAGCAACTATGCTGTTATTTCAAGCGTACTGTGAAGCTTTTCTGTTGCTGTTGTTGTTTCCCCTGTTGATGCGGCCGCTGGGCTAGCGCCACAATATTAACATATCCTGCGTGTTTAAGTAACGCATAAAATTATATCCTGATTGAATTGACCAGCATCGAGTCGCGTACGCACGTAAAATATGCGTATTCCAATAAAGTTGCCAACGGTTTTTATTCCCGATACCCTGTGGCAAATGAATGGAAAAGGGTATATTGCAGTTGACTGCAACGGGCAGCAGAACGGACTCTGCCTCCACTTTTATCCATCTCTATCATATGAGATTAAGATCCAGAGAATATTCCTGTAGAAATTGTCGTGCAGCATGCGCAATCCATAAATATCAATTCGTTATGGTTGTTATGTGTTTTTTTTTTATTATAGGGTAACTTCTAGTCGTATATACTCGCTGCATAGCTCGCCGGCTTTCGTGCTGCGGACATTGCTGGGCGCCGAGGGCAGCCACCTCTTGCACCTCGTTTGTTGCCGCCTTAAAATGCGCGCCTACGCACATAAATCACGTGCGTGAATCTCTGCAGCTGTGTATGTGGATTTGCTGTGTGTGTGACAGTGTGTGTGTGGGTGTGAGAGTGTGAGAGCGCGTTGTGTACGGTTATTCCGGCAACTGTTGGCAAACGGAAAATCAGCCGACGCAGCTTCTGGCCGCTGCCCGTCATGTGTCTGTCTGTGTTTGTGTGTATGTGTGTGGGTGTTTGTGTGTATGGGTATTTGTGTGTGTGTGTGTGCTGTGTATTAACGGCCTATCGGCTGCTGCATATCCGGCTGGACACCGGCTTCAGTTTTATTATTATTGTTGCCGCTGTTGCTCATGTTGTTGTTGTTGTTGTTGTTGTTGCTGTTGCTGTTGCTGCTGTTGTGCACACACGTGTCAATGACAGCGGAGGACACATTTTCAGTGTCGTGTTTAATTAGACTGGCCCGAAGGTGCACGGCCAGCGCCATTTGCACAGCACGGTTATTCATGGCGCTTTCCCGGCTGCATATTGTCCACGTACCCAGCACTAGTATACCCTACCATTAGATATATCAGTTGCTCTGTGTTGATTGCAATGCACAGTAGAAGATGGGAGAAAATTCGCTATGAAATATATAGCTGATTGTTTGGGTAGGCTTTGAACCCTATTCTTTGAAGGAGACATCTACGATCGCATGAAGTATAGCATATATGTGCCTGATAAGTATCCATAGCCGAGTCGATATAACCGCCTGCGTCTGTCTATCTCTATACAAAGTATTCCATGGAAAGGTCGCCAAAAACAGCACAAGATATCTTTAATATATATTTCAATCAATATTCGTGTGATATAAGATCTCACTTTTTTGGCCATTTTTTTAAATATCTGCGCAAGAGTATTTGATTATCGGTCATTTTTTTCACTTGTCTTGTTGTGCTTCCCTCTCGTATTTATCGAGTAAAATCGGATAATCAGCGACCTGAAGGGCAGCAGCTACTCCAATATGATGTACATGCGCGATATGCGAACTCTATCGTATTATCGTATCGGCTAGGTTAACGCGTGATTTCGCAGCAATTAAGTCCGCTTTGTAGTTGCTTCACAGCTTTTACCCTGTTTTTCACTTTTCCAGCACCGGATTGACTTTAAATCGTTTGCGTGAGGTACATTATTATAAAACTAACAAAATGTGTTACCACAAATGGGCGTGTGCGCGTGCATTAGCATGCTTATTAATGAATAACATGGCCGTAACTGGCGTGATTTGTTTGGCTAACGCCTCGGGCGTTGCGCATACGTCGCGTGTGCCACAGCCAGACTTGGCTTTAAAGTGCACACACATTTTCTATTATTTTCTATGACTATTATATTTTTTTTTGACAAACTCATGGGCTCTAATGGCCAATTTCTTATCATTTAAAAGGCATAAGTGTCAGGCAACGTTTATGGCCGCTTAAAGTCGAGAGTCGAGAGGGCAACCGAGACTGGGAAACAGACGCAAAGCGCAATCCCAGCCTATAGGCTCGGCGAAGAGCTGCCAATAGGCGAGCTTGCAATCTCCAGTTCCCCATTTGCCATATGCCATATGCCATGCCAGAACTCGACTCGCATGCCGCATGCTCTGTCATATGCGCAAATTAGTCGTTAGTCGACGTTTGCAACTCGCGCGAGTTTAATGACTTTGGCGTTAGACGTTGTTCCTGTTGTTGTTCTTGTTGAGGCTGCTGATGAGGCGCACGATAATGGCCCTTGATGGTCGCGTTCTTGTCAAAGTCAACGCAAAATGGCAACATCTGGGGCGGGGGGCCAGTCACAATCGGGACGTGGCCTGGGCAAAGGTTAAAGCCTCGCATGCAGCTGGGCGGCCGACAGTTTCATGCACCTCAATGCACAGCCACAGTTCCGGTTGGGTTTATACCCTGTACTCAGCCAAAGATTTTAGCAGAGTGTTAAGAAGTCTTGCAATTGAATGTAACAGCATCTCACATTATGAATAAATATTGATTTAAAGATACATTTTCATGCTCCCATTTCGTAGCATATTTGTTGTAAAAGAGTTCGAATCGCTATCTTTTGCATGTGGGAGCTCGAGGATTCTGTCAAGGGGGATAATTGGATGATAGGCTTGACCAGGAATAGAGAAGTGAGCTGATTTTTCATAGATATTTAGCTGCGTTGAGTAGCCCGTTGGTCTAAGAATCATCACGAAGTATAGAGATCGCACTACCGTGAAGATATATTTATTTAATAAACTTACTTATTAATTAGTTTTTCAATTTCCTCCACATACTTTCAGTCAGAAACAGTATTCTTATAAACTTTTTATTCATTTACAGGGCATCTGCTGGTCGAACACCTTTGCTTGTTACTTGTTTCTGTTCAGTTGTTTATCTGTCTGTCTGTTTCTCTATACGAGTGCATAAGTGTAGCATAATTAGCATGTCGCTAGATTTTGCTCGCTCTCCCTTTCCCTCTCTCTATCTCTCTCCCTCTTGCACTCTCCCTCAGTCTTTCACTGACTCCTCAGCTGGCTCCCAACATATTGTCAACGCTTATGCTTATGGGTTCCTTGACTCGACTCGACTCTATGATGTCTTCAGCTTTACAATCGCTGCTACACTCGCTGTTGCACTCGCTGCTGCAGTCGCCGTCGCAGTCGCCGTCGCTGGCAGCGGCTTTAGTTCATTTAATTTCACTTTGCCAGCCGATTCCCAGTGATTTGTGTGCTGCCAAGCAGGTGAATTTCCACTGCAGCTATTTCCATCTTTTCCCATCTCTTCCTATCTCTGGCTCTCTCGTCATATTATGCAATCAGCATCAGATGCTTTACTGTACACGTGTGTGTGCGTATCTGTGTGTGCGTGTGTAATGTCCGCATTCTGTTGAATTATGCCAAGTTTTTCTTGAGTATTGCGCTTCTAATGAGCTTGTAATGTTTCCTAATGAAACTGCCTAGTCGAGGGCTTGAGTGCTGTTTACGTTTTGGCCAAGCCTCGTCATGTTATCTTTGACATCATTTTGGCGCTGCGGCTGGAACACTATTAACCCGGCTAATTGACACTTGTGAGCCGCAATTAAATACGCTTCGGCACATGCTATCAAAAAAGGCTTTGGCTTCACTTTCGTTGGCCAAAACTAAACCAAATCTTTGCTCATGTAATTGTTGCTGTTGTTGTTGTTGTTGTTGCTGTTGTTGTTGCTGTTGTTGTTGTTGCTGTATCTGTAACAACTCTGCAATTGCAGTTTCACTTTCTATGCAGCGAAAAAGTTGCCAAAGCGACACTTGCTATGAAAGTGCATTTTTTATGTTTGATTGTTGTTATACCCTGTATTTATAGGGCAATATAAATACAGGGTATATTGGTGCTGGAGATGTGTATGTAACAGAGAGAAGCAGAGCATCTCCTGCTGTATCTGTATCTGTATCTGTATCTGTATCTGTATCTGTATCTGTATCTGTATCTGTATCTGTATCTGTATCTGTATCTGTATCTGTATCTGTATCTGTATCTGTATCTGTATCTGTATCTGTATCTGTATCTGTATCTGTATCTGTATCTGTATCTGTATCTGTATCTGTATCTGTATCTGTATCTGTATCTGTATCTGTATCTGTATCTGTATCTGTATCTGTATCTGTATCTGTATCTGTATCTGTATCTGTATCTGTATCTGTATCTGTATCTGTATCTGTATCTGTATCTGTATCTGTATCTGTATCTGTATCTGTATCTGTATCTGTATCTGTATCTGTATCTGTATCTGTATCTGTATCTGTATCTGTATCTGTATCTGTATCTGTATCTGTATCTGTATCTGTATCTGTATCTGTATCTGTATCTGTATCTGTATCTGTATCTGTATCTGTATCTGTATCTGTATCTGTATCTGTATCTGTATCTGTATCTGTATCTGTATCTGTATCTGTATCTGTATCTGTATCTGTATCTGTATCTGTATCTGTATCTGTATCTGTATCTGTATCTGTATCTGTATCTGTATCTGTATCTGTATCTGTATCTGTATCTGTATCTGTATCTGTATCTGTATCTGTATCTGTATCTGTATCTGTATCTGTATCTGTATCTGTATCTGTATCTGTATCTGTATCTGTATCTGTATCTGTATCTGTATCTGTATCTGTATCTGTATCTGTATCTGTATCTGTATCTGTATCTGTATCTGTATCTGTATCTGTATCTGTATCTGTATCTGTATCTGTATCTGTATCTGTATCTGTATCTGTACCTGTATCTGTATCTGTATCTGTATCTGTATCTGTATCTGCAGCTATACCTATGCGTATACGTACTGCGCATTTACCAGCCGGGCATGCGCGACTATAGCACTTTTTCTAGTTCCATTTGTATGTTGTTGATGCTGCTTTTCTTTCACTGGTATTTGTGTTTTTGGTTGTGTTTTTTCTATTCGCAGTTTGCAGCCAAGTTGAAGTGTCGTTAACCCAATTAGAAAGCATTTGGGCAAGCGGCATGCAAATGCACGTTTGGTGTCTTGCTTTTTGGCTTTGTGGCACGAAGACAGGTGGCAACTTTTGCTTTCGCTGGCCAAAGCAAAGCGGCGAGAGCCACAGCGCACCAAACAAAACCAGTTCAAAAGTTTGTTAACAGCTAATCCGGGCCGAGCTACTGCCAGCAGTTGTTGTAGTTGTGATTGTTGTTGTTTTCATCTATTTTCGATCGATTGCAGCATAGCTAAAAGTCTGCCGCTGACTCAACTACGGGTTGCAGTTGTTGTTGCTGCTGCTGCTGCTGAAGTCCCTCATATTGCGGCAATTAGACGAGCGCCGTCTGCTTTTCAGCTTTGACTTATAGTCCCCGTCTCGGCAATTAAGTTGGTAATTTTATCATGAACTTTGCATCTTTATATTCGGTCAAGTGCAGCAGCAGCAACAAACACACATGGCCAAAATGCATGCTCAGCCAAGTTTAGCCTCAAATATTTTCCAACTTATGAATAATAATTGCAGCTTTATGTGCCCGCAGGCCTGCTCGAGTTGCCCATCTTCCAGCTGCTGGTTGCCGTTCGGTTGTTGGCCTCCGAAATTGTTGCAAATTGTTTACTGCAATTTGTCTTGGCTAAATATTTACACACACAAAATATTATTATTGCTGACATATTTATGACAAGTCGAGTAAAATGCCCAGAATTCGCATCATCAACAAATTGCTGAGGTCGCTCCCTTGCCCCTCGCTCCCTGAGGCAATTAAAACGTGGGCGGCGCATCACACATTGGTCACATTTGTCTAGACTTGGCCATAAATAATCTCCGCCAGCAACAGCTTGCCGCTTACCCACTGTGCACTGTGGAGCTTGCGTGTATTTCTTCAGTAAATCAGGCTCTACTCCTGGCTCTGGCTACGGCGCCTGCTGTTAGGCAACGATTTTTGCAGCCACTCGGTCCACTTGAATATTGAATCCGTTGCAAATTGCATGCAACGGTCTGAAAGGGAGGAGGCTGCTGCCTGCTTCTGCCCGCTTCTATTGAGCACACTCCATGCACTTGGCCCAGTTCGACAACGAAACGATTCAAATGCGTTACGAGTGCGTTCTCTGGCCATGTACAAATATTGACCATATTCAATACCCATATACCCTTGCCGGCAATGCAAGAATATGGCATCAATTTTATCCGAGAGCATATCAATTTAACACAGCACACATTGTTGAAACTTCATTTCTTTTGGTTTTCAAATGAAATCAAATCATAATTTTACAAATCAGCTCGATAATATTTTCACTTTGCCTTTTTTTTTTTAATTTCATTTAAAAGAACACACACATTTTCTAATTAGTATTTCGATTGATTGATAGGTCAGTCAATAAAATATTAAGCCCCCGTTTTCCCTTTTTTTTCTTGTAGTTCGAATTGAGAATATATACTTATATATAGATAAAGCTGTTTGTTCTGATTGACAGACTGATTCCAAAAGTTTGAATAATCCGCGACTCTTGGGTGGAAAATGGGGAGCAAAGGTTTTTTGAGGAAAGTTTCAATTTGAGTACGCTTAAACATATTTTTAATGCTCTACAGAAAGACGTGCACGTGCTATTGAAATTTTCTTCTGTTGCTAGAATCCCTTTCTCTAGCCCTAGATAAGATTAGATTTGATTAGATTTAAACTTCCATCGTATTTTTCTAACAGTGTAGTTGTTTCTTTGTGCACTCAAGGGTATCTTTGCTTCGATTTGACGCGCTTAGCGAAGCTTTCTTGTTTTATTTAAATTTTTGCGGCAGGTGCATTTTGTGGAACTTATGCAGGGGCTTAATATGCGGGGGCGGGGGCACTTAAAGCGCTCGGCAATTTCAGCAAAAGTGTAAAATAAATTGGCAAATATTATGTGAGTATGAAAGCAAAATGAAATTGATATGCAGCTATTGCTGCCAGGCAGGCAGCTGCATGCCCAAGGGCTGGTTGGGTTAGGGGTGGTGGGTTGAGGGGCGGTCGCCTTTTGTCGGAGAGTTGATTTTTGCCAATTTGTGCCAGCTGAGAATGTTGCAACATAATATTTAAATATGCTAAAAGTGCGCACAGCTAACGAGATGGCACACAAACACACACAAACACACACACACACACTTACACACACACACGCGCGCGCGCGTGCACTTATACTTATGCTGTGGCAGCTTTAAGCGCCTGCCATTTCATATTCAGAATCAAGAGCCATTTTTAGTGGCTGGCAAATGTCAAAAAGTCACAACGATGTTTGCTTAAAACGTTAAGCACTGCCAATAAATTCTGTCTCAATCAATAAGGCAGCAACATCGGGAGGGGGTGGTGGGTGGTGGGGGGCATAGAGGACAGGAGCAGGAGTCACAGCACGTATCCGACAGATACAGATACCGATGCACACACATCTGCCCAGCTCCGGCTCTGGCTCCAATTCTGTCGCTGTCGCTGACATTGGCGTTAGATAAATTCTTGCGAATGCACACGGGCGATGCGTGTAGCAAATGGTGTGCCAAACTGACAGCCAATTCAATTGCTATAACGAAGAGTGACTAGCCAAGGCTGATCGACTACCGAATGTCCTGTAAACATTCGAGAAATAATAATACTAATATGCAAGAGAAATCTCAAATTCAACAAATCTAAGAACTTAAGCTTGCTTATCAATTTGAACCAGCGACTTGCCGCTTGCCAGTTCAACTCAAAATTATATGCCTAACTTTGTTGGCCGACGTCTTCATCAGAAAAATACACACAAAGATTCCCATAGGGTACGCGGATGCCCCCTTCTGTTTGTTAGATTCGTGCGCATAACTGTCATATACTCCTTTTTGCCCATTTGCAATGTTAATAGGGTATATAAATACGAAATTTACACAAATATGCGATGCGTCTCCAGCTATCCAGCTCCAGCTCCAGCTCGCCCTCGCTTCCACCTCGCCCTCTCTCTCTCTCTCTCTTTCTCTCTCTCGCCCGGGGGGCTTGTGTCGGCCTGTCAAACGCGTATCTTATCTTCATTTGCCAACCGCTCGGCCAGCCGCATAGAACTCAGACAACTCGTAAATATGTTGCTGTTAGTCGAACTCGCAGTCGCATCCGCATCTGTAGCTGTAGCTGTAGCTGTTGCTGTATCTGTTGCTGTTGCTAATATCTGTATCTGTATCTGTAGCTTGGCATTCTTGCTATTGGCTGTTGGCCGTCGCAGTCGCAGTCGGCCTTTGTAACTTGTCCGAAATCATTTGGGCTATTTAACTTTTAAGACTAATTAATTACGAAACGACGAAATGAGCAGTGCCTGGGCCAAAGGCAGCTGCAGCGGCAGAGCCTTAAGATACGTGGTGCAAAAATTTCAACGCCAAGCTGTAATTTTCCATTTTCTTTACGCTTTCCGTTGTGCTTGTTCTTGTTGCTGCTGCCTCTTTTTAATTACTTGGTTCGCCGTACGACCAGAATCAAGTCAAGTGGCCGAAACCCTGACGTCTATGTCGATGTCGATGTCGAGTCGGTGTCGGCTTCTTGCTGTGCGGCTAAAAGTTAAGCCTCTCGCTTTTGGCCTGTCGTAAGTGGCCCCAACCCGTCCCCCTCCAGCTGCTGTCCAGCTGCTGTCCAGCGCCAGCTCCATTATCAAGCCCATCGCCTCGCGTGTAATTGACGCCGTCGCGTTCTGTGTGAGAAATTCTTCTACTTTATTTTGTTTTTTTCGCTGGGTTCATGAACTTTGCCGCCTCTTCAAGTTGTGCGCCAGCTCATTAAAGTTTTAGGATGCGCGTCTTTGTGACTGATTTTAAGTAGCAGCCAGTGGAAATCGGTAGCAGAAATAAACCTAAGTGCCCATAAACATTTTTTATCTATATCTTATTGTGTGTGTGTGTGAGTCATGTGCAGGGCTTATGGCCATTTTCCAGCTGACAATCACAGCGCCAGCAGCTGCCTTCACACTGCTTCGCTTTTCCATTGTTTTCTTGCTATTTTCATCAAGTGTTGAGAGTTCTACATTTTCAGCTGTGCTCTATTCTATTAGGTGTAATGTGTAATGAACGGTTTTCACCTTGCTGACGGCTTGCTTTGGCCAGAATTTTGTAGTATTCATTTATCGCGAAATGTGCAGTATCAAGTATTTATATTGTTGAACAGTATCAACAGCTTAATCAATGAAGTCTTTTGTAGTTAATTGGTTCCAAGAGAACCTTACCTTCTGGTTTTAATTTGTGTACTAGCTAGATCCATTTGTTCGACGGTGCTGAAGCTATTCTCAAGAAACCTTGGAGAGACTCTTCTCTTCTCTTCTCTCTTGTATCTATGTTGTTCAGCATATATGTTGGATAGGAAGAATCATAGGAAGAATCGCTTAATCTATGCATTTTTATATGAAAACATTTTCCATTTTCAAGACATGTTGGCAAAACTCATCATTTGCAAGCACTACCCTCCTCTCCTTCCCCGCACATATCAGTGCCAATCTCTACGAAGTTGTTTCATAGCGGCTTTTACCAGTTTATATATTTTTATATTTATTTACATATGCATACATTGCATGTGCACCTTTGTACATATTTGTATTCGAAAGCATTTTGGTTATTTTGCTTGTGATTAATTTATTTGGCAGTTTGTTAATTAACAACGTTGACGCAAGCACAAACACGTCAATTGGCAGATTGAAAGATTGAGCCATTCAACTTGAACTCGGCTATTAGGCAAACGAGATTTTTGAGTAAACGTTGCTGTTGTTGTTGTTGCTGTTATCGCTTGGCCAGCTTTTGGCCAGCTTAAGCTGCTGCAGTCTTGGCCATCATTCAATTAACAGTTGCACACGCACCGCGCCCCAGACGACAACACGAGGCAATGGACGACGCCAACGCCAACGTAATTGCTCAGACGACATCAGCGACAACAACAACAACAACAACAACAACAACAACAACAACAACAACAGCAACAGCAACAGCAACAAAAAAGTGGCATTAAAAAGTTGCCCAAAAACTTGGCCAGCTGACCGACCGCTTTGCTGCCGCTCACCGCATCCGCCTCCGCTTCCATCTTTTCCCACTGCTTCCCTCCCGCATTCAAATAATTGCGCAAAATGGCGTCGATTAGCGTTTAATCAATTTGCCAGTCGCTTTTTATGCCCCGAACCCATTTAAAATGTCTAAAAACGGGGTAGCTTGGCTCTGGTGTGAGTGTATTTCACAGACAGCAGAAGGATTCGTAGATGACATCTTAAAGCATCCAAATGCTTCAGCAAGAAGATGCGCTGAGTCTGTCTGACTGTGTGAAAATCGAGGATTATAAGAGGTATAGATAATGTCAAACTTGGTATGAATTTGCTTTGCAGAGATCTTCCCCCATTTTTTTCAGAAATTACTTATATTATGTGAAATTAATTAGATTTTAGGGTAGAACCCTGCACTTTTTTATCTACATACTTTAGTATGTCATGATTATTCCCTGGAAGAAGCACAGCTGCTTTGTGTATCTAGAGGAAAGCTAGCTGAAGCTATCTGCCAGGGTATCTGCCAGTCGACCAGTCGAGCACACTTTCTTGTTTTTGTTATTGTTTTATATTCTTGCGCGCAATCGTAAACTGGCACAAGGTCTGGTTTCGTTGCGGTTGCGTGTGCGTAGCCGCATCTGCCAGATACAGCAACAGATACAGATACAATAAGATGTATGGCCGGCTCGCAAAGCGGATCAGCCGCTTTTCGTTGATATATATACTTATATATGTGCGTTGGCCGGGTAGAGTCCGACTTGGAGTTCATCAACTGCGAAACCTTGTCGCCAGCAGCAGAGCTCCCTCCTCCCTCCTCGGCCCGACCGCCTGCCAGCGCAGCTCCAACTGAAGCTGCGTCTCTGAAAGTTGTTATCGTCTGGCTTGGCTACTGTTCGGCTCGAGTTGCCAAGACTAGGAGGACCTGGCGGACGCCGCACAGAAGCTGCTCTATCGGTCAGTAGCTAATGCCGAGCCAGCAGGGCCTGAATCTGGGCCTGTCTCAGGCTCCGTACGCTTGTGTGGCTTGGGGCATTTCAAATTTGTGCGACATTTTTGTTGCTGTATGTAAATGTTTGAGTGCGTCTGTGTGAGTTTGTGCGTAACTGTGTGTGTCTCTCTCTCTCTCTCTCTCTCTCTCTCTCTCTCTCTCTCTCTCTCTCTCTCTCTCTCTCTCTCTCTGTATCTGTGTGTGTCTCTGCGTATCTGTGTGTGGCGTATTTTGAAGGCATTCATTACTTGAACGTTTTTTCTTTCAGCTTGTTTTCTCTTTCGCTTTATGTTTGCTTTTAATTATCAAATCATCACATGATCATTACCAGACTGAAAAAAAACTGACGATGATGTTGACGATGACGATGTTGATGACGATGATGACGTTGATGATGTTGATAATGATGATGTTGCTGCTGGCAAGCATTTCCACTTTTTTGTGCCATTTGTGCTGTTGTTTAAAGCAATTAATTTTTACATTTTAATACTTTTTTTTTTTGCTCTTCTTTACCCGTATTTACACAGCATTTTTTGACTTTGCATTAAAGCCAAATGCATGTGCAATTAATTAAAAATACAATTTTTATTTTACGAGAATTTAAAGCCATAAAATTTGCGAAATGTATTCGGTATTAAATTAAATTCCTTTGGGCTGTGAATTATTGTAGCCCAAATGCGTAAATTGGCTTGCAAATAATTGTGGCAATATATATATATAATAGAACTTAACTTGGCTTGAATGAGCCAAGTCGATTCTTCAGCTTTCAGCCTGCTGTTGTCTTCGATTGCAATAGCTTATTAGTTATTCTAAGTATTTCTTTAGCTAGATATAAAAATTTTGTTAGTTCTTCGAGCGAAACAATCTTTACCCAGTCTGTCCAAAAAAAAAAACAGCAAAGGCTTTAGCTCTCCATTTAATTGATTTATATATACATTTCATCCAGCCACGTTTTCCATTTTCCAACATTTCCTTGCTATTTGTCTCAGCTTCGATTACATTTCCGCCACATCGTCTTATAGACACAATCTATGTTATGCACTAATCGAAATGCAGCCCTTTTACCCGACTATCGATGGCTTTGCAGGCGCGCGCGCCTTCAGCTCCATAAATCAGAAAATAAAATGCTTCATTGTTATCGCAAACGAAATTCCACTTTTGGCCTGAGATGCTCGGCGACTCGGAGCCTTTCACCTTTCCAAATTCAATTAACTGCACAGGCAAATGGCAAAGCCAATCACCCAAAATTTTGTAAAACGAATTGCAAAGCGTGGGATGCTCTTCCCGTCAATGTTGTTGTTGTTGTCTTTGCAGTTGCTGCTATCGTTGTTGTTGCTGCTACGCAAATATTTGCCATCAACATTTTTGCACGCTAATTTTCTTGGTAAATTTCGGGCTGGCATCACGCGCGCAACGCATAAAGACAAGAGAGAGAGGGGGGGCTTAGCTGGGGCTCGATAGACATTTCAAAATAAAAAACAAAATGGTTGCAGTTGAGCACACACACACAAACACACACACGAACACACACAAGCTGAAATTTCGTCACATATTTTTGCGTAAATTGCCGGAAAATCGCAAATCATTGCAGATAAACATCGAAGTCAAGAAATGAACAGAAGAAGCTGGCAGGCTGGCAGGCGGGCAAAGGGGCGGAAGCGGAGGCGGAGATGGATGCTGAACCAAATATCGAACAATGTTAGGCAAACACTCACACACACACACACACACACACACGCACACACACAGTGCAAGTTGTGTTTCCGCTTGCGCAAGAAATGAAGGCAAGCCGAAAAGTAAAATAAAAAAATGTGCAGGGCGCAGAAAAAAAAAAGCAAAAAAAAATTGGCAGATCAAACAGACAAAGCGTCTGACGGGGTTAGCGGTTGGCGGCTCAGTTCTGCGGTGTTGCCGCCTGTTGTCGGAGTCAATGATGCCAATAAGCGGCCCTCCCCGCCCTGCTCCGACCCACCTACCCCTGGCAAACTGCATGAATCGAATGCAGTGCAAAGCGTTTTCGCCACGCTTGAATTGAATTGCCAAGGGGCCTGGGCCACATCCAAATCCACAGCCAGATCCACAGCAGACAGCAACAGTCGCCATCGTCGCCATCGTCGTCGTCGTCGTCGTCATCTTCATTTCCGCAACTTTGGCTGGCAATCTCGGCGTCACAATTCGCTGGCTTTTTTTCCAGTGCAACCCTCCTCTCTCGCCTCGGACTAAGCTTTTTCGTGGCTTTTGATTCTTGTCAGAGTTGTCAGCACGTGGTAGCTGCGGCACTAATAGCTCCACACAGTTGACTTAAAATTCAAAACTGACAGTCTTTAATCAAGTGGGACTGCGAGATACCCTGTACTCATACTGCCAAGAAGCAACAGCTGCAGTGTCGAGGCCCCCTTAAATCTGCGAGATATTCTCAAAAAATCAGGCATAGTAATTGGTTTACATCGAGTGTGCGAAAATCTTAAGAATCGAATCAATATGCACCGATGGTAAGGCAATAAGGCTTGGAATGGGCTCTCGGACAAAATAAATATATGCCATATCTCAGTTTCAAATTATGGAAAATATATAATCGATATTTATCGATTGTGACTGTGAATGATATATCGAAAATCTGAATACCAAGCCAGGGTAAATAGCTTATCGATAGATTTAAATGATAAATCAAATGTAGACAGACGAACAGACAGGCAGGCAGGCATTACTGTATCGGCTCGTCTCTGTATGTTAATCGACGAAATATATACCCTACTCGTACCTCTTGTACATACTCTAATATACCCTTATTTTAATGGGCACAGCGTCTATAAAAAAGGCCACATCGGCATCTCTGCGACGAGCTGCGTGATTTCTCTTGTGAGTTTTCTTAACGCTTGCCAGCCATTTGCTCGATTTACGGTCTTTTCGCTCATTCGATTTTCGAATGTTTTTTTTTTTTTTTTTTTGATTTGCCTGCGCCCTTCCCTTCCCTTGTTTGGCTGGCCGCCTTGCAGCCCGCCGCTCCTTGCTTTTATATTAAATCGAATTTGCAAATTATTTGGTAAGCAGCTGGTTTAGCTCAAGTTTGCGTTTCAGTTGCGCTCTGCGGGCTAGAGTTGGATTTTAATTCGTGTTTAGACGCAGCTGCTAAGCAAAATCTCAGCTTTGGATTTGCCTGTCTCTAGATGTTGTTGTTGTTGTTGTTTTCCAGCTCACTTCACTTGAGTTGATCTTCTAAGCAATCGGCGGCGGCTTCTCTTTGGCTTGCTGGCCATAAAATTGAATTTAGTTTGATTGCATTTGATTGTAGCTTATCAGATAGCGAGGTAACAGACACACGGCACAACACACACACGGCAACCACAATTTATGCATCGTTAAGTTTTTAGTGCAATTGCACACGTCTCTGACAGTTGGCAACGAGTTCAAATGCTAAGCATTTGCATAATGCGCTCGCTGCCAGCCAAAAGGGATGCTCGCCTTGAATTTAATTTTATTTTAATTAAGTTTTCGCACAGGGAGAGAGTCGACTCGACTCGAGTCGAGTCGAGTGTGCAGCGTCTTGATGCCACGTCTCGCGGCAGCTCTGATGAACTGCTGACAGGCCGCGGCGAGCATGTGAGAAAAGTGCTTAAGAGCCGTAAATCGTGGCTTGGCCTGGCCCTGGGCGGCGCTGCCATTAGTTGGGAAGCTGCGCCTAGAAAAAAACATATCAACTCTCACTTTGGTCTATTAATGATAATTCACACGGCAGCCCAGCCTCAAGTGCTTTGTGGTGAAATTATGCGCTAGCGCTAATTGCACCTGTTCCAAGGTAAACGCAATTTTGGCTGCCTTTGCCCGCCGAGCCATACGCCTGGCGACCGAGCCCGCTTATCCGAATGTATCTGTATCTTTAGCTGCATCTGTAGCTGTATCTGGCCGTGACGTGCTGCGTTTTTGAATTGCGTAATTGAAATGGATGTGTGTGTGTGTGTGTGTGTGATTGTTGTGCGAGTGTTTTACACAGGATTTGCACAGCTCGCTGCACAATTAAAAGCTGTCAAAATTTTACATTTGCCACGCCTCGCTTCGCTTCTCTCTCCGCGCCGCGCATTGTGTTTTCTTCTCCATCGGCTTTTGAGATCTCAAATCTCAAATCTCAAAACTGAAATTCCTTTTGACTGTCGCCGCGGCGCTCGGCGCCAATTTAAAAATCATTTTCACACACGAATGCATTCTCACATTGCTGCTCGCCTTTCAGCCCGGAAATGTTTTTTGGCCCGCACCCAGAAGTAAGAGTACGCCCTACCCGCCCCCGCCCCCGCCCACAGCGATAATGAAGCCGCCAATAGGCGTGAAATCAAGCAAAAGTTTTGTTTATCTTTGAAAGAAAAACGAAGAAGCAAAAATGTATTTCATGGAAAATAATCGTTTGCGTGTGCATTGCCATTCAATTGTGTAAAGATTAAAATTTGCGGAATAAACGTGCGCCAAATCAAATAAATAAATAAATATATTATAAGCCAATGTAACGCCTGCCGCCAACACAGCAATAATAATCATATATTATTTTATTTTATTTATTGCAGGTAAAACAAATATCTGCAGCAGCTAGCCGAAAATCTCTGAGGTAAGCTAAAATCGCAACTATCTCACGTAATGTTCTGTTTCCACGGCCAATTTAATAAATATAGAAACAGATAAATTAGACTACTGGCAGAAATTACCCGGCGTCGCTCGGGGTAAGTGAATAATGTTGAAAGTGAAGCTGGAATTCGTTTTTATAATTCACGCCAACTTCAGTCAGACGCTGTGTAAGCACCTTCTCACATTCCTTCATATATAAATATTGAATTGCCTCAAATATTCTAAACATGGGTCAAAATTTCCCACCCCCATAACTCGGCCAAATTTTATCCGATTTTCACAAAGTTTATCTTTTATTTCATGGTTTCATCTAGATTAATCTGGCATTCAAATCTGAACACCGATTTTTTAGTCGAAATTCATGTCCAAATCTTACCCCCAGATTCGTATATAGACATGGGTCAAAATTTACCACCCCCGTAACTCGGTCAAATATCATCCGATTTTCACGAAGTTTGGCTTTTTGTTGATGGTTTTCCATCTAGATTAATCTGGCATTCAAATCTGAACACCGATTTTTTGGTCGAAATTCATGCCCAAATCTTACCCCAAGATTCGTATACAGACATGAATCAAAATTTCTCACCTCCATAACTCGGCCAAATCTCATCCGATTTTCACGAAGTTCGGCTTTTTGTTCATGGTTTTCCATCAAGATTAATCTGGCATTCAAATCTGAACACCGATTTTTTGGTCGAAATTCATGCCCAAATCTTACCCCAAGATTCGCATATAGACATGGGTCAAAATTTCTCACCTCCATAACTCGGCCAAATCTCATCCGATTTTCACGAAGTTCGGCTTTTTGTTCATGGTTTTCCATCAAGATTAATCTGGCATTCAAATCTGAACACCGATTTTTTGGTCGAAATTCATGCCCAAATCTTACCCCAAGATTCGTATATAGACATGGGTCAAAATTGCCCACCTCCATAACTCGGCCAAATCTCATCCGATTTTCACGAAGTTTGGCTTTTTGTTCATAGTTTTCCATCAAGATTAATCTGGCATTCAAATCTGAACACCGATTTTTTGGTCGAAATTCATGCCCAAATCTTACCCCAAGATTCGCATATAGACATGGGTCAAAATTTCTCACCTCCATAACTCGGCCAAATCTCATCCGATTTTCACGAAGTTCGGCTTTTTGTTCATGGTTTTCCATCAAGATTAATCTGGCATTCAAATCTGAACACCGATTTTTTGGTCGAAATTCATGCCCAAATCTTACCCCAAGATTCGTATACAGACATGAATCAAAATTTCTCACCTCCATAACTCGGCCAAATCTCATCCGATTTTCACGAAGTTCGGCTTTTTGTTCATGGTTTTCCATCAAGATTAATCTGGCATTCAAATCTGAACACCGATTTTTTGGTCGAAATTCATGCCCAAATCTTACCCCAAGATTCGCATATAGACATGGGTCAAAATTTCTCACCTCCATAACTCGGCCAAATCTCATCCGATTTTCACGAAGTTCGGCTTTTTGTTCATGGTTTTCCATCAAGATTAATCTGGCATTCAAATCTGAACACCGATTTTTTGGTCGAAATTCATGCCCAAATCTTACCCCAAGATTCGTATATAGACATGGGTCAAAATTGCCCACCTCCATAACTCGGCCAAATCTCATCCGATTTTCACGAAGTTTGGCTTTTTGTTCATAGTTTTCCATCAAGATTAATCTGGCATTCAAATCTGAACACCGATTTTTTGGTCGAAATTCATGCCCAAATCTTACCCCAAGATTCGCATATAGACATGGGTCAAAATTTCTCACCTCCATAACTCGGCCAAATCTCATCCGATTTTCACGAAGTTCGGCTTTTTGTTCATGGTTTTCCATCAAGATTAATCTGGCATTCAAATCTGAACACCGATTTTTTGGTCGAAATTCATGCCCAAATCTTACCCCAAGATTCGTATATAGACATGGGTCAAAATTTCCCACCTCCATAACTCGGCCAAATCTCATCCGATTTTCACGAAGTTTGGCTTTTTGTTCATGGTTTTCCATCAAGATTAATCTGGCATTCAAATCTGAACACCGATTTTTTGGTCGAAATTCATGCCCAAATCTTACCCCAAGATTCGCATATAGACATGGGTCAAAATTTCCCACCTCCATAACTCGGCCAAATCTCATCCGATTTTCACGAAGTTTGGCTTTTTCTTCATGGTTTTCCATCTAGATTAATCTGGCATTTAAATCTGAACACCGATTTTTTGGTCGAAATTCATGCCCAAATCTTACCCCAAGATTCGTATACAGACATGAATCAAAATTTCTCACCTCCATAACTCGGCCAAATCTCATCCGATTTTCACGAAGTTCGGCTTTTTGTTCATGGTTTTCCATCAAGATTAATCTGGCATTCAAATCTGAACACCGATTTTTTGGTCGAAATTCATGCCCAAATCTTACCCCAAGATTCGCATATAGACATGGGTCAAAATTTCCCACCTCCATAACTCGGCCAAATCTCATCCGATTTTCACGAAGTTTGGCTTTTTCTTCATGGTTTTCCATCTAGATTAATCTGGCATTCAAATCTGAACACCGATTTTTTGGTCGAAATTCATGCCCAAATCTTACCCCAAGATTCGTATATAGACATGGGTCAAAATTTCCCACCTCCATAACTCGGCCAAATCTCATCCGATTTTCACGAAGTTTGGCTTTTTGTTCATGGTTTTCCATCAAGATTAATCTGGCATTCAAATCTGAACACCGATTTTTTGGTCGAAATTCATGCCCAAATCTTACCCCAAGATTCGCATATAGACATGGGTCAAAATTTCCCACCTCCATAACTCGGCCAAATCTCATCCGATTTTCACGAAGTTTGGCTTTTTCTTCATGGTTTTCCATCTAGATTAATCTGGCATTCAAATCTGAACACCGATTTTTTGGTCGAAATTCATGCCCAAATCTTACCCCAAGATTCGTATATGTATATGGGTCAAAATTTACCACCCCCGTAACTCGGTCAAATTTCAACCGATTTTCATAAGGTTTGGATTTTTGATAATGGTTTGGCCTCTATATGTTGCATCTTATTGCATCTTATTGCATCTGGCAACATTATTTATGTTCGAAATTCTTATGAAAATGGTAGCCTGAAATATCATATATAGACATAGGCACCCTCATTTTCTAAGTGCTTTTGAAGTATGAACTAAATACTTATAATAATTACACTGCTTCAAATAAGCTTAAAATTTCCCATGAAGCCATAATATATCGCACATGGAGTTTTGTTTAGATATATTTTGTATTAATAAATTGCGAGCAGAAAGAGTTTCGTTCTGACTCGAGCACAAAATTCGAAATATTTTTCTCAGTTTAGCTGTTCATTGAGAGCTGCCTTCACCATATTATGTCTGAGGTCAAATAATGTACACAAGTAGTTGGGTTTTTATGGATATGACAAGTACTTTGAAGCGGTTTGAAGCGGTTGATCAAGTCGAAAATTTGCAAGCGTTATTCAAGTTGGCGTCGCGGTTAGCCATGAGCTATGCTCCATAATAATTAACGCGAAACGTGAAGTTCATTGCGGTTGAGAGTTGAGGGTGGAGGATGGAGACCGCAAGTCCAATCAAAGCGTCATTGAAACGGAAACGGAAACAGCAAGTCAAACGGCAGTCGGCCGCAGGAAATGAATCGCGCAAGTAGCCAGCGCTGGCAAAGCGGCCACAAATTAGCGTGCAATGCCTCACTCAAAAGAACTCAGCTGCCTGCTGATGAGTTATTAAATATGATCAAAGATAAGGAAAAAATAAGAGGGGCTGATAAAGCTAACCAAAATGCGAACTGGGGCAAGTTTGTCAAATGTCCCCGTTGCAGTTGCCGTTGCAGTTGCAGCTTGTGGGCTGGGTGAATGTGCGCCCAAATGAACACCGCAATGAATGTGCGCCGCATGACAAATACGCAAAGTTTCTTTTGAAATTAAGCAGCATTTGCTGCCAATTCTTAACTACATCAGCGACAAACTTTGTCCTCGACGCACTGTCTCGCTCTCAACGAGTTCTTATACCCTGTGGCCAGCTATCCGAATGGGTATGCTAGAAAAGGAAACTCTAGCCTCGCAAGGTAATATCAAGAACATTTTCGATCAGCCGATCAGTTTTCCTTTTCTCAGAAATCGACAAGTGTCGATTTTCCACCCCCGTTATATATATAATATATATATGTAGATCTTTTTGTAGTTAGTATCGAACCTATAATCCTCAAGAATATATCACTTTCCCAAAAACTCGAAAACTCTTGAACCCCGACTCTTGGTATACACACATCTTTACTTATTATCTTAAACAGTCTTAAATTACAAATGAATCTGATGAGAAACACACGAGTTATTTGAGATGAGCTGGAAGAGAAAGACGTACATTAGACGTAGTCTATCGTTTAACACAAATGCACTTTATTACAGAATATCTTCCCAGCGGAGATTCACATCTTGGAGCAGCGCTCACTGGTCTTTCTTTTTGGCTCCCCGGGTGCTGGCAGTTTTTTGCCTCAGTTCTCAGTTCTTCAGCTGCTTCGGTTGCAGGGCCAAGCCAGTCGCTTGCTCATTTCAAACTTTTGACACAGAAACTAATTTTGGCAAGCGGGTGCTGCCAAGCGAGCAGAAGCAGGAGCAGCATCTATTGGCTTCTGGTTCCTGGCTCCTGGCTCCTGGCTGTTGGCTGCTGGCTCCTGGTTGCTGTTGCTTTCCGGGTTTTTGCCGTCTTCTGTGCATTTAGTGGCTTTTCATTCTTTTGCTGATTGCAATATTTCATTGCCTTTGCGGTTCGTGTGTTGCATACTTTCGAGCGTCGCTGAGGTTTGCCTTAATTAATTGCCCCCCAAACCCGCCAAACCCCCAAATGCGCAGCTGCACTTCCCATTTCCTCAGTTCTTGGTTTTTCCTTCAGCCTTTCCTTTCACGCTTCCCTCCTCTCTCTCTCTTCCAATCGCAATTGTCACCGGGCAGCTGCATTTTTCGCATGCCGCCTGCATTTTAAAGTGCTTCGGCATCGAATGGCACTTTAATTGCAATTTGATTTGATTTACGTCGCCTTGATGGCGGTCTCCTTTACACACATACCCCGCCCCCTTCCCCTCCCAGACCCCCTCTAATAGTTTGTGCAATTAACGCCCAGCTGGAAAAGCTCGCGGGGCCTTGGGCCTAACAATGTATCTGAAGCGCAAGGCTGTCAAATCAACTTGTCGGACTCTGCATATCAAATTTACTGATTTACGGCATTTTGATTATGTGTTAAGTGTGTGTGCTTGTGTGTGTTGTGTATATTACCCGTTATGTTGTGCCCAGCAGTTGGCTAATTGCAACTGACAGCTGGGCAAAGAGTTCAGAGTCGGGAGCATGCCCTGATATGTGGGCAGATGATATAACAAACGAGCCAAATGCCTTAATGCGAACCAGCCTAAAGACTATAAAAGATACTTGAAAATTGTTTTTTCCCATAAACAAATCAAATGATTTTCCTGCTCTTTCACTTGGCCAAAGGTTAAATGCCACACTTAAAAATAAATGTACAATCCTAAAAGCTACAAGCTCACAAATTGATACACATTTAAAATCCATATGAGCTTATTGTGTTGTCATATTGTTTTCAAATGGCAACATTGAGATAAAGTTTTAAATACCCTGTATTCATTGATAAATTGCTGGCAAGGGGTATACTGTGTGCGAATGTGATTAATTCGGAAAAGAAGGCGGAGACTTTGAGAGCAAGAGAATTGAAATATAAATTGAATTTCATTACATCCAAAACTGTAAAATAACGCAGGGGTCAAGCATTCATTTCTTGTATATAAACATATTTTAAAAATATATTTTTACAGGCCGAAAGTTTCATAAAGATTCAATAATAAAACAAAAGTTTAATAAAGAATGAAGGCTGGGCAAGAAATTATTTTTAAGCATGCATATTTCCTGAGGCTCTTCTTAACTAAATACAGGGTGTCTCCTAGTCGAGCAACGTCCATTCTGACTTCTTTTCAAGCTGCACTTTCCACCTATACGAATTCACACAGAATGTTTTAATTTCGTTCAGCTCTCAACAAACTCTCAATCTGTTAAGCACACACAGATACACACACACACACACACACACACACACACACACACACACACACACACACACACACACACACACACACACACACACACACACACACACACACACACACACACACACACACACACACACACACACACACGGACATACACAGGCACACACACTTACACGCATACGTAAGGCAAATCCAAACAATTTTCTTTGAAATTAAGCCATTAAACGAGACCAAAAGGCAAAGCGTATGAAAATTCAAGGATGTGAAAATTCTGTTTGCAATCATATTTAACCCCCTCCCCCTTTTCCTTCCCTAACAACTGCCGATTGCCCGCAAGTGGGCGTGGCATGTGCACAACTTATGCATTAAGCTGCCATAATCAAAGCCGGCCCCTACCCCCTGTCCCCCCTCCTATCGACCGAGCATATGGCGTGTGAGAGATTGTGTTTTAAAAATGCAATTATTGAAAATGTTATTATGCTATCAGAGGCAGAGGGTCTGTCGAGTGGGGCGGTGGGGCGGGGCAGCTGCATCGAACGTTGACCAAAACGAGCGCAAATTTCCACAAAATTGCAACAATAAAAATTAGCAATTGAGATGCGCATCTTTCAAAGTCAATTTACAGCTGAAGCGCGCTGCTAGCGTGGCCAAAATATGCAGTAAAAACTAGGAAAAGGAAAATTAAATGCTGCTTCACATGCTGCTAAAATTTCACTCATGCCGTTAATAATGCAAATGAAAATGGCAATGGAAATGCCGAATGCCAAATGCCGAATACGAATGCTAATGGAAATGGAAATGGGAGATGCGAGCTGGTAAATGGCAGATGTACAAGCAAATGAAGCAATGGGCTAAAGAGCTGATTTCATTTCATTTGCAATTTAACTTACTTTTATTTGTATGCTCGCTGCAAACGCTTCGCGCTGGATTTTTTTGCATGCCCTTGCCGAGAGGCTATTATGATATTGCCGTGAAATATGTGAGACGTGAGTGAAAAGACATCTTTGACCCCATTAAGTATATGTGCATATTTACCCTTAGGCAGGCAGAGTCGTCTGTCTGCTGCAATGTAAACTTATCTCTCGGATGAAGCTTTGCCTGGCTGAGCCAATATATATCATATAGCTGCCATAGATACCATCCATGTATTTAGTTCTTATATGAGTTCTTATATAAGGGAGCAAAGTTCTTATGCCAAACTAGGAAGTTTCCAGCTTCAATTTGCTTTCGCGTTTTTTTAATAAAATACATCTAATACATCAAGACTGATCCTTTATATAATATTGCTCGAAAACAATAGCCCGTAAATTAAGTTTCTCCATAAAAAGGAAAAAACAGATTATAGTCTTTTTAACCAATTATTGTGGGTTCAAGGTATTAAAACATCTACTGTAGGTTCAGTTCATGATTTGAACTAACTTTCTGCCCTTAGATTTGATACATGAAGGGTTTTTTCAAGAGTCTTGAATTCTGGTTTCGGTTTGTCATATATACATACAACTTTTCGGAAACAATTCAAATTTAATTTAGAATGCTTTGATACTGGAAATATTGCACGCTCTGCATATTTTCATAGACCAGATGCGTAAGAATTCTCTAACCAAAATTGGCAACTACCATAGATATGGTTAGATGCAAGGTTCGAGCCCAGTTAAGAATATTATGGAGCTGAGTCCACCTTTAAGGTTTCTTATTTTATGTCAAAATTAATTTGTTGTTACTTAAATTTAAACATAATTGAACTCTTTTTATCTCCAATATATTTCGATTCTCATTTAGAATCGTCATCAGCTGTGAAGCTTTGTAACAACTCTCGACTTGGTTCGATTCGGTTCGACTGTGTTTTGGTTAACTGATTTTCTGTTCGTATTCAAATCTTGAACTCAAACCGGTTCGAGTCTTCCCAGCCTTCTCTGGCAAAGTGTGCACAAAAGTCTGCTAGAGCATTTGATGCTCGGCCTTTTGCAGATGCGTTTTCCGCCTTGTTTTTGTTTCTTTGCCGTGCTCAAATTTCTGCAATTACCGTTGCATCGCGGGGGGTTTTTCGGGGCTATGTTGCCAGCAATTGCATTTTCAATATTTTCAGCAGCGGCAACATCATCATTTTTTGTACGTCTTTTTTTTATGTCCAGATTCTTGTGCACTACATCTATAAATTTTTAACTACAAGCTCTTGAATGCAATTACTTTTCAATCTTTTTTGCCCTGCGCACAGTCTCAGACGCTAGCACAGACACTGTTCTGGGTGTGTGTGTGTGTGTGTGTGTGTGTGTGTGTGTAGTTGAACGCGAAAATTGCTTATTTCAACATTAAAGTTGGCAAAGTTCGCCACGTTTCGTTTCGTTAGATTTAAAAAGCAAAAGTTTGCCATAATTTTTGCCAGAGGTCTATCACTTTCTTGTCCTGCTTCTTCACTTTTATTTTTCCAACTTCTTACTTTTTGCCACTTTTAGTTCGTATTTATTTTGTGTGCAAAAGTAGGTTGAACTTTGTTTTATTTGATCTAGAAATTGACATGATTGTCTTATGCAAAAAGAAAGAGACGAGAAGAGCGAAAATAAAGTAAATATGAAAAACATAAAAAAACCGAAATGAAAAACTTGCCTTGAAATATACGCGACACTTTTCATTCATCTGTTTTCCCAGACAGCCAGACAGTTATAAAAGTTTGCCTTTTGATTTAAGAGCGAAAACTGAAAGCCAGCTAAGAATTGCATATAAATCGCAAGGATTACAGAGCTTGGCAAGAGTCAAGCTTCGGTTTGGGCATAAAAAAGCTAATATTTTGCCGGAATTGAAATGATTGTCAATTTCAGAGCTGGGCGAGCTGATCATTAATGAAGATTTCTCGCGGCAGCTGCAACGGGCCAAGAAGAACTAATCCTGGCAGGCTTTGCTGCTTACCCCTTTGCGGCCTGCCGCAGAACATGCAACTGCTTGTCGTGCTGCGTCCTTACAGCTGCTTGGAAAATTGAACTGGCACGCAGAGGTCTAATCTTTTTATAGGCCAGGCGATTTTTTTTAAGAGTAGCTGTCCGTAGCTGTCAGCCGGATTAGCGATCGGATTAAGAATGAACATGTTTGCAAAATATGTGAAACTTTATGGCTCGCAAGCAGATTAAGAATGAATCGTTTTTTATTGCGGCACAAGTCAAAATGCAACACACACGAACAGGTAGAACTCGACTAGGTAGCCTGTGCCGTGACCCAAAAAGAAACAAAAAAAAGGAAGGACTAAAGTTCGGACAGGTACGTGGCATGTCGTGCTGTCGACTGCATAAAAAGCAAGTCGAATGCGTTTGCTGACATCAAACCCAAAGCAAACTCTGCTGAGGCAACAACAGCTGGAGCAGCAGCGGCAGCAACTCTCCTCGATCCTGGTCAATAACTAAATTGAGAGCAATCAAATCGAAGTGTTGCCACAACTGCAACTGCAACATGCCACGCTACCAGCAACTTGTTAACGAGAGCAACAACAACTCACCGCAACAGCAGCATTCGGAGCAGCCGCCCAGCGTTGGCTATCATCTGTACTTGTATCGGGAACAGCTGGCCCGGCGCAAGGTGGAGTATATGCGTCTGTCGAAGGCCAAGTACTTCATTACCGAAACGCTGCTGGCCAAGAACTGGCGCAATCTGAAAGGCTGCAGCGCGGACGACCTGAAGACGGTCAACAATCAGATTGTGTTCAAGCACAAGCTACGGCATCAGATACATCGTTTGCGCAAGCTACAAAATCTGGGCATTCGCAATGCCAATCCGCACATGGAGAGCACCGAGCTGTGAGACAGTTTCCCATTTCCCATTCCCTCTTGTCGCACAGCCCCTCGGCTATGACCCGAGCATAGCGTCAGGCGGCAATGTGTGGCATCGAGCTCCCAGTGGCGGGCATGTTAAGCTAATTCCTAGTTTTAGTTTGTAATCGATTTGAGGCTGTTTTATGTTGGCCTTATTACTAAGGCTAAGTTAAAGTCATGCCGCAGAGCTGTTAAGAATTAAATAACTATTTAAAAGCTCACAAATGTCTCGTCTATATATTTTGGCTTAAATAAACCCGACATAGCTGACCGCCACGCCAACCGCACGAACCACTCGAACCACTCTCGCAGCATTTGTCAATGCAAACCTCCAACCTCCGCTGAGGCCATTTGCGGTGGCAACTAATTGAGTTCCCCCAACGTTTTGACATCTGTCAAATGAAAGTCGCAAAACTGCCAAGAAATGTCAAGTGAACTTGTGCTCTACCCAGCCAACCTCCCCCCGCCCAGCTGCCAGCTTGACACTTAATTTATGCACAATTCGTGTGCTTTGAACTCTTGCATCAATTGCAAATGTGTTTCAATCAGACTTATGACTCGCCAGAATTGTGAAAAATTGCAAAAGGGCGTTCGACATTAAAGTGGGCGTGTCACATATTGAAATGTTGCACAGTGGGGGACTCTTATTAAATACAAATTTATAATTTTAAATTATTAAAATTAATTTCAAACCTTTTTAAGCGTACTGAACATTTGAAAGAATTAAGAGTTAAGTCGAAGTTTTATTTAATAATAAATAAATAAGTTTAAAAATAGATTTAGTTGATCAGCTCAGGTTCTATCTATTCTGTTGTAAAGTCCCTCTTGCCCCTTTAAAAGCCTAAACTTATTGAGAATTACAAGCGTAAAGCAAGAAATATGCAAAGCAAACAACATTCACGTTTTCTTTACAGTGCAGCCTTTTGTCTATCAATTAATCGAGTTAAAATTTAAAAACAATTTTGGTATATTTTTTTTTGCAATACATTTTTAAACACTGTAAAATTGATTTTAATTTGTAGGACAACGTTTTTTTTTTTTGTTCTTTTTTCTTTCTACCGCGTGGCTGCAATTTAATTGCCCATCATTTTGGCAAAGTGCTTAACGCTTAACTTAACACCAGCATAATTATTTTCAGTTGAACAATATTAATAAATACCTGCCACACTCACACCATAGCACACGCACACACACACACATAAAAGTGTGTAAATATGCGTGGGCAGTAAGTCAATTTTATTATTGGAATGGCCAGCGATACAAAGGTCAAACACGAAGGCAATTATATATATATATATATGTGTGTATGTAGCAAAAGCATTTTAATTGTCAATGCACACGCACACACACATAGACACACACACACACACACACACACGCCCAGCTGTAGTCACATATGCCTGCAATTATCGCAATTTGCAAAACACTCAAAAGTATGCTATGAGAATGTTGCGCACATTAAATTTTCCACACAATCAATTTCTTGTGCCACATCCCACATGCAAACGCCGTCTGACAGACGCGCTGAAGGACATATGTTAATTTCTACAAAATATATTTATTTATGCAATCACACGCATACGCACACACACACACACACACTACACTCATGCACACACACATACAGGCATCGGCTTAATCGTCCAAACTTCCTGCTGTCAATTGTGATGCATATGAAGCCCTGTTTTGTGCCCAAGTTTTTTCAAGTGTAAGCAATCGCATTTGCTATATGAAGCAAGCGCTTCTTAAATGCTGCCCGCGTGAATATTACTCGGCTTTGCGCGGCTCAATTATTTGATATTGAATTAAAAACAAAGCTTTCATTCATTTTTGTCGCCTGAATGGGGTTTTCCAATGAGCCCAAATTTGAAATGAGGAATTTACTTTGAAGGCAATCAACTGGAAAATTTTCCCAAACAATCTGAAGCCCACCTCTTTGCGCCCTCTTCTGGGGATTTATACAAAGCTGTCACAATTTCCATCAACTTTCCAGCCCTGCAGGGGGTGAGCTGTAAGAATTGGACTACACGATCATCAATCAGTCAATCAGTTCATCAGTCCGTCTATCAGTCAGTCAGCTTATAGATTATACTTTGTTTCGAGTTTAAGCCTTGGACCATGAACGGCATAGTTTTCAACTTGGCAGCTCACGGCTCTTGTAAACTTACAGCGACAGCTGCGCCCTTGCTAGAAGAGTCGATTAGTGCGCTTCATTATGAACATCATTTTCATTATGTTTATTACGAGTAGCTACCCCGCCCGCAGGCGGGCAACCGCTCGCCCCGTTCGCCACACTTTGGGCGCGTCCTTGCCGAGCGGTTTCAAGTTAATGCAATAAATAAAATTTCAACTGCACCGCCGGGCATGTTTAGCCGCATGAAAAGCGACAGTAAGCCCTGCCTGCATAAGAAGTTGCCTGTTTATCTTAGCCGGGCCTGCCTTTTGTTTGCCAGCCCGTCCTGTCCTCTGTTGTCCTGTCCCGTCTGTTCACGGCTCGGTCCCTGACCCGTTTCTTTGGCTACCGACCTGACTGTTTTCTTGCTTTCAGAAAAAATACAAATAAAAGCGAGTGTCCGACTATAAGATACCCAGCGCTTTCCTCCCTTTACCCCACACTGTGGAACATGTTGTATTTTCGAGTATATTCTGCGCTTAAAATCCGATCTATAAATTGTTCAGCTTGTGGCAGTCTCATCGACTTGATAATATATCTATTATCGATGAATTAGAGCTTAGTCATAAACAGGACTCTCGAGTTTCGAGATTCGTGAGAGGTGTGCAATCATTTGAAATATATCTAGACCTTTTTGCTAATAAATAAGATATGCAAGTAAAGTCGCACAATCTATATGCTCTATTGTTTTAGGTTAAGGCTTCCTTCTGCCTGTAACATGATTTTGCGCGAACCTATTATACCCTTCATAACCAGTCTCCATATAGGTTCCGGGCATAAAAAGAAGCAAACTTGTGACCCACCATCCAAGAGGCCCTCCCCTCCTGCAACCAGGCAGAACGCCTGTTTGGTTAGCGCAGTTGCTTAGCTGCTTGCTTGGCTGGCTCAACTTGGGTGGTTTGGCTCGGCCGACAGCTCTAATGAGTTTACAAAAAGTTTTGGTTTAACTGTGCGCAGGGGGACGGGAGGGGAGGGGGTGTCTAAGACTGAGCCCAACTGTTGGCTGCCCAGCATGTTATACAAATTGCAGGCTCCTCGCCCGCCCTGGCAAAAGCTGTCATCAACGTGTCCAGGCTGAGACTCAGTCATCTATTTGTTTAACCCATGCCCATTTGCGGATTAAGTCGCATTGTACCTGTTTACCATGCAACTAGACCAACAGGCGACTATGCGACTATATATCTAGCGAAACTTTTCACATTTATGTGCAGCCAGAATATGCATTTTAATTAGTTTAGCAAAGTTGCCGCTTTTCTCAGACTTGCTCGTCCCAGTCCCAGTCCCTGTCCCTGTTCCAGGCTCAGCCTCAGCCTCAGTCTGGTTAATTACACAAATTTAATGGCTGCTGCTGCTGTTGCTGCTGTTGCTGCTGCTCTTGTTGCTGTTGCAGCATTTGTCACAGCTCTTTAATGTGTGTTGCTCTCAAAGTTTTGCATGCCTACGAGCTGCACCCGCCGCAAAACTTGTTAACATTTCACAAAGCAGCAAATTCAATTAGTTTAGTTGTAGACAAGTACACGAACAAGAACAAGAACAATTGCAATCGGATGCCATTGACCGCTTGATGCTCTGCACACAGTTCAGACAGCTGAATAGGAATCTTTTTGTTTAGACTGTGTGACCCAAGGCAGTAGCTCTCAAACTGTGACGTTGGAAAATATAGATTATCGCAGTGTGCAGCAGTTAATTGGCCAGAAATTTTGCCTATAACATGCCTGGCGGGGTATATAAACAGATCACGCTTTGTCTAATCGACAAAATTTGAGTTCTTGAATATACTACAAAAACATAAATTGCATTCATGCAGGCAGGCACACACAACTAATATGCTCTTTTTCCATTTGTTAACAGCGCATTAAATGCGCTTTCTCTCTCTCTCACATTCGCTCAATGTGTTGCTCTATCTATATCTCTCCCACTCTCCATCTCCCTCTCCATCTCCCTCTCTCTCTTTCTCTTTTTCAGCTGCTGTGCATTTAAGTAAATTACTTAAAGTTCCTGCTGCTGCAGTTGGTCCATTGCGATAAATCTCTGTCGCCTGGGCTCGCAATTTACTTAACAATTTTCATCTAAGCGCATAAATTAATATGTCCAAACATAAATCTGTCGACTGTTTGTGGGCGTCCAGTGGCAACATTTGCCAACAGACACTTGATGTAACATGCAGCAGCAACAACAGCCTGACGACAGCAACAAAAAAAGGCAACTTAATTCATTAGAATTTTCAATAAATTAATTTCAATATATATTAAGTGCAGTTCCCCGCTCAGCGAACTCGTCACAGTCTGCTCAGTCTGTCAGTTTGTCAGTCTGCCAGCTCTTGTGGCACTTCATCTTCATCTCAACCGCAGTTCGGGTCCTTTAGCAGGCGGCAGCTTCCTGCCATGTTGCACACGTCTGTGGCGCCACTTTAAGCAGCTGCTGCACATGGAATTATAGAAGAATCCCCACCCGGCTGGCCGCATCCCTCAACTTGCTTAGCCTGAGCCGTGTTTAGCTGTCTGCGAATTGGGCGCTCCAAAGCGGTGATTATGTCGTCTCCACGCCTCTATGCTTCACCCTTAGCGCGGATGCGCTCATTGCTCAGCCAATTTTTCTTGCTGGCATCAGTTGAATAAATTAAGATGCTCTGTAAAGCAGCTAAATGAAATTGTTTATTCCCACACCCTATATCCACTGCAAGTGGGTGTATATATATATCCTGTCTGTCTGCCCACTGTCTATAAGCTCAGCTTAAGAGGACATATTCGCTCGAGACACCGAATATCTAATAAAAACTCTTGCATGCCAGATGAAAAACCAGTTAAATAGTCGACAACAGTTCGCATCTTTTGTCACGAAATCGATAAATATCGATCTGCAGACTTTGTCTTTTGAGCACATCTTGCAGATTATAAGAACTAGAGACGTCAGAGTTAGTAAGCCCTTTCTTGTCTGATATTCATAGATCCAATTTATTTCATATTCTTGTCCTACTCCCCTCGTTTGCCCTTAAAGCTTTCTAATACATACACGTTCGTGTACTGAGTATCTGCCCATCGAGCAGCCTTGACTTAAACATTTTTACTTGTTTTACAGCTGCAGCACGGCTCGTATACTTGATGTGTCTTTAGTTAGCCTTGATCTGTGAGTCGCCCAACCCCGCCTTCCCTTACCCCCTTATACACCCCTCTGCTCAGCTTGGTTGTTAGCTCATTAGGTTGCCGCTGGTTTTTAAGCGGCTTATTGTATGAGCTGCAGCTACAACCGCAACTACTTAGTTTAGCTAGCTGCATATGCTGCATATTGCGGGCGGGTGTATGTCTGTGTGTGTGTGTGTGTGTGTGTGTGTGTGTACCGCAGCTCTAATTGCATTTTAAATGCTGCAAGTATGTTTCTAGTTGAGGGTGAGGCGATTCGGCAGTAGCGATGAGCGCAGTCCTTGGCCAAGAAACTGACACGACGGACTCGTGCCTCGAAGTTTCGAAATCGCGCAATAAAAGCACGATAAAAAGCTAGCCCAGACTTGAAGAATATCAGAATATTGCAGCTAATCTTAGCTGCAGCTCTTACTCAAAGTGAAATATGAGGCCGAGCACGGGTTTTGTTGGAAGTACATATTTCGTGCTCGTGCCGAGCCGGGCCAAGGCCCATCTCTAGCTTTGAGCTCTATTAATTGACAAATGATACTCGGCATTTGTATTCAACTTTAACCTGCTGCCACTTAATTAGCTGCGGCTGCGACAACGCCAAAGCTTCGTAACTGGCATTTGCTTTAGCCACTGCGGCATTGCGTTAACTACTTTTTTATACGACCATCAATCTGCGGCCAAGTTTTCTGTGTGGGTGGCAATAACAACAACAACAACAACAACAATAGCAGAACGGATAGCTTTTTCCCACCTAATTTTTTGTAGTGAACTTTTGTGCGAAGAGTCAAGCTGGAAAATATATTGAAAAATGCAGTAGTTTTTCCCCAGCTTGGCCAAAAAGTTTCCTTTCCAATGCCTTTGCCTTCGCCTTTGCCTTTGCCTAAACTGACGTAAATTTATAATGACAAATTGCATTTGGCGCAAGAACAGAAGAAAAAAAAAGAAAATGAAAATCCAACCTGAGGAAATGGAAAATGTGCAACTCTCTCGTTGGTAGCTGCAGCCAATTGAGCGTGAAAAATTATGAAGCACTCAAAGAAAAACGACTCTCAACTTGGCCCGAAAGACAATCGCAGTGTCGCTTAATTATGGGCTGAATGTCATTCTGAGCAGTTTGTTGGTTCGGCTGCGGCGATAAATCCGCTTAAATACAAATTTATTCGCTATGCAAATACCGTACGTACGTGTAATTTAACAGTTGCCAGCGATTACAGTTATGTATAGCCAGGTAATTCAACAAGATTAAACACAATTAGTTGGCCAACTAAACCCACCCACCGCCTGCCACTCCCCTGCTGCAATTAGTGTAATTAAAGGCAGTTCATCAGCGTATTAGAGTATTATAGAACCAAATCACAATTGGGGCTAAGATGCACGCTTCACTTGCCCAGCTTAGCACTCGAGTTGTATTCCAGCTATTTAACCAATGCACCACACACACACACACACACAGTTATTTGCTTTCTGGCCACAATCCGGAGCAGAGCCTCTCAACCACACAATATATCCGACTGGACCAGCTTCAAGCAAAGTGGCTCAAATTTCACTCAAACATTTTGTTGTTCAGCTGCTCTTATGCCCTTCCATTGGGGTATTTTAGCTCGGGCAGGCTTTATGTAAAGCATCAAGGCAGACAACTCCTATGTATAATCATGAACAAATGCCTGATCAGGTGAAGAAGCTAGGTTCATATAGCTTTAACCAGCTGCTTGTCCGCTTGTTTAATGTTTTCTATTAATTTTGTTGTAGGCAGTAACAGATCGGATCACTAGCTATATAGCACTATATACCCTATAATAACTTTAGCTATAAGCTGCCTTTTTATATGATTTTTGTATAAGCATAAAGATGTAAGATATGAGACTAAGATTTAGACATTGCGAGCTTTAGCATTCTCCTGGAATATTTGGCAACCCGTTACAAATCGAACTTCTGAACTCTTATGGTTTCTTTAGGTATATTTAAACAAATCCGTTCTTACAATATTTTTCTGAATATATGTTAAAATGTCTGTATCTAAATGGGTTGGAAAGGTGTTTTATCTGCGGCTAAGCAAAGTAGGCTCATTTCAAAAAGTATCATTCATTCTAAAAGTGTCGAAGGAGTAAGAGTTCAGACCTTCAAGAAAAGAGAATATACATATACATTTCTGTAGCCAAATTTGCTGTAAGAGTGGCTGATCTTCGGCTAAGGCAAATAAACTGTTTACAATTTGTTGTTGTTGCTGCTGTGTTTGGGCCGCCGACGGCGTTGGGTCATGGCAACATTTTGCCCAAATGGGCGTCACGCGATAAAGCAAAAAATGACACGTTTTTAATTTTACTTCACACCTACACAAAAGCAACAACAACAACAACGACAACTTGGCAACAACAAGGAGCAGCCATGTAATCAAAACTGCAACAGAGCAACAGTCACAGCAACAACAACAACAATAAACAACAACTGGCAACTGGCGAGTGGCGAGTGGCAACAATGCCGTGGGTGCCAACTATAAGAACGCAATGGCAGGCGAGCAAGAGAAAAATTAGATTTATCACGAGTGGTTGCCGGAAAAATTGTCAACATTTATCAACATTTTTCAGCGCCGCGCGGCGACATGTTTCGCCCAGCAGCAGCACCTCAAGAAAAAGAACAACAGCAACAACAGCAACAATTGCAGCGGTAACTAAGCCAAAGTATGCCAGCGTCTGGCCAGGGCACATGGCTGCTATAGCTGCCGTGTCCGGTGTGCCAAGTCCAAGTCAGCTGCCGGAGATGAAGACGGAGTCGGAGACAGGAGCTGGAGATGGAGGTGAAGACGGAAGACCGGGACGCAGAGGAGGCCTTTGTGCGGTTGCGTTTGGCGCATTTTGATTAATATCCGCAAGCGTGGAGCGGCACGCAGGAAGCGTTGCTGAGCTGCTAAACAACAACAACTAAGCGAAAAAGTACAACAACTAGGAGAACAACAAGAACAACTGGGAGAACAACTTGGCGCGGGCGCGAGTGAACTGTAAGCCGCTTGCAAAGATTTTGTGGGCAGTCGCTTGATTGTGAAAAGTGGTCACGATGACGACCAAAAATTCACTCGCCAAAAATGAAAACAAAGTTGAAACGAACAACAACAACAACAACAACAATAACTTACATTTTTCCGCCCCACGCGACAGTTTCCACCATTTTCCCGCTCGTCTCGCACAGCGATTCGACCCTCGTACAGTGGCCAACCGAGTGGCCTGAGATGAGTGCGGTTTTATATGCTGCTGACTGCTTTATTTGATTTCGAATATTTTCTTTGCAGCTTGTGTGAAAATTGTAAAAAATTACTTGCGATTTGTGGGGCACTTCTTGTCTACTTAGGGGCCAAATTGAGTTTTCACCTTGATTGGATACAATACGCTCAGCAGCTGCAGCAACAGCGGCAGCAACAAGCAGGCAATTAATATAAGTGAGCAACAAGTCATGAGTGCTATAGTTAAAGTAGCTCGCTTGAAAATACCCTGCTCATGACTAAAAGAAAACATGTAACTCTTCAAGAGAAATGAGAGCACGAAGTTGTATATTCCTGATATATACAAATGATAAATGCAAATTCGTGATACAGTACTAAGTCAAAAGAGCCCGACTTGCAGATATCCTGCTCATGCCAAAAAGAGAATATATATGACTTCAAGAGCAATGTGAGCAAGAGGTTGCATATTCCTGATATATACAAATGATAAATACAAATTCGTGATACAGCAGTTATTCAGGAACGTTCGACTGGTACATATCCTGCTCATGACAATAATCAAAGTAACAACTCTTCTAGAGAAATGTTAGCATATTTCTGATATACTAGAAAGACATATACAAATTCCAGATACATGCAAATATTGATGAATGTGCTGTGAAATGAATTTGTTGTCTATGGGATAACTGCTAGTCGGGCACTTTTGGTGTATAAAAAAAAATATATTTCCAAAGTGTGGGCTACTCTGTATTCATGGTGCCTCTAAAGCTAATAAGCTCAAAGCTCAATAATTTAAGCGTCATTTCAAGAAGGAAATTTGACAGCTCAGAAGCTTTTAGAAAAAAAGCCAATTGTCGTCAAAAACTGGTTAAGTTTTCACCGAGCTATGGGAGGTGGGAAATTTTGAACCATGTCCATATACGAATCCTAAAGGTTACATTTTTAACTCTACTCACTCTCTGTATATAGATGTATCTTCTTCTTTTGACCTACAATATACCCTGTAAAAGATGCCTTTCAACATTTGTCAACAGACTAAGCACAGCCTGGCTGGTCGTCTCATTAAATTACTCAAAATATTAATGCAGCTGCTGCCCAGCGGACCGAGACGAGAGCAGAGACAGGAGGCAGCCCCCTGCTCTGGGCACCGCCTTCGTCTGGTGCACATATAATCGCATTTTCAACTTTTTCAATAATAAACTTTTCTAAACGGATTTCCCGCTGGACGTTGCGCTTTAATCATTTTCTGTCATATTCCTTTGCAGGCAACAGTTGATAACCAGGCAGCCGACGCGTCCAAGCTACATCAAAGCCATTAATTCAAATTGGGGATTATGAGCGCAACAGCAACAGCAGCAGCAACAGCAACAACTAGTGAAAGGTGAACTTTGAGTAAACCGAAAGTTAAACCATTTAATGCCCACTCTCCCGCCCTCTCCCTTTGCAGCACCGCACGCCGATGTATGACAAATCAAAGAAAACCTGGAGTCAACGGCTCAAAATTAGCAGCGATAGCAAAAACGCTTCTCTAGCCACGGTCGGCGGCATGCAGACCCTGCAGCTGTTGCACATGCAGCAGCAGCAGCAGCAGCAACAACAACATCTCCAGCAGCAGCAGCAGCAGCTCCAATATCATCCCCAGCATTCGCATCCGCCTCGTCATCTGCAGCATCTGGGCTATCCACCGCCTGCCGCACCGCCGCCCGGCTATGAGTTTGTGCCCAGCGCTTTGTCGCGCTCCATGAAGTATGCCGAGCCCTGGATCTATGGCACGGTGCGTGGTATACCCGCACGCCCCGCTGCCGCCTACGCCGGTTATGGGCATCCGCATGCGGCGGCCATCTTCGCCAGCGATGGGGAGCCAGGGGGCGGCGGCGGGGCGTTGGCAATTGTGATCTGTTCGTGCCCGGAGTATCTGAACGGGACGAAACGTGATGTGAAGAAGGCGAGCGTGTGTAAGAAGTGCAAAGGTTCCCGCCTGCCCCTGGCCACCATCAGCGGGGGCGGCACGGTGCGGCTGCCACAACTGGCAGCTGCTGCTGCCGCCTCCGGCCGGCGACCCATGGCGGCAACAATGCGCGTGGTGAGCGCCACGAAGCGCTCACGTCCCACGATTCTGGATCCGCAAAAGGATCCCTATGACCTGATGCGACGCACACGTCTGCTGTCGCCGGAGCCCAGCGCCGAGCCACCGCCCGCCAGCTCAAAGGACGCCAAGTCACGTAGCCGCGACGCAGCTGCCACAGCGACTGCCAATGCAACTGCCACGCCCAAGGCCGCCGCAGTCGGAGGCATGCAGCGCGGACGCACCAGAACGCGTGCGCCGCTGCCACCGCCGGCGCCAGATCCCGCCGACTGCTGGCTAATGGAGGACAATGAGGCGCTGTTGCAGTGCAGCGGACTGGTGGGCAGCACGCGTCGCTCCATCTTGCGCTGCAATGTCAATCCCTACGAACTGATCTCAGTCGAAAGCCAAGCCAAGACCAAAAACTTGCCCAACAACGATGACTTTGATGTGGCCGATGCCCAGCTAAACGAGGATGAGCAGCAGTTGCAGCGGGAACAGCAGCGGGAACGGGAACAGCGCAAGTTCTACAGCAACAATGTGGCTGCGATTGCGGGTCAGCGCATTAGCCTGGGCGAAAAGCCAAGCGATTCGCCTGCCGAGCGTCTACTGATTGCCGCCGAGTCGCCGTCGCCACCGGCAACAGGAACAGCCGCAACAGCTAACAATCCAAGGCGTCCGCCGCGCAACAAGAAGTCGGAAGAGTTGCCAAATCTAACGCTGGAGGCAGCAGCTTCCAGCACAGCAACAACTCCTGTGGCTGCGCCTGATGATTTGCCGTCCAGCCACGTGCTCACTGCCACGCCTACAAGCACGCCCGGCATCAAGTCCATACTGAAACGTCCGTCTACGCTGGAGCTGACTGTGCCCGTGCCTGCGCCTCCGCTTGGGCTGACATCTGACAATGCTGCCACAACGCCTGCAACGGCGCCTCTACTGACGCCCTCGGGCAAGTCACAGTTCTATATACCAACGCCCACGGGCACGCACACGCCCACATCGGCGTCGAGCACACGCAAAAAAGTGCAATTTATGGTCGAGGATAAAATCATAGCCACGACCACGGATGCAGCAGCAGCAACGGCGACAACGACAACTGATGACAGCGAAAATTCTGTTGCTGTTGCTGCGGCGGCGGCGGCGGCGGCAACTGCTGCTGCTGCTGCTGCTGCAGATGATGATGATGAGACAACAGCAACAACAGCAACAACAGCAGCAAACTATGAGTACTACAATCGCAAGCGCAACGCAGCCGCACAGCAGGCGACAGCAACACAGCAGCAGCAACAGCAGCAACAACAACCAGCACAGCAGCAACATGAAACACAACAGCAACAACAACTGACATTGTCAGCGCTTGAATCTGACGTTGATGATGAGCATAACTTTACAGCTTCCGCTGAGCCAACAACTGCAGCGCTGGCCACGCACATTACGCCGGATAGTTTGCATTATGAAGATGTGCTGCCGCCTGTGCATCAAATATTTGACAATAGTTGTAGCAACAGCAACAGCAACAGCAGCAGCAGCCAGTCGACTGATGCTAGCCAAGTAGCTGAAATTTTGCCAAACTCAACAAATGCTCCTGCTGGCTCCAAATTATTATTGTCGGCGTCGAGTCCGAGGCATGCTGGGTCAACAGCAGCAGCAACAGCCGCAGCAGCAGCAACATCCCCAACAGCAACAGCAACAACAACTCTTACAACAGCAGCAACATCACCGCATGTCACTGCAAATGTTGTCAGCGCTTTAGCAGCGGGTAAGTACAAAACCAACCCCAGCCCCTCACCGTCCTCTCTACCCCCTGCTGCCCCCTCTACACACTAGTTAGAGCAGCGGCAACTTTTGCCTTTTGTTAGCTTTTAATTATGAGCAAAAATTTGCGCGCTGCATCTGTAAAAGAATGCAATGTGAGCAGTTTTTTGTGTGCGCGCGCAACGGCAAAGCGGGCATATGAACTATGTCAAGGCTTAGGACAAGATGTCAAGGCAAAAAAAGAAAAAAAAAGAAAAAACTATGCGTAATCAAAACTCAGTTACCCGATTGTAGATTATTTGAGCAGCAGAGTCTACCATTTGTAAGGTTTTACTATAGCCACAACAATGTTTAGTCGCCGCGAGACCTCGAGACAAGTCGTATCGGGAATGCTATACAATATCAATTTTTTTTGACTCTAGTGTAAATTCAGTTAATTATTATTTTTACTATTTTGATTTGCATACTATTCGAAATAGCGCTATTATTAGACTTACACTAAGACAATTTCAGAGCCAAGCCTGCGATTCGAACCGATCTCCTGCTTGAATCTAGAATTTCGTACTCGAATCAAGAAGAACTGATTTGTAAACCCTGATCACAGTTTGAAATTCTTATTTCAAGTACGACTTAAGTAAGAAAAAACTTGAATCAAGCTGTGTTTGTTACGCTTTTCAACCTTAACAACGAAATAGTATTGTAGCAAGTTTTTTAATAACTCTCAAAATAAGACTAAAACAACCTCAATTTAAGCCACCAATGCTTAAATTATCCTGAAATAAGACCAATATAATCTTAAAATGAGTCCAATATGTCTTCAATACAATCCTAGTTTGGGCGAACGCTTGGTAATTCCCTCAATTTGTTTTGCTTTGCAACTAAATTCAAGAGTTTTTATATTATCAGCTTTTATTCTTCTTGATATTTTTGGTGCTTGAACTACTTAAAATAACTTTTTTGTAATTGATTCAAGATTCTAAGACCTTTTAGACCAAGAATTTTTAGCTCGAATCGGGCTGAAAACCTTACGATGTTTTTTAGGCCTAGAAACAAGTACAAAAAGTCTCGCCATTTTTGCCGCTGTGTAACTCAATTTTTGCCTGCTTGTCTTACAGTTTTTCGTGTGTACCTTTCATTATGTTTCGCTTAGCTGAGGTACTTTTACTTTCCCTTTCCCAGGGCCTTCCTTTCACTGAGTGTCATTCTTTGGCCCTGTTCGTTTTCGTGCTCGTCTATCGTCTGTCCACATTTGCCGCACTGTTTATTTTTGACTAAAAACGTTGCAATTGTTTGTTAATTGCTCATCAGCATGCTCTCTCTCCCTCCCTCTCTCTCTCTTTCGCTGCATTAGAGTGTGGCAGACATTACGTATACGCCAAGTAACCGCCACTTCATACATTAAACAAATTTCTAACAACTATGAAATAGTTAAGCAAACAATTGCAACAGCCACACATACTTATACACGCACACACACACACACACACACACACACACACACACACACACACACACACACACAGAGATGCAGTCGGGCAATTGAAATGGCGACATTTGAATGAAAGTCGACGTTGACATTGGCGCACCTGCTGCAAGTTCAGAGGGTTAACACTATAATCAGGCACAGGGCCAGGGCAAATCCACAGCCAGAGCGCCCCCACCCCTCTCTCACCCCTCACCCCTCTCACACACACGCACACACTCGCCAGGCACGTAGCTCCGCGGCAAACACACACACACACACATACAACTGGCGAGGTGCAGGCAAAGTCAACTTGACATTTGCACCCGCAAATGGCAAACCGACTGCGATAACTCCAAACTATATATATATACTCACAAATATGCAGGCGACGGTCACGTGTGTGCGTGTGCTTGTGTAAGAGGGGGCGTGGCAAATGCTCAACTTCATTCAAAGCAAATTAACAGACGACACAAAAAGCGTTCATTCAATTAAATTTTGACTGCGCCAGCGTCAAACATTGCAAAGAACTTGAGCCGCGTATTGAGCCGGCGCATGAGAATAATCCAGTGTTACACTATCCAACAAATAATTGAATCTCTTTCTACACAGCATAGTTTTGTATGATAGTGTGCACTGTGCAGACAGGCTTGTTAGACATGATATGATCTTGGAATATATACACTTCTATACCGTCATCAGATAGGGGCATTCGATTAATCTATCTTTCTATCATGTTTCTAAAGCAAACAATCAGCAGATACATTTCCCGTACATAGTGTAGGGAAAAGCTAAGAAGAAGCACAGCCATTGCGTAAGGTGAACAGCTTTTGGCCTGGTTTCGTATTTGTATGTACAAAGGGCATTAAAAAATTATGTTTTTAACAAGGTATCAGATTTTTGATGTGCTGCGAGTCTCTAATACAGTCTCTACAGTCCAAGCAAAGCATTGAGCAGTCGATTATGCGAGCTATACAAATTGTACTACAGCTAATGTTAGTTTTGGCCAAGTGCCCGTGTTGTGTTGCACAGTGTTGTGCGGCAATGCCCGGCTATGGCATATCGAATGCGCTGTTATTTCAGCTATGCAGCCGGGAAAGACAATGCCAACACTCGACGCTGGCGAAAGGTGAACCATTTCTTGAGGACGTTGATGATAATGACAATGTTCATGATGATGATGATGATGATGATTATGTCTGCCTATTAGGGGCAACATGGCAGGCACTTTATTCTATGCGAGAAGGTGATAGCCAGAGTGGCCGCGGCGGCGCCCACGTGTCGCCGCTAGACAATTACAAAGTTGCTCCTTTGGGTCGAGTCGAGTCGAGTTGTGTGTGTGTGTGTGTGTGTGCGTGTGTGTGGCACTGACTGCAATTTGTTGCATTGTTTGTCGCCTCGACTGGGGAGCGCATTCTCTGCGCCTTGGCCAAGAGTTAAGCACTTGGAACTTTTCAAACTATTTTTGATTTGATTTTTGCAAATGGCTTACAGTGAAGCCCAGGCACACACGCACGGCCCGCAGTTGATTTATGGGGCACGTGTTGCACTTTGCCGTGGATCGCGCGTCCGCCTCCAAATCAAAGTGAAAGGCATTAAAGTGATACCCGAGTCTGTTCGCTCGCCGGTGAAATTTGCATTTTTTTTTTTGAGCTGTGCCCCACGAATTCGCCAACGCGCACGCCAACATATTTAATGTGCCAGCTGCAGCAATGCCCCCAAAAGCCCCCGACTGCGGCGCATTATTAATATTTCATATTTGTCTTTGATAAGCAGCGTGGGGCGCTGTTCATTTGAATAAGCCCGCAAATTGAAATCAAAGAAACGACCAAGGAAAATAGGGTATAGAAAGCTGCGCCGCTTTTCTACTGCCGACCCATTGCAGGAGTCTCTGTTACAAATTGTTGAAAATCTGTCCAAAAGGTTCGTTTTCAATGGAACTTAACATTTAACGCAGCTTACTTTGTAAAATTTAAACATTTTTATAAAACATTTAAATTTGCAACTTATGCACAAAACTATTTCTGTTAATAATTAGAAGAATTTGGAAAAACATTTACAAAAATTCCCAGCGCGTGCTGTATTATTATACACTTCCGCAGGGTCTTTTGAATATTGTCAAGCTTTTGCGACCTCATATATATATATATATAATTATTTTTAAAGTAATTCAAATATCCTGTGCTTTATACCCATATAAGTCCATAAGCATCTTTTCAAGCTATCCCTGAAACATATAGAATAGACTATCTATTTGACTATATATCTATTAGACTAACCCATTAGACTTTTGCGATCCCATTTACTTCATGTATATATACAATTATATATTTACATTAGTTGTAATATCCTGTAACACATGCTCATATATGTCCATAAAAGTCTGGAACACGGCATAGATAGTTACTTTTACGGCTGACAGACAAATATCAAGTTTTTTTAACTTATATTTAAATTATATAACATGCTCTTTTAATAGCAAGCTTTTGCCTGGCTAAGCACTGAAATATATCAATCAATATTATCAATAAATAATCGATCAACAATAAGAGTGTCAGCGTATTTCATTTTAGACACCTCAATAAAAACTAAAGCCCATTGCTAGTGTTTGATTAAAATTTGTAAATTAATATGTTGAAATTGTCAAAGGCATTTTATATATTAAGTTTTGTTTGTGTTTTACAATTTGGAAATTTAAAAGCTAAATTTTCTTCTTTTTTTTTGCGGAATTTAAAATTTTGCTGCAGATAATAAATGATTGAAAAATGTTCGCTTATTCGTTTGGCCGTGACCAGGAATTTTCTGGCTTGCAAATTGCGCTGCTAATTTTTCTTGTTTGCTCCCAAATGGCATTTTCTTTTTCATTTCAATTTTCATTTTCATTTGCATTAAATGGCATTCGCTTTAAATTTGAGCGCTCGTCAAATGAAGTGTAAATGAAAAATAAGAGAGGCGCGATATAAAGAGATTTTAAATATGACCCGCAAATGTTATTTAAAATGCCAAAAACAGCAGAAATTTCCCTTTCCCTTTCTGGCCCCATTTTCGCCTGCACCTGCCCCTCCATCCCTCCATTATCCAGGGGGGAGGGCACAACAAAGTTAGACTTTGCATTTTACATTCAGCATTCAACATTTTTATGGTTATTTCTCGCTTACGCTCATAACGGAAGTGGAGCCTCATGTCTTCATGTACTTTGCATATTTACACTAATAGAAAATGTGGTTGCCAATTGAAAAAAAAAACAAGTAAGAGGTTCTAGTCAGGAACTCCCAACTAGGGGATACCCTGAACCCTCTTCTTTTAACATTAAATGCATATATATATTCTACTTTTATTTACCAAAATTTCCCAAAAAACAGGATATCGATATCGATTTTTATCGATTGCTTGGAAACGGAGTAAGTTACCGATTAGTCTCTAGCTCTTATAGGTTCTGTGATCCTTGCGTTCATACATACGGACGGACGGACGGACAGACAGACGGACGGACAGACAGACAGACATGGCTAGATCGACTCGGCTATTGATGCTGATCAAGAATATATATACTTTATGGGGTCGGAGATGCTTCCTTCTGCCAGTTACATACATTTGGCTTTCGCACAAATACAATATACCCTTATGCCCATTTTTAATGGGTTCAGGGTATAAAAAGAAAGAACAACAACTACGTGCTTTGCTATTGAATGCGAGCGACTGCAACATACTCTGTTTAGGAATTGAAAATAGGTCGGCGAATCTGGAGAATTATAGACTGTGAGAAGGGCTTGGCTCGATTCTTAAAGAAGCTCCTCATTAACCTATTTGGTTAATAAAGCAGCTTTACCCACACCACTTCGGTTGCCTCCTGCGACCCCCGTATCAAGTCCTATTTAATAGCGGTCCTAGAATCTACTGAATTATAGACTCAAGACTATGTGGAGTGCTTAGATCTAGATTCTTAGATAAGGTTCTCAATAAGCTAACCACTTTATTTGGTTAATCCAGCTTACTTATTGTCTCAGAGCCCTTCGGTTGAATATCGTTATGGAATCCTATTTACAAAAGTCAGAGAACCTCTGGTAGTCCAGCAAGGTGTCTAACAGACCAAGATGTTTGCTGATCTCTCTCGCAAGTCAAAGAAGTTAGACATCTTAGGGGCCTCTCTCCTGACGCAAAGTCTAGGAGGCTCTATTTGCAGAGAGAAGGGAGAACTATGCACGTTCTCTGTGCAATCTCCAGTCGTCACTTGGGCTGGACAAAGAGTTTGTCGCTTGCCAGCTTAGATCTTGGCTCTCACAGTAAGAGAGTTCGATCTCTCTATTAATCATTAGGATTTTTGTCAGCTGTAATGCTTAAGACATATTGACATTCATTTTCCCACATTCATTATTGTTCTTTTGGGAAAATTCCAAATGAGAAGTCTTTTAAGTTATTTCAGATTATGCAAGAACTGCTGACTTGATAATAAATATAACATATCTATAGATAATTTTTCTGTATAGTAATGAAATACATGTCCACCTCATGGAAAGGCCAACAGGGGGAAAAGGCACCTCAGTCTGCGTCGCCTTGAAGGCACACTAAACCCTCTTACTAGCCCAGTCAATCAGAAAATGGCTCACAACCAATATACTCGTTTATCCCCATTGTGAACAGTGTATAACAAGGCGCATGCAAAACTTTGTCATGTCCTTGTTGTTGCCATTGTTGCTGCTGCTGTTGCTGCTGCTCCTGTTTTATGTGCTGCAATAAAAACTGTCGCAAGCGACAGGCCAAGGGCCAGTTTTTACGACTGCGCTGCCGGCGTTGCGGCTGCGGCTGCTGCTGCGGCTGCTGCTGCTGCTGCTGGCTTTGGGGCTAGTTGTCCAATTGCTGCGACAACATTTGCATATGTATGTGTTTGTGTGCGCCCAGCGTCCATTCCTCAAACTTAATATATCCTGTTTCCTGATTTTCATGACGTACTTTGGATTGCCAGAGAGCGCCTGCTCCTGCTGCAGCTGCTCCTGCTGCTGCTGCTGCTCCTGCTCCTACTGTTGACGTAGCTCCGAGTGGGCTCTAGCTTGCCACAGTTTCTAGGACTTCTCACCCTCTCTTTCTCTCTCCGTATCTGTTTATCCTTGCCCCTGCTTGCTGCACTTTTATGTTTGTGCCATTTTCTGCATTTAAGTGCAATTCTATGCAAGAATTTGCCTCTCTAGCCGCCGCCGTCGACATGCATATTTGTGTTAAAGCCAATGCCACGCCCACTGCGCCCCGTAGACGTTGCTGCTGCTGCTGCTGCTGCTGCTTGGTGCAAGTTAATGCCATAAAATGTTCGTTTTACTCGACTAATGCATACAAATGCCTGATGCGCATTTTGCATTACAAAAACCGAACGAGTCGTGTCTCTTGCTCTTGCTCCTGCTTATAAAACATTCATTTGATGCTATTCAAAAATCTTAAGCCATCGAAATATTTTGTCAAGACCAAAGGCAACTACAGAAAAAGCCAAAAAAAAAAAACAAACTGAATTAAATCTTGACATAATATGCCACTTGCCCTGGCCTACAACAAGAAAACAAACAAATCTCTTTTTAGGCGTTTAACTCAAGTGAAGTCTTGAGAGCGAGTCGGACCAAGAGTCGAGTCGAGTCGAGACGACTCGAGCGCTGCAATTTATGGAAAACATATGCAAAAGCCTTGGCAATTAGACGAAGAGGTGCCTGGTAGGGTGAAGAGGCTGCAGGGGGAGGGTGCAAGGCTTGGGAAACGGCCATTTTGTGCAGCACTCGAGACATGCGGCAAGGAAAACTTATTTCTACTTTCACTGCCTGGCATTTCATAATGCGGTTTGAATGGATTTTTTATTTTTTTTGCTTTAATATTTGAAATATTCCCCAAAAGCATAATAACTGCCGTATCAGCTGAATAGCACACTTGTAAAATCAAAGTGTAGCCAAATGTTGCGCTTGCCCACTTGCAAAGGTTGCTGCTTTTTCAGCAGGTAAATCAGGTGCAGGTGCTTGGCTTTTGGCAAAATAAGAAACTGCTTGCACTTTTTCAATAGCTACATTTAAGCTCTGATCATATTATAAGGAAGAAAAGAGAGAGGCGCTGTGCTTAGGGTATTTCCTAGTCGGACTCGCCCGTGTTGTCTTACCTAACATGTTATCTCATACATGCATAAATGCTCCTTGAAACAATTTATTAAACTAAGAATAAAATTCAACAAATTGTTGAGCCTTGTAGTCTTAAATTGCAAAGTGTTCTATGCAAGTGAACCGCACTGTGCCCAGCTATTCTAGCAAGCTGACCTCAAACAGATTCGGGCATTGATGGCAACTGTTGTCGAAGCTATTTATATTTCTCTCTCGAGTTGCTGCACAGCCATCGATTTAGTTGAAAAATAAATTAAATTTCCACACGTGAGAGAGAGAGAGAGAGAGAGACAGGCGGAGAGAAAAACCGCAAAGTTCTCAAATGAAGAAGGAGTTGAAAATGCGAGCGGACAAGGAGAAGACAAATGCACTGGCATTAAGGATGCGCCGCCAGCTGCCAGCTGAGTGCGAGGCTAAAAATATCAAGTGTCATTCTCAATTTCTCGCAGTGCATGTCAAGTGCACAAAGTTGTTGCCATCCAAGTGCTCCTCTTCGACTTGGGCAAAAATCTATCAATATAGTCGCTGGCCTCGTTGTCCTTGTTTGTGTCTGTGTGTGGTCAACCTGGAGCTGAATCTGGGTCCGGTTGTTGCCTTGCCCCGAAAGGTAGCAAAATATTTGGCATAATAATAAAAGAGCTCAATGCAAGACCCGCTCATCCCGCCTAATCCCAAATCCAATGGGCCAATGGGCCAGTTGCAATTTTCTGATTGCTATAACAATTTTTTAAGCGCTTTGTTGTTGTTGTTCTCCTTCTTCTTCTTCTTCTTCTTGTTGTTGTTGTCACAGCATGCAAAAGTTGCTTTTTGTTTTTGGTGCATTTGAAGCGAAAACCAAATGAAATTTGCTGCATCTCTTGAGAATTTTTGCGACAAAGCCACAGCCGATGCCAGCAAATCGAAACCACAAACTTGTCTCCGCCTGCTGCTCCAGCTGCCTGCCTCCCTGCTGCTTCTTCTTGCCTTATGTGTGGATATTTTGCGATGGGCTGACAACAGCAGCAGCAACAGCAGCAACAGCAGCAACAACAGCAACAACAGCTCCTAATGCCACTTGTAATGAAAGCAAAAGCTAAAAGCTGACAAGTAGCAGACTAGGTGATACCCTGATACACAGCTGCGAGCTGAACTTGAAAGAAGAATTCGACTAAATTGAAAATAAACTATGCTTATAGATAAATTTATTCGACCCTTGCAGAGAAAGAGACACACAGAAGGTCATTCACATTTTTTGCAGACAGCAAAATACTTTGTAGGCTTATTCTTTCATCAGGTGTAGCAGCTAAATACTTAGTAGGCTTATTCTCAGCCACAGCATACCCACTTTCATCAGATATACAGGGTATACAGGCAACAGGGCTTAGGGAGCTGGCCAACGGACTGGCACACGATTGTTGTAATGAAACGTAACGAAACAAATCAAAGCATGCGCCACGTGAGTGCCCGAACATGTTCATCTCGATGTGACCAGAGCAAAGTGAGCCTCAGCAGTAGCCCAGCTCTGGTCCAGCAGTGGCTCCAGCAGTGGCCCAGCAGTAGCCCAGGGCCAGTGACCGGACTGTGACCGAACTGTGGCCGACGAGTAGAAATTATAAAACACATTGCCTGCTCGTGTCGTATTCGTCCAAGTGTATAAAATGCTTGCATATTACTTGCTTGCATCCGCTGCTGCTTCTTATTCTTCATCATCTTCTGCTGCCTCTTCTTCTTATTGGGCTTTATTGCGGTTTTTGCCATTGATTGGCCAACTCTGTCGCTGCAGCTGCGTACGTGTTGGGGTTTTCTTCTTTTTTTTGTTTGCTCTCTGCCTGAGGTCACAGGAAGTGACCTCTCCCTGGCGAGACACATGTGAGAAACTTTTAATGCCAAAGCAAAAGTTATTATTGAGAATAGTTTACAGTTAAATCTGTATGCATCAGGAACTTGGAACTGGCCAAGCCAATCGAATTTCCATAGCATAAAGGCAAACATTAGCTGGCAACTAGATAAAAGCAAAAACAAGCTACCAGTTGATTCAGTTCTGATGTTGCTGTCGTTCTGGTAGCTGTCAATCAATCAATCAATCGCACGTAACAACTAAGTTTATGGAGCATTGACAATTGGTTTGAAAAATTTGGCCAAAAAGATTTGCCAGTACCAGCTGCAGTTCTGTTTGCCCTTTGCATTCAAGCTCTGCGCACGTCAGTCAGTCAGTCAGTCAGTGAGTGCGTCAATCAGCAGAATGACTGACTGACTGACTGTATATGCCCGTGCGTAACACCAGTCAGTTAGTCGGTGAATCAGACAGTCAGCTTTCGGTCTGTTAGTCGGTCTGTCAGTCGGTCTGTCAGTCGGTCTGTCAGTCGGTCTGTCAGTCAGTCAATCAGTCAGTCAATCAGTCAATCTGTCTCTCAGTCTGTTCACCACAGGAGCTCGCCTCAGCCTTAGCGACGCACACTTTCAAATTCTTGTTGCTTCCGTGCCTGTTGCTGCTGCAACTGCTTTTGGTGCACTTTGCGACATTTGCAGCTGGGAAAATCATGTGAAGCTCTGCATTGTCAAATATTTATTCAGTAACAAAAACATATTTTTCATTTTGGCCCTTTCATCGGCTTTATCATCCGTGACATTTCTCGCACTCTGGCAAATCTTTTACAAAATATGAAGAAGAGCTGCAGTGCGTCAGCCTTTCCGAGCAGTTACCCTGGATTGGAATATGAATTACCCTTTCTATGAAATACTCTTCCCAGACTTTTAAAGCTTGAAAGTTCGAACTCCCAAATAGAAAGATAGAGCTTATTTAGGCATACATACAAAAGCAGAGAGTAAATGCAATAGATGTTGCTTGCAGTAAGTAAGTTTAAGAAGTTACCCGGCGTTGCCCGCACGCAAGTAATAGCAATCGCCTCAAATGCACAAAAGAAATCTTCCATTTTCGATTTATCATTTATGTTCTGCTGGTGTTCGAGACTTCAACTTCAATTGATATACCCTGTAGATGCTGCTGTTTTGCGAGGTATTTTTTTAAAACTGACAACAAAAACAGAATCATGCGATTTATGGCATTTACGCGTATGCAAAAATCAAGCATTAAAATTCTTTTGTTGTGCTGCGTTCTGCACACAAAGCGCCGCCTGACGCTGTCAATTTTCGCAGCTGCGCGTCAACTTTTCATCGTGGAAATTCTCGCCGTTGACGTCAATTGCTGGCACATTCTGCTGAAATATCAATTAGCCCGCACTTTGAAGTGTTACGTGAGCTGCAACAGCAGCAGCAGCAACACCCGCCACAAGCCACGCCCACTCGCAGAGACTGTTGCTCGCATATCTTCTGCAACTAATATTGAAATTCCGCAGGAGCCGCAGCAAATAAATGAAAAGCGGCTGCGTAAATATATAGTAAATCGGCTCAGTCCACGCCTGGATGGCCCCAACCACCCACCGCCCCCTCCCTCAAGCGGTTGGATGGGGCGGAGGGGAGAGGGAGGGGGCGGTGCAAACGCCAAACAAAAAATCAGTTTTGACATGATTTCGTTTTTGGTTTTTGTGCCACGCAAAATAGCCGTGACGTCGACAAGTGCACTTGACAGCACTCCGGCGGGAGCATGAAAGTGGGCGGCGGCGGCGGCCATGGACTGACGGGGCGTGGCAAAGCCGTCAGTAAATATTACAGCGGCAGACACGCAGCGCGAGGGGGGCGTGGCATGGCGTTGTGCAAAATAAAATTGCGGAAAAAAAAGTTGGGCGCTGCGTTTATAAAAATGCAACTAGTTCCCGGCATAAAAGCGTGGAGAGCCCAGGGAATCTGTGCGGATGCGGATGCCTGGCTGACTTTAACAACAACAACAACAACAACAACTGCCAGTTACACACACACTTACACACGCACACACCTACACACATACACCTATTCAGCTACACCTATTTGCACATACACAAAGTTATGAAAACAAGTGGGAATGTCAGCCGGGTTTGAGAGCGATTTTAAAGAAATTTTATTCTTATTTTTTTACAAATATGCAACTGCTGCACATGAAAAGACAGGCAGGTGAATTCGCTCGGCATGGGGCATGCAACAGAGCGAGTGGCATGTTAAGCCCATACCATAAGCTATATTTGTATAGAATTCTCTGATTGATTGGTAATAGAGTGTTGTATACTATCCAGAAGATAAGAGTATATTGAAATGGGATAATGACCTCATGCGGACACTCTAGCAATCGACTCCAGTTATTTTGAACATTCTGTTAGACATTCTGTTAGACATGATGTTAGGCATTCTGTTAAACTTAAGTTAAACATTATGTTAAACATTATTATTAAGCATAATGTAAAACAATATGTTAAGTACGTTAAGTAGAACATGATGTTTTGAGTTATGTTAAGAAGAACATTATGTTAGACATAATGTTAAGCATTGTGTAAACAATTATGTAGAGAACAACAGAAACCTATCTCTCGCAACATTTCCTTGAAAAAAAAAACTAAGAAATTTGTTGTTTTTTAGCTTTCAGACCCGAAATAGCAAAAGTGCCACACTCATAAAGTGTACTTCATCTGAGAAAGTTTGTATTTTAATTGCAAGCCTTTGATGCTTGATAATTAAAGTATGCAAACGCTTGTTAAGAGTAATTTATTCTCAATTAAAGCCATTGCTTTGTATTATTTGTAGTCGCTTCTGACGCGTAATTAGAACATTTAAGTAGGAATTGTACGACTTGAAACTAAATAACTGTTTCAGTTATTTGCACTCATGTTTTATAGAATATCCCTTAAAGAATAACTTATCGAATATCCCCTATCAAAAATACTTCAAGCTGAGCACAGATTCCTTCGAATCGTCTAATCAACAGTTATTAACCGAGATTTTGGGGAATGTTAAATACCCCTGTATTGCAAATGTCAAAGCGCATTTGGATTTCGTTGTTTTGCTGCAAATAAATTGGTTAACCCTTTTTTTCAGTTCTGCCATGAATTGTCGAGTATTTTGCTATTTTTTGTAGCTCTTGTGTCTCATGTTTGCCTGTTTAGATATTTTTTAGGTGTATGTGTGTGACAACAAACAACAACTAGAAACAACGGCAGCAACAACGATGAGAACAGCTAACAGCAGCAGCAGCAGCGGTAGCAGCTAGAAGAAAATGTATAAAAAATGCCAACGTAACAGGGGAAAACAAAAATTATTTGCATTTCACCTGCATGTTGGCACGTGATTGCGGCCATGTCGCACCCCCTCGCCTCTTATGCCCGTCTGCCTGTGCCCTTCTATGCGATTCTGCTGCCCGCCTGCCTGCATGTGCCCCTCTATGTGATTCTCATGTGCAGGCATTTCATTTAGTTGCCCTGGCGCTTGCCTTGTTTTTCGCACAGGGCTCAAAAATATTTGTCAAGCTGCTGCTGCTGCTGCTGCTGCTGCTGCCTCTGCTCCGTTCTGTAGGGCAGGTGAGGAGGGGCTGCGGCTAGGTGGGACGCTATTCGTGTAGGTGTTTAACAAACACACTGCGAGCGACGACTACATTGCTGTTTAGAGGCGAGTGCACTTCAGTCCGTAACAGCGGCAGCGGCAGCACGTGCATGTCCTGCGACAACAACAATTGTATAACGCAACGTGCCACGCCTCCCCCTCACCTCCTCTTAACACACGCCCAGCTCGAGTAGTGTCATGCAGCGGAGGCTGAAATGTCAACAGTTTACATTGCGCCCATTTAGCGTGGGATTAAATGGGTTTTTGTAACTGCTTTTGACCTGCCCCCAAAACTCTTGCCACATGCATCTGCTGATGAAAATTGGAAAGCAACATGTCGGCAACTTCAAGCGGCACACAACACCAAAAAAAAAAGAAATATATGTATAATCGGGCGCCTCTTATCTGATTTGTGGGCGCGGCATTTCATTTCAGAAGCCGTCGCCCGAGTTGACGAAGTGCCTGAAAGCTTCCGCTGGGGCAAAGCTTGACACCGACTGCCACCTTTCGACTTTTGTAATACGTATACGTAGCGTAAGCCGAGCAAAAAAAAAACCTAAAGAAACATGAAACTCAACTCGAGTGGAAGTCGGCACATAAATAAAGCAACAAATACGCAGCAAAAAACATAAAATATGTGGTATACACAGAACGTGGCGGAAGTGGCAACAAACTAGAAATACGCCTAAAAACCAAACGCTGTCCACTTGAGGCAAAGTCTCGCAAAGGTACAAAGACGAACACATGTCGAAACAGAGTGAAGCATGGTCGAAGATTTAATGCCCTTTCAGAAATGGACCGGAAGCATGAATATCTTAGAAAGGTTAGGGCTTGATTCCTAGGATCCATCTATAGATATCTATGAAGAGTTGTTCCGGCTGAATTAAGGCTGATCAGCCCACAGATCAAAGCATAAGAGTTAAGAAGCTGGCATCAAGCTTAGGCCCAGGCTTAAGCCTTGATTCATTTAACTCCTTCTTAATATATATTTACAATATCCACAGCTCAGAGCTTAGAAGCTGAAAGCTTTCTAAGAAAAGTTTGATTTAAAGGTAGCTAAAATGTAGCTTTAACTGAGAGCCCAGCTTGCATCAAGATCAAAAATATATAAATATAAAATTCGTCAGCTTAAAACTGTCTTCTCTGTAACTAAATTAAAAGACCTCACGCACAAGAGAATTAAAAGAAAAATTTCAGAGGCGGCAAACTCGCAGGGCAAAAGGACTCGTTTGCCAGTAAGCACGTGATTCATATGCGGCGTCGTTTATAAAGGCAGCTCTCTCTTTCTGTGCGTGTGTGTGTGTGTGTGTGCGTGTAAAGGTGTGTGGCGCTTGTCACAATAAATTTAGTAAAAGTGACAAATATTTTATGCTTAAGAATAATTGATGAAGTGGCTACAATGCCAGCCAACAACTGTTTTGGCCAAACCTTTTGCAGCCAAAAAGCAAGGCTCGGCAACGAAAAACGGTCACGTTCCCAGCCGAAACAGGCATTTGGCCAAGCAGCTACACCTGGCTACACCTTGCCAAGCTGCCTCTGCTTCTGCTGCTGCTCGCTGCCAAGGCAAATAATAAAACGCTAAATCATAGCCACGTTTAGTACTTTTCACTGGGTTTTTGCGCTTTGGCCCAAGTGTTGTGTGCCTACTGAACGAGTCCTGTCACAAGGCTCACATGTCCTCCGTGTGCGTGTGTGCGTGTGTGTGTGCGTGTGTGTGCGTGTGTGCGTGTGTGCGTGTAGGCCTTACAAATGTATGCGGCGCAAATAAAAACAGGCAGCGGATATTACGACATATTGCTTCACACACACACAAAAATTGCGCCAAGGATTATGGCACTACATTACAGGACCTCTGCCCGGCTGCAGCAGCATGCCCCCCTACCCTCTGCTTTCTCTCTCTCTCCCTCTCTCCTGGCTGCCCCTGTCGCTGGCATATGAATGATGAGCGTCATTTAATCTTTGTCTATGGCTCCAACACCTCCAACATATAAACGTTTGTCGAGTCCTGCACCCGCAAACCCCTACCCACACCCCTCTGCTGCGCTCATGCTCTAGTTTGTCTGTTGTGTGTGTGTGCGTGTGTGCTTGCGGGTTTCCTGTTTTTGTTTGTATACGCGTGCTGCGCTTGACATGTCCTTAGGTTTGTTTGCACTGAAATTTAACGCGCCAAGCTGAGCAGCTGCCCCAATTGCTATAGTTATGCGAATTCACGAATACTTCAGAGTCCCACAGTCCTTGACTCCCTGAGCACTTGCAGCATTCCGGCTGGCTTGGCTTGGCTTTAAGTTATGTACTTGCTAATGGAAATCAACTGCCACCAACTAAGCACAAAATGACCCCGAGCTGGCTTTTGTAGCCCAATAACTGCCACTACGATAAGCATACGCACACAGCTGTCAAATATTCCCACACTTTCCCATTACACAGTGAGAATTATTTGTGAACATTCAATTACTTTGCAATCAATTAATGGCATACAATTCAAGCTAACGCAAAATTGTTTAAGCATAAGAAATATAATAATTAGAAATATTATCAAATTATAATTGAAATTGTGAGATTTGAACCAGCGACCTCTCGCTTGTTAGTTCGGCGCTATAACACCTCAAGCTTACTTAACATTTTGCAAAGCACACTCGACTTAATAAGAAATTTAAAGAAAATTATAATTGAAATTGTTTGATTTGAACCAGCAACAATTCGCTTGTTGGTCCGACGCTAGGACACTTGCACAAACGCTGACTCTTACTGGACTTTTTAAACCAAACTTTGAACCCATCGGTGTGCTCACCTTCGAGCCAAAGCGAAGCTTTTGTAGAAATGAGAAGATTTAAACTTAGCCTATTTTTTTTTGCAGTATATGCCCTCCAGCATTGGGTATTAATTGAGAAATTTAATACGCCTGCCAGCTGGCCAGGCCACATGCCAGGTCTATCTTTCAAGGGTATCAGCACAAGATGCCTTTAAGTTGCCCTCAAGGAGCAGGAGCAGCAGCACGCAGGAGTCCTTTCTCACACCAAGAGCTACATTTGCGCCTCTTAACAAAACAATTATGCGCAATGAATAAATTAGCAGCAGGCGTGTTTTCCTCTGATCAATTTGCAACAAAGTAATAACATTTAAAATTCAAATGCCAACAAAAAAAATTATTTGCGCCTATAATGCGGAGCGGGACTCTCACCCAACCCCAGAGCACACAGACAGGACATTCTCAAAGCCCGGCACATATGCAAAAGGGAACAGCTTAGCGCCTTTCTGCCTGAGAGTCTGTCTGTCCTCCTCCAGGCACTTAGATGCTGTGCTGGGTGGGGGCAGCTGTACTGCCTGCAGGACTTTTGGCGCGTCCTTTGCAATATGCGAAATTAATTGTCTGTTTGTTGCTAACAAATTTGAATTTAAACCGCGATGTACGTTGGCAAAATGTGTGAAAATGTTCAGCGGCAACTAACGAAGCAAAGCCGTCGCCCAAACGCCGACGTCTGCCACAGTTTCTACAGCTCCCACTGCTGCTGTTGCTGTTGCTTGTGCTGTTTTTTAATACCCTGTAGCTTGGATCAAGTGAGGGTATGATAGTTTTGTAACTGACAGAAGTAGCCATCGTTGATTCAAGGGCAAATATCTTAATGAGCGTGAGTAGTTCCCAAAGAAAGCACAAAAAGCAACCACTGTGTTGCTCAAATCATTAATCTGACAGCTCCTAGCTGGTCACAGGGTATCTGCTAGTCGGCTCAAGCTGAAGCTCAAGCATTTCTACTTGTTGTAAGTCTTCATTTCAACAACTCCAAGCTGGGCACAGCTGCAGCTAAAGCTTTTCTACTTGTTGTAAGTCTTCATTCTAACAGCCGCCAGCTGGTCACAGGGTATCTCCTAGTCGGGCACACTCCAACTCAAGCACTTATACTTGTTGTCTTTGCCGTGTGGGTGCGTTTGTTGGCCTAGGAAACAACTTCAAGTTGTTGAGCTGAAGTTGCTTGTAGCTGTTGTGGCTGTCGCTTGTGCTTGTTGCTTTTGTTGTTGCTCTTCTTTTTGTTGTTGTTTTTTTTTGCTTCTCTTGTTGTTGTTGTTGAAGCTTTGGAGTTAGCCGTGCAGTTTGCTAACTGCTCGATGCTCGCAGGTCTTCTGGGCAAAAGTTGCTGCGGCCTCAACTTGCCACGTACCAAATGCCAAGCAATTGTCTCCACTAAAAGTCTTGGCCATTTCTTGTTGCTCTAGCCAAAGTTCCGCCAGAAAACACACGCACACTACGACACACATACTAAGACACACACACACACACACACACACTGAGACAGACACACACACACAGAGAGAGACAGAGCCTCACACACGCGGCGCAAATTAATTGCTGCTGTTTTCGGCGCTTATTTGTCTTTGAAATTTGTTTCTGGAAAATGCTCAGCGTCTGCGTCCTTGGTCTTGGACCATGGTCCAGGGGCATTTAATTTTCCATTGTCGTTGTTTCTGTTGTTGTTCCTGTTGTCCTGTTGTTGTTTGCCTCTTGCCTATTTGCTATTTAAATTTAATTTGCATTAGTTAAAGAATTTAAAAAGCAAAAATTTCTCATGCGCAAACCCGCAACGGGTCCCCGGGTGCGTATCCGTCTGGCCCCGTGTCCAGCCACGCCCACTAGCCTCCTCTGCGCTGCCTTTGAACAGGGAAGATTTTTATTTACTTGCGGCCTGGTAATTTCTGTTTATTCTTGGCAAGTTTTTACGGCCTGAGCTCCGGCAAATGTCTTTGGTAGTTGAACATTTTTTGTGCCTCGAGTTGTTTAAATTTGCTGCCCAATGTCCTGTCCGCCATTTACATGCCCCACCCCCTCGGTCTTGGCTTAAAGTTTGTGCAATAAAATGCTGACCCAACATTACGCATACGCACCATTGGCCGCATAGTTGCCAGTTGCTCCTCGACTCCCAACTCCCAACTCCCGACTCAGGACTCGGCGTGTCCTGCCACAAATTGCATATTACCACAAAATCAATTTACATTCCTAAACTGATTTTCTGTCCTGCATATGTAATGGCCATCCAGTCCGCGCCACACTCTACGCGAATGCACACGGGAAATTATTAAATTAAAATTATGTTGCTGCATGCAACGCTTCCTTCACGCTCTCCAATTAAAACCGAGCGCGACACACGGCCCAGCTCCTGGCCCAGGCACACGGGCCACGCACTAGACATTCAGACCACACTCTCAGGCCCGATTAACCCACTGAGTGTCATTTTTGAAAAAAAGCCCCTCTACAAAAAAATTCAAGAGATGTCTCTGACCCAAATAGCTTAGTTTATTATGGCACATTCATGCCGCCAAGCTGAAAAGTCTATATAAAACTTTGTTGTTTCCCGATCAAACGGGCTCCCACTTATTTTTAAAGATTTATGTGAAAATTATTTGGACTTCATTTTTCCACTTTCCGCAATATCTAAGGTTCCGCAAATAATTATATTGTTGTAAGAGTATATAGAATATAGGAGTATATATATATATTGCAGGAGTATATATAAGAAATAAATCATGTCCGTGCATCTGTGTGTCTTTTGATCTTGGAAACTGTAAACTTTAAATTTGTAATATATATTCTCCCAATCCATTCAGTGAACGAGTTTATCATGTCGTCTGTCGTCTTTAGCAATCAAGTCCGCCTGTCTGTGTAGACCCTTTGATCTTGAATACTATAAACTTATAAAAAAAATGCATCCCCAAAGCAACTGGCACTCGTTGGGTTAAGCTGCACTTTGGTCAGCGCAACGGGCAGTGCGAGCTCGAGTCCGAGTTCGCGTTCTAGTCATAGTCACAGACCTGGCCATGTCGAGCACGTACCGACATCCAGGCAGGTGCTTGGCCTCGGGTCTGTCTCTGGTTTTGTATCACGGTTCGGTTGCTGCCTTTGCCCCGATGCGGGTGCCATATGCCGCAAGTCGCCGCAGACTGGGCGGGGCCTGACTCCGTCTCCTGCTCCGGCTCCGGCTCCGAGTGTGGCTCCGTTGACGCTTTCACTTTTAGTGCGCGTCGTGGTTTGGCGCTCACGTCGTCGTCGTCGGCCATTTGAGCCTTAAGCAGGCCACTTAGTGCCACAGACATAAATCTGTGCGCCAAATCCGAGCAATTAAATGCATCGTAATTTAGCTCGGCGAGGCGAGTCGAGGCTCGGCTCTCTTTAGCGCACAGTTAGGAAGAAGTACGCAGCAGCCCCCTCTACCTACCTACCCCCCCCCCCTCTCTTGGCACAGACACGTGTGTAATAATCTGTGTGTTTCGCCTTGCCACGCTCCACAATTTCTTATTAATTGACGTGAATTTATGTATTTTCGACGCGTTATTGTTGCCAACAGAAATTAAAAAATATAAACAGACAACGCGACTTTTGTGTGCAAAGATACATAAAGCACGAGGGGGGTACGGGGAGGGTGGGAGTAGATGGTTTTCTGGGGGCGAATCAAAAAAGAAAAAGACATTTTTATGGCACTTGGCAATTAGAGAGGGGGGCAGGCCAGCAGGAGGAGTACCTTGCCCATGGGCGTTTTATAATAATTTGTATGCTTTTATGTGTGCTTGGATATCAAGCAGCACCCCCCTCCCTCTCCCCCTCCCCCTCCCATACCACACCACCCACCCAGCCCGCCTATACTCTCGAGCGGCGTCCAGTTGCTTTTGTTATTACCAGGTTAATGTGGACTTGTTGTTATGGCCCCCCACTCGGATGTTGGCTATTAGACGCCCATTAAATAATTGCTGGCAATTCAAGAAGAACACACACACACACAAAGTAGCTGTATGTGTGTGTGTGTGCTTTTTTATTGAAGCATCTAATTGCCGACAATTTGTGGTAAGCTCTGCTCTGAAGTGGCCGAGTCTTTAGGTTCCACTTTAAAAGCAGCAGCAAATGTGTAATTTAATAAACATTTAGCACAAGTGAAAACTATCGTTTTAGGGTCAAAGCAGCAGCAGCATCAGCAGCAATAATCGTATTACCCAATGCACAGCAGCAATAATAAAGCCAGCAACCAACGAAAACCACACGCACTAGAAACACACATACACACACACACACCTGCACGCTCACCTCTGCAGCTTGTTGGCAAATCCAAAAACCAAAACCAAAAAAGACCGAAAGGGGGGAAGGCGGGAGACAGCCGGACAGACCACAGAGCGCACAACCACAAACTGAGAACTTTAGCCAGAGTTGCCAGAGTTGGCCAGAGTTGCCAGCGCTGCTAGAGTTGCCAACTGCTTGCAAATTAATTAAATAATATTTATGCGCAACAAGAATTTATTAAACAGCTGCAGCCGAAAACATCACCTGGCCATCAGCAATTAAAACTCAGAGCTTTTAACTTAATTGTTAACTGCACAACGGCCATATGCACTGATATATATATATATATATATATACGCTTGTTTCTCGTGTGGCCAGCTACAACAACAACAACAACAACAACAACAACAGCAACAACAGAAAGAACATGTGTAACATTTAGGGCACTTTAATTGTTTCGCCCTGCACAAATTGCAAATGAACACGACACTCGAAAAGTTGCCCTCGCCCCAGCTCCCGCTCCAGCTCCTGGCTCCTGCCAACGTTACGTATACGTAACAAATTCTCGTACAACATTTTACACTTGCCTGCATAAATTGTATTTAAAATGTAATCATGTAAATCGCAAATAATTGAGCGAGAGCCAAGCTGAGAACAACACTCGAAACTAAACGTTGCTTTAGATTTCAATTTGTGTTTATGTATATGAAAAGTCAACTCGACTCAGAATTCAATTATGCACAGCAAATATCTTCCAAAACCCAACTCTTAGCATTAAAGTTGCCAATTTATTAGGTTTTCATAACAATATGCAATATCAAATATACAAGACTTATCAACCTGAACGAGAACTAACTGAATGAGTGTCTGACCAAATCGCTAGAGCTGGACTTTATTCTTTATGAACTTTATTACTTAAGGACATTATTCCTTAATAATCTTTTCAGTCAGCGCCGTTGGAACCCTAAACGTTGTGTTTTCCAAAAAAATATGTGAAAGCGTCTCGAATTATCTTTCGAAAGGTATGGATATAGGTGTAAGCTTTTTGATAGGAGTATTCCAATATGCGAAGTACTAAAATTTCATACCAATCAAATCTAGAGATTTTAGACCTACATATATCGATTGTTGCTTTTATACGGACGGACAGACAGAGACAGACGAACCAGTCTACACTGACTTGGCCAAACAACTGCCCAAAACGAGTATACCCTTTCGATTGACCACTTTTAATGGGTATCGCTGCTGCAGGACTTAAGCGCAGCTGCTTTAAAACTCGAAAAGGCTTTTCGGTTAGCTTCAAAAAGTCAGCACTCATTTGGCAGTTGGAAATGTTTGTACAGTGCTTCTTCTTCTTCATCTTCTTCTTCTTGTTCCACTTCTTACTCTTCAAGAAAACCAGCTTTTTCTTCTACGTGCCGCTTGTTGTTGCTTTTCGCAGAAAAATTATCGTAAAAGAATTTTACCTGAGCTACGTGACTGCTGAACTTAATATCCGTTTGTCATAAGCGTTTCTAATGCACACACACACACACACACACACTACACACACACAAGTCTTGGCTGCACTTAGCACATACGCACACACACATACACTCTCTCTCGTTTGCACGTAGAGCAGCTGAAAAGCGCAAGCAGGAAAGGCGGTCGTTGAAGGAGTTGCTAAGAGTTTGGGCTGGCGTTTGCTGCTGGGCGGAAGGCAGATAGGACAGGGAGAAAAGAAGGGAAAGCGGTGGGGGGTGGTATGGTTTACCTGTAAGGCTGCGAACTCGCGCACGGCAAAACAAAAGCCAGCGACATTTTCTAGCTAAATTAAGTATTTTTAGTATTTTTAGAAGTTGTCGCAAAACTTGTGCGCAACGCGTGCTTTAGGTTGTTGCTGTTGTTGTTGTTGCTGTTGTTGTTGTTATTGTTGTTGTAGTGTTTGTTGTTGTTGTTGTTGCTTGGCCTGGGTCCTATCTATGTCTCTGTTGCCAATGCCAATGCATGCGCAAATTTTACGAGCAGATTTCTGAAAAGGTTGGAGAATCGTTGCGCGCGGCGCTTTAATTGCATTTTGAAGCGCGTTGCCTTTGCCTTTGCCCGGCTGCAGACTTGTGTCTTGTGCTTCTTCTTTAAATAATGCAGCGCATTGTCTGCAGCAGTCAGGTAAGCAGCCACGCCCAGCCCAGCAAGAAAATGAAAGAAAGAGAAAGGTGGGCGCCTGCTGGCCAGCCATAAAAGCAAAAGCAGCAGCAGCAGCAGCAGCAACTCGCCAAAGTAACTCAGTCTTTTTACGGCTGCTCTTTGTGCACAACAACGGCAAAGTCCATGCGCTATTGCAGGCAGCTTGCAGCTGTTAGAGTATGCTGCAGAGATAGGGTATATATGGAGCTTCAAGTAAAGTTGCCTGCAGCATGTTTTTTAATTCTATCTTTAAGCTTGTTCTATTTCGATCAGAGCTTTCGAGTCCAGCGCTTCCCTTGCCTATCTTATCTGAAGTTAGGGTATTCACACTTCGTTGTTCAGCTTGGATTTAAGATCTTCCCTTTGTTGCTCTTCTCTCAATTTTTTTGACATAAAAGCGACGCGACTGCCATTAAAGAAAAGTGTAGCATGCTTCTCGGGCTGGCGCAGATTTCAGGGCGGGAAAAACGCTTTTCGCAACGTTGTTATAACCGTGCAGCAAGAAATTTTCCAACACATTTGGCCTGCAACTTGGGGCCAGACTTGTTTTTGGCCAGTTGCTTTTGTCCCCTCTCCCTGGCTCTCTCTCTGAGCTGGGCATTATTTCTTTTTCGCCATTTCGCTTCGTTGTCCCTGGGCAAATAATTTCACTGATAAAAGATTTTCAACGCATCTTCTGCTCGCTGTTTTGCGCTTTGGCAATATGTTTTCCAGCTGCTTGTTTCTTTTCTTTTTATGTTATTTATTTTTTGTGCTCTCCAAATGGGAAAATATAATATAGGCGGCGGCGTTGGCGTCGGATGCGCCTTGTAAGTAGTTTACGCGCATTTAAAAGGAGCCCCAGCCAAGACAAAACGCGACCCAGTGGCCAAGTCAGCAGCATCTAGCCCAGAGCTCAGACCAAGCAGCAGCAGGAAATGAATGTTGCGCAGGCGGCCGGCAAAACGTGCCACAACGAACAGCAGCAGGAAAGAGCAGAGCAGGCGACTGCAGCAGCAGCAGCAATTGTTGCTATCCTTAAATACTCTTTAAGAGGAGCCTAGGAGATGTTTATGCATCAGTCGAGTCGCTATACTTGCCGTTCGCCTTTCTGTCTTTCCATCTGTCTCTCGCCTTAATATCTATACGCTAGGGTAATCAGGCTTCGGCAATTGTCAATTTCACGCGCAGGAGTGGAAAATTGGTGGAAGGCGGCTACAATAACATTTGCATCTTCATTTGAAACGTAGTCGAGTCAATCTAGTTGCTGTTAGTCCAGCTGTCTTCAACTTTCATCTGTCTTGCGCTTTAACATATATTGCCTAGGGTATTAAGTGTTCGACATTCTCCAACACATTTCCACTTTTCCTGCTGATGCTACCTTATGCTGCACTTTGTTGCTGCCATTTACTCAGTTGTTGCAATGGGCATTGTTTGCTTATTTCACTGACAAAATGAAACTCGAATCAACTCGTGCATTTCTAATGCGCGTTTATATGCTTTATCTCTGGAATTTGGTATCAACAAAAAGCAACTACCATTTGCCACGCCCCCCCTCCCACATCCTGCCGAGGCCATTGGCAGCCACTGACATGTTCTGACTTTTACGGCTGGTATACATTTTTTTTTCCTCGCCTTGCTATTTTCTTATTGAAATGAGCCAAAGTGTGTACACAATGTTTGCCAGCAGCCCGAACTCTTGAGCAGCAATATTATTACATTGCCAGCGCGTCCGATACCAAGCCCAAGCCCCATTCCCAATTCCATTTCCATTACTAGACCCAGCTCCAGCTCCTGCTCCAGCTCCTGCTCCATCTGTTGTGGCAATCCCAAGCCCAATCGCTGCTCGGCAGTTTGCCAGACTCTCGAAGTCGAGCCAGTTTGTCAGCTTGTCAGCAAGTTGAGTGTGCAGCTAACATGGATTGTAATGGGGACTTGGGGGGCGTGGCAGGTGGCAGCTGCTCACTTTTGCTGCTCGCCCCCCGTCCCGCCCACCGCCCCATACCGCTTTTGTTACTCATTTATTTTGATTTGTTTACCATTGCGATTTATATTTCTTCGTTTTCGTTTTCCGTTCGCTCTTTGGAAAATAGTGAAAAGCGCGCGCGAGCAGAGCAATAAAATTAAGCTCGGATTTATTGACCCATTTCAGCTTGACTCGACCACCCCCTCCCCCACTAGTCAGTCGACCCCTCTCCGGCAGCCCTTCAGTCATTGCTGTCCGTTTGCTTTTGTGCAACAACTAAATTAAAATGTTTTACTAATCCCGACAAGTAACGCTTTTAATTACTTTTTCTCCTCAAATGCACACAGTCACATTTGTAAGCGCACACGCTCGCCCCTTGTCAGGCCCAACTTATCCTTTCAGCTGCTGCTGCTGTCTGCTTTGTGTATACGTCTGATAATAATAATAATAATAATAATAATAGAGCATACAACAATACTTCTATTCCAAATAGACAAATAGAGCGAGAGAGAGAGAGGCAGAGAGAGAGAGAGACAGAGAGTGAGGTAGATTGATTTTTAGTTTCAGGAAAATTGCTGTAAAATTTACGTGTAATCTTTCTGGCATTTAATTTAATTAAAAATGCAAAAACAAACTGAAAATTGTGTTCACATAAATCGAGAGTCGAGCTGCAAGCAACAAAAGCTTTTGCATTTAATTTGAAAAAAACAGATTTTATCCAACATAAATTGCATTGTGTGTTATTTTCCGGCTGCAAATAAGCTTGTTATGAAACTTTTCAATTCGTTGACAAATCAATTTCTCTTGGCTAAATCTAAAAAATATTTTGTTACCCAATCAAACCAATCCACAAAACTGACTCCAAACATGCGTCGAAATATATGAAATATATATACAACTATCCATAAATGTTAAAAATGGGTTAAACATAAGAGAAAACTGAATTCGGCAACAATAAACGGAATATAGAACAAACAGAAAGTGAAATTAAATATAGTCGCTTTGCTTATTTTCAATGCATGACGATTGTAATTCTAAACAGGTTAAAGTTTCAAAAAGGCATAAGGCGTTTGTAACTATAGAAACGATGGCAAAGTTCTTGATGTCGATATGCAGAAACAATCTGCTTCTTTGTGTATAAATCATAACATATATTGTTTTTTTATATTTAAACTAGCAGTTTGCCAAGCCTCGAGAAAATCGGAAGAGATTTGACCGAGTTATAGGTGTGGGAAATTTTGACCCATGTCTATATACGAACCTTGGGGTAAGATTTGGACATGAATTTCGACTAAAAAATCGGTGGTCAGATTTGATTGCCAGATTAATCTAGAGGGAAAACTATGAAGAAAGAGCCCAACTTCGTAGAAATCAGATGAGTTTTGACTGAGTTATGGGGGTGGGAAGTTTTGACCCATGTCTATATACGAACCTTGGGGTAAGATTTGGACATGAATTTCGACTAAAAAATCGGTGTTCAGATTTGAATGCCAGATTAATCTAGAGGGAAAACCATGAAGAAAACGCCAAACTTCATGGAAATCGGATGAGATTTGACCGAGTTATGGGGGTGGGAAATTTTGACCCATCTCTATATACGAATCTTGGGGTAAGATTTGGACATGAATTTCGACTAAAAAATCGATGTTCAGATTTTAATGTCAGATTAATCTACAGGGAAAACCATGAAGAAAAAGCCAAACTTCGTACAAATCGTATGAGATTTGACCGAGTTACGGGGGTGGTAAATTTTGACCCATGTCTATATACGAATCTTGGGGTAAGGTTTGGACATGAATTCCGACTAAAAAATCGGTGTTCAGATTTGAATGCAAGATTAATCTAGAGGGAAAACTATGAAGAAAAAGCCCAACCTCGTAGAAATCAGATGAGTTTTGACTGAGTTATGGGGGTGGGAAGTTTTGACCCATGTCTTTATACAAATCTTGGGGAAAGATTTGGACATGAATTTCGACTAAAAAATCGGTGTGCAGATTTTAATGCCAGATTAATCTAGAGGGAAAACCATGAAGAAGAAGCCAAACTTCGTGGAAATCGGATGAGATTTGACCGAGTTACGGGGGTGGGCAATTTTGACCCATGTCTATATAGTAATCTTGGGGTAAGATTTGGACATGAATTTCGACTAAAAAATCGATGTTCAGATTTTAATGTCAGATTAATCTAGAGGGAAAACTATGAAGAAAAAAAACAAACCGCATGAAGATCGGATCAGATTTGAACGAGTTATGGGGGTTGGAAATTTTGACCCATGTCTATATACAAATCTTGGGGTAAGATTTGGACATGAATTTCGACTAAAAAATCGGTGTTCAGATTTTAATGCCAGATTAATCTAGAGGGAAACCTATGAACAAAAAGCCCAACCTCGTAAAAATCAGATGAGTTTTGACTGAGTTATGGGGGTGGGAAGTTTTGACCCATGTCTATATACGAATCTTGGGGTAAGATTTGGACATGAATTTCGACTAAAAAATCGGTGTTCAGATTTGAATGCAAGATTAATCTAGAGGGAAAACTATGAAGAAAAAGCCCAACCTCGTAGAAATCAGATGAGTTTTGACTGAGTTATGGGGGTGGGAAGTTTTGACCCATGTCTTTATACAAATCTTGGGGAAAGATTTGGACATGAATTTCGACTAAAAAATCGGTGTGCAGATTTTAATGCCAGATTAATCTAGAGGGAAAACCATGAAGAAGAAGCCAAACTTCGTGGAAATCGGATGAGATTTGACCGAGTTACGGGGGTGGGCAATTTTGACCCATGTCTATATAGTAATCTTGGGGTAAGATTTGGACATGAATTTCGACTAAAAAATCGATGTTCAGATTTTAATGTCAGATTAATCTAGAGGGAAAACTATGAAGAAAAAAAACAAACCGCATGAAGATCGGATCAGATTTGAACGAGTTATGGGGGTTGGAAATTTTGACCCATGTCTATATACAAATCTTGGGGTAAGATTTGGACATGAATTTCGACTAAAAAATCGGTGTTCAGATTTTAATGCCAGATTAATCTAGAGGGAAACCTATGAACAAAAAGCCCAACCTCGTAAAAATCAGATGAGTTTTGACTGAGTTATGGGGGTGGGAAGTTTTGACCCATGTCTATATACGAATCTTGGGGTAAGGTTTGGACATGAATTCCGACTAAAAAATCGGTGTTCAGATTTGAATGCAAGATTAATCTAGAGGGAAAACCATGAAGAAAAAGCCCAACCTCGTAGAAATCAGATGAGTTTTGACTGAGTTATGGGGGTGGGAAGTTTTGACCCATGTCTATATACGAATCTTGGGGTAAGGTTTGGACATGAATTCCGACTAAAAAATCGGTGTTCAGATTTGAATGCAAGATTAATCTAGAGGGAAAACCATGAACCAAAAGCCCAACCTCGTAGAAATCAGATGAGTTTTGACTGAGTTATGGGGGTGGGAAGTTTTGACCCATGTCTATATACGAACCCTGGGGTAAGATTTGGACATGAATTTCGACTAAAAAATCGGTGTTCAGATTTGAATGCCAGATTAATCTAGAGCGAAAACCATGAAGAAAAAGCCAAACTTCGTGGAAATCGGATGAGATTTGACCGAGTTACGGGGTTGGGCAATTTTGACCCATGTCTATATACAAATCTTGGGGTAAGATTTTGACATGAATTTCAACTAAAAAATCGGTGTTCAGATTTTAATGCCAGATTAATCTAGAGGGAAAACCATGAACAAAAAGCCCAACCTCGTAGAAATCAGATGAGTTTTGACTGAGTTATGGGGGTGGGAAGTTTTGACCCATGTCTATATACGAACCCTGGGGTAAGATTTGGACATGAATTTCGACTAAAAAATCGGTGTTCAGATTTGAATGCCAGATTAATCTAGAGGGAAAACCATGAATAAAAAGCCAAACTTCGTGGAAATCGGATGAGATTTGACCGATTTACGGGGGTGGGCAATTTTGACCCATGTCTATATAGTAATCTTGGGGTAAGATTTGGACATGAATTTCGACTAAAAAATCGATGTTCAGATTTTAATGTCAGATTAATCTAGAGGGAAAACTATGAAGAAAAAAACAAACCGCATGAAGATCGGATCAGATTTGAACGAGTTATGGGGGTTGGAAATTTTGACCCATGTCTATATACAAATCTTGGGGTAAGATTTGGACATGAATTTCGACTAAAAATTCGGTGTTCAGATTTTAATGCCAGATTAATCTAGAGGGAAAACCATGAAGAAAAAGCCCAACCTCGTAGAAATCAGATGAGTTTTGACTGAGTTATGGGGGTGGGAAGTTTTGACCCATGTCTATATACGAACCTTGGGGAAGGATTTGGACATGAATTTCGACTAAAAAATCGGTGTTCAGATTTTAATGCCAGATTAATCTAGAGGGAAAACCATGAAGAAAGAGCCAAACTTCGTGGAAATCTGATGAGATTTGACCGAGTTACGGGATTAGGCAATTTTGACCCATGTCTATATAGTAATCTAGAGGTAAGATTTGGACATGAATTTCGACTAGAAAATCGGTGTTCAGATTTTAATGCCAGATTAATCTAGAGGGAAAACCATGAAGAAAAAGCCCAACCTCGTAGAAATCAGATGAGTTTTGACTGAGTTATGGGGGTGGGAAGTTTTGACCCATGTCTATATACTAATCTTGGGGTAAGGTTTGGACATGAATTCCGACTAAAAAATCGGTGTTCAGATTTGAATGCAAGATTAATCTAGAGGGAAAACCATGAAGAAGAAGCCAAACTTCGTGGAAATCGGATGAGATTTGACCGAGTTACGGGGGTGGGCAATTTTGACCCATGTCTATATACAAATCTTGGGGTAAGATTTGGACATGAATTTCGACTAAAAAATCGGTGTGCAGATTTTAATGCCAGATTAATCTAGAGGGAAAACTATGAAAAAAAAAACAAACCGCATGAAGATCGGATCAGATTTGACCGAGTTATGGGGGTTGGAAATTTTGACCCATGTCTATATACAAATCTTGGGGTAAGATTTGGACATGAATTTCGACTAAAAAATCGGTGTTCAGATTTTAATGCCAGATTAATCTAGAGGGAAAACCATGAAGAAAAAGCCCAACCTCGTAGAAATCAGATGAGTTTTGACTGAGTTATGGGGGTGGGAAGTTTTGACCCATGTCTATATACGAACCTTGGGGAAGGATTTGGACATGAATTTCGACTAAAAAATCGGTGTTCAGATTTTAATGCCAGATTAATCTAGAGGGAAAACCATGAAGAAAGAGCCAAACTTCGTGGAAATCTGATGAGATTTGACCGAGTTACGGGATTAGGCAATTTTGACCCATGTCTATATAGTAATCTAGAGGTAAGATTTGGACATGAATTTCGACTAGAAAATCGGTGTTCAGATTTTAATGCCAGATTAATCTAGAGGGAAAACCATGAAGAAAAAGCCCAACCTCGTAGAAATCAGATGAGTTTTGACTGAGTTATGGGGGTGGGAAGTTTTGACCCATGTCTATATACGAATCTTGGGGTAAGGTTTGGACATGAATTCCGACTAAAAAATCGGTGTTCAGATTTGAATGCCAGATTAATCTAGAGGGAAAACCATGAAGAAAACGCCAAACTTCATGGAAATCGGATGAGATTTGACCGAGTTATGGGGGTGGGAAATTTTGACCCATCTCTATATACGAATCTTGGGGTAAGATTTGGACATGAATTTCGACTAAAAAATCGATGTTCAGATTTTAATGTCAGATTAATCTACAGGGAAAACCATGAAGAAAAAGCCAAACTTCGTAGAAATCAGATGAGTTTTGACTGAGTTATGGGGGTGGGAAGTTTTGACCCATGTCTATATACGAACCTTGGGGTAAGATTTGGACATGAATTTCGACTAAAAAATCGGTGTTCAGATTTGAATGCCAGATTAATCTAGAGGGAAAACCATGAAGAAAGAGCCCAACTTCGTAGAAATCAGATGAGTTTTGACTGAGTTATGGGGGTGGGAAGTTTTGACCCATGTCTATATACGAACCTTGGGGTAAGATTTGGACATGAATTTCGACTAAAAAATCGGTGTTCAGATTTGAATGCCAGATTAATCTAGAGGGAAAACCATGAAGAAAACGCCAAACTTCATGGAAATCGGATGAGATTTGACCGAGTTATGGGGGTGGGAAATTTTGACCCATCTCTATATACGAATCTTGGGGTAAGATTTGGACATGAATTTCGACTAAAAAATCGATGTTCAGATTTTAATGTCAGATTAATCTACAGGGAAAACCATGAAGAAAAAGCCAAACTTCGTACAAATCGTATGAGATTTGACCGAGTTACGGGGGTGGTAAATTTTGACCCATGTCTATATACGAATCTTGGGGTAAGGTTTGGACATGAATTTCGACTAAAAAATCGGTGGTCAGATTTGATTGCCAGATTAATCTAGAGGGAAAACTATGAAGAAAGAGCCCAACTTCGTAGAAATCAGATGAGTTTTGACTGAGTTATGGGGGTGGGAAGTTTTGACCCATGTCTATATACGAACCTTGGGGTAAGATTTGGACATGAATTTCGACTAAAAAATCGGTGTTCAGATTTGAATGCCAGATTAATCTAGAGGGAAAACCATGAAGAAAACGCCAAACTTCATGGAAATCGGATGAGATTTGACCGAGTTATGGGGGTGGGAAATTTTGACCCATCTCTATATACGAATCTTGGGGTAAGATTTGGACATGAATTTCGACTAAAAAATCGATGTTCAGATTTTAATGTCAGATTAATCTACAGGGAAACCCATGAAGAAAAAGCCAAACTTCGTACAAATCGTATGAGATTTGACCGAGTTACGGGGGTGGTAAATTTTGACCCATGTCTATATACGAATCTTGGGGTAAGGTTTGGACATGAATTCCGACTAAAAAATCGGTGTTCAGATTTGAATGCAAGATTAATCTAGAGGGAAAACTATGAAGAAAAAGCCCAACCTCGTAGAAATCAGATGAGTTTTGACTGAGTTATGGGGGTGGGAAGTTTTGACCCATGTCTTTATACAAATCTTGGGGAAAGATTTGGACATGAATTTCGACTAAAAAATCGGTGTGCAGATTTTAATGCCAGATTAATCTAGAGGGAAAACCATGAAGAAGAAGCCAAACTTCGTGGAAATCGGATGAGATTTGACCGAGTTACGGGGGTGGGCAATTTTGACCCATGTCTATATAGTAATCTTGGGGTAAGATTTGGACATGAATTTCGACTAAAAAATCGATGTTCAGATTTTAATGTCAGATTAATCTAGAGGGAAAACTATGAAGAAAAAAAACAAACCGCATGAAGATCGGATCAGATTTGAACGAGTTATGGGGGTTGGAAATTTTGACCCATGTCTATATACAAATCTTGGGGTAAGATTTGGACATGAATTTCGACTAAAAAATCGGTGTTCAGATTTTAATGCCAGATTAATCTAGAGGGAAACCTATGAACAAAAAGCCCAACCTCGTAAAAATCAGATGAGTTTTGACTGAGTTATGGGGGTGGGAAGTTTTGACCCATGTCTATATACGAACCCTGGGGTAAGATTTGGACATGAATTTCGACTAAAAAATCGGTGTTCAGATTTGAATGCCAGATTAATCTAGAGGGAAAACTATGAAGAAAAAAAACAAACCGCATGAAGATCGGATCAGATTTGAACGAGTTATGGGGGTTGGAAATTTTGACCCATGTCTATATACAAATCTTGGGGTAAGATTTGGACATGAATTTCGACTAAAAAATCGGTGTTCAGATTTTAATGCCAGATTAATCTAGAGGGAAACCTATGAACAAAAAGCCCAACCTCGTAAAAATCAGATGAGTTTTGACTGAGTTATGGGGGTGGGAAGTTTTGACCCATGTCTATATACGAATCTTGGGGTAAGGTTTGGACATGAATTCCGACTAAAAAATCGGTGTTCAGATTTGAATGCAAGATTAATCTAGAGGGAAAACCATGAACAAAAAGCCCAACCTCGTAGAAATCAGATGAGTTTTGACTGAGTTATGGGGGTGGGAAGTTTTGACCCATGTCTATATACGAACCCTGGGGTAAGATTTGGACATGAATTTCGACTAAAAAATCGGTGTTCAGATTTGAATGCCAGATTAATCTAGAGGGAAAACTATGAAGAAAAAAAACAAACCGCATGAAGATCGGATCAGATTTGAACGAGTTATGGGGGTTGGAAATTTTGACCCATGTCTATATACAAATCTTGGGGTAAGATTTGGACATGAATTTCGACTAAAAAATCGGTGTTCAGATTTTAATGCCAGATTAATCTAGAGGGAAACCTATGAACAAAAAGCCCAACCTCGTAAAAATCAGATGAGTTTTGACTGAGTTATGGGGGTGGGAAGTTTTGACCCATGTCTATATACGAATCTTGGGGTAAGGTTTGGACATGAATTCCGACTAAAAAATCGGTGTTCAGATTTGAATGCAAGATTAATCTAGAGGGAAAACCATGAAGAAAAAGCCCAACCTCGTAGAAATCAGATGAGTTTTGACTGAGTTATGGGGGTGGGAAGTTTTGACCCATGTCTATATACGAATCTTGGGGTAAGGTTTGGACATGAATTCCGACTAAAAAATCGGTGTTCAGATTTGAATGCAAGATTAATCTAGAGGGAAAACCATGAACCAAAAGCCCAACCTCGTAGAAATCGGATGAGTTTTGACTGAGTTATGGGGGTGGGAAGTTTTGACCCATGTCTATATACGAACCCTGGGGTAAGATTTGGACATGAATTTTGACTAAAAAATCGGTGTTCAGATTTGAATGCCAGATTAATCTAGAGCGAAAACCATGAAGAAAAAGCCAAACTTCGTGGAAATCGGATGAGATTTGACCGAGTTACGGGGTTGGGCAATTTTGACCCATGTCTATATACAAATCTTGGGGTAAGATTTTGACATGAATTTCAACTAAAAAATCGGTGTTCAGATTTTAATGCCAGATTAATCTAGAGGGAAAACCATGAAGAAAAAGCCCAACCTCGTAGAAATCAGATGAGTTTTGACTGAGTTATGGGGGTGGGAAGTTTTGACCCATGTCTATATACGAACCTTGGGGAAGGATTTGGACATGAATTTCGACTAAAAAATCGGTGTTCAGATTTTAATGCCAGATTAATCTAGAGGGAAAACCATGAAGAAAGAGCCAAAATTCGTGGAAATCTGATGAGATTTGACCGAGTTACGGGATTAGGCAATTTTGACCCATGTCTATATAGTAATCTAGAGGTAAGATTTGGACATGAATTTCGACTAGAAAATCGGTGTTCAGATTTTAATGCCAGATTAATCTAGAGGGAAAACCATGAAGAAAAAGCCCAGCCTCGTAGAAATCAGATGAGTTTTGACTGAGTTATGGGGGTGGGAAGTTTTGACCCATGTCTATATACTAATCTTGGGGTAAGGTTTGGACATGAATTCCGACTAAAAAATCGGTGTTCAGATTTGAATGCAAGATTAATCTAGAGGGAAAACCATGAAGAAGAAGCCAAACTTCGTGGAAATCGGATGAGATTTGACCGAGTTACGGGGGTGGGCAATTTTGACCCATGTCTATATACAAATCTTGGGGTAAGATTTGGACATGAATTTCGACTAAAAAATTGGTGTGCAGATTTTAATGCCAGATTAATCTAGAGGGAAAACTATGAAAAAAAAAAACAAACCGCATGAAGATCGGATCAGATTTGACCGAGTTATGGGGGTTGGAAATTTTGACCCATGTCTATATACAAATCTTGGGGTAAGATTTGGACATGAATTTCGACTAAAAAATCGGTGTTCAGATTTTAATGCCAGATTAATCTAGAGGGAAAACCATGAAGAAAAAGCCAAACTTCGTGGAAATCGGATGAGTTTTGACTGAGTTATGGGGGTGGGAAGTTTTGACCCATGTCTATATACGAACCTTGGGGAAGGATTTGGACATGCATTTCGACTAAAAAATCGGTGTGCAGATTTGAATGCCAGATTAATCTAGAGGGAAATCCATGAAGAAGAAACCAAACTTCGTGGAAATCGGATGAGATTTGACCGAGTTATGGGATTAGGCAATTTTGACCCATGTCTATGTAGTAATCTAGATGTAAGATTTGGACATGAATTTCGACTAGAAAATCGGTGTTCAGATTTTAATGCCAGATTAATCTAGAGGGAAAACCATGAAGAAAAAGCCCAACCTCGTAGAAATCAGATGAGTTTTGACTGAGTTATGGGGGTGGGAAGTTTTGACCCATGTCTATATACGAACCCTGGGGTAAGATTTGGACATGAATTTCGACTAAAAAATCGGTGTTCAGATTTTAATGTCAGATTAATCTAGAGGGAAAACTATGAAGAAAAAAACAAACCGCATGAAGATCGGATCAGATTTGAACGAGTTATGGGGGTTGGAAATTTTGACCCATGTCTATATACAAATCTTGGGGTAAGATTTGGACATGAATTTCGACTAAAAATTCGGTGTTCAGATTTTAATGCCAGATTAATCTAGAGGGAAAACCATGAAGAAAAAGCCCAACCTCGTAGAAATCAGATGAGTTTTGACTGAGTTATGGGGGTGGGAAGTTTTGACCCATGTCTATATACGAACCTTGGGGAAGGATTTGGACATGAATTTCGACTAAAAAATCGGTGTTCAGATTTTAATGCCAGATTAATCTAGAGGGAAAACCATGAAGAAAGAGCCAAACTTCGTGGAAATCTGATGAGATTTGACCGAGTTACGGGATTAGGCAATTTTGACCCATGTCTATATAGTAATCTAGAGGTAAGATTTGGACATGAATTTCGACTAGAAAATCGGTGTTCAGATTTTAATGCCAGATTAATCTAGAGGGAAAACCATGAAGAAAAAGCCCAACCTCGTAGAAATCAGATGAGTTTTGACTGAGTTATGGGGGTGGGAAGTTTTGACCCATGTCTATATACTAATCTTGGGGTAAGGTTTGGACATGAATTCCGACTAAAAAATCGGTGTTCAGATTTGAATGCAAGATTAATCTAGAGGGAAAACCATGAAGAAGAAGCCAAACTTCGTGGAAATCGGATGAGATTTGACCGAGTTACGGGGGTGGGCAATTTTGACCCATGTCTATATACAAATCTTGGGGTAAGATTTGGACATGAATTTCGACTAAAAAATCGGTGTGCAGATTTTAATGCCAGATTAATCTAGAGGGAAAACTATGAAAAAAAAAACAAACCGCATGAAGATCGGATCAGATTTGACCGAGTTATGGGGGTTGGAAATTTTGACCCATGTCTATATACAAATCTTGGGGTAAGATTTGGACATGAATTTCGACTAAAAAATCGGTGTTCAGATTTTAATGCCAGATTAATCTAGAGGGAAAACCATGAAGAAAAAGCCCAACCTCGTAGAAATCAGATGAGTTTTGACTGAGTTATGGGGGTGGGAAGTTTTGACCCATGTCTATATACGAACCTTGGGGAAGGATTTGGACATGAATTTCGACTAAAAAATCGGTGTTCAGATTTTAATGCCAGATTAATCTAGAGGGAAAACCATGAAGAAAGAGCCAAACTTCGTGGAAATCTGATGAGATTTGACCGAGTTACGGGATTAGGCAATTTTGACCCATGTCTATATAGTAATCTAGAGGTAAGATTTGGACATGAATTTCGACTAGAAAATCGGTGTTCAGATTTTAATGCCAGATTAATCTAGAGGGAAAACCATGAAGAAAAAGCCCAACCTCGTAGAAATCAGATGAGTTTTGACTGAGTTATGGGGGTGGGAAGTTTTGACCCATGTCTATATACGAATCTTGGGGTAAGGTTTGGACATGAATTCCGACTAAAAAATCGGTGTTCAGATTTGAATGCCAGATTAATCTAGAGGGAAAACCATGAAGAAAACGCCAAACTTCATGGAAATCGGATGAGATTTGACCGAGTTATGGGGGTGGGAAATTTTGACCCATCTCTATATACGAATCTTGGGGTAAGATTTGGACATGAATTTCGACTAAAAAATCGATGTTCAGATTTTAATGTCAGATTAATCTACAGGGAAAACCATGAAGAAAAAGCCAAACTTCGTAGAAATCAGATGAGTTTTGACTGAGTTATGGGGGTGGGAAGTTTTGACCCATGTCTATATACGAACCTTGGGGTAAGATTTGGACATGAATTTCGACTAAAAAATCGGTGTTCAGATTTGAATGCCAGATTAATCTAGAGGGAAAACCATGAAGAAAGAGCCCAACTTCGTAGAAATCAGATGAGTTTTGACTGAGTTATGGGGGTGGGAAGTTTTGACCCATGTCTATATACGAACCTTGGGGTAAGATTTGGACATGAATTTCGACTAAAAAATCGGTGTTCAGATTTGAATGCCAGATTAATCTAGAGGGAAAACCATGAAGAAAACGCCAAACTTCATGGAAATCGGATGAGATTTGACCGAGTTATGGGGGTGGGAAATTTTGACCCATCTCTATATACGAATCTTGGGGTAAGATTTGGACATGAATTTCGACTAAAAAATCGATGTTCAGATTTTAATGTCAGATTAATCTACAGGGAAAACCATGAAGAAAAAGCCAAACTTCGTACAAATCGTATGAGATTTGACCGAGTTACGGGGGTGGTAAATTTTGACCCATGTCTATATACGAATCTTGGGGTAAGGTTTGGACATGAATTTCGACTAAAAAATCGGTGGTCAGATTTGATTGCCAGATTAATCTAGAGGGAAAACTATGAAGAAAGAGCCCAACTTCGTAGAAATCAGATGAGTTTTGACTGAGTTATGGGGGTGGGAAGTTTTGACCCATGTCTATATACGAACCTTGGGGTAAGATTTGGACATGAATTTCGACTAAAAAATCGGTGTTCAGATTTGAATGCCAGATTAATCTAGAGGGAAAACCATGAAGAAAACGCCAAACTTCATGGAAATCGGATGAGATTTGACCGAGTTATGGGGGTGGGAAATTTTGACCCATCTCTATATACGAATCTTGGGGTAAGATTTGGACATGAATTTCGACTAAAAAATCGATGTTCAGATTTTAATGTCAGATTAATCTACAGGGAAACCCATGAAGAAAAAGCCAAACTTCGTACAAATCGTATGAGATTTGACCGAGTTACGGGGGTGGTAAATTTTGACCCATGTCTATATACGAATCTTGGGGTAAGGTTTGGACATGAATTCCGACTAAAAAATCGGTGTTCAGATTTGAATGCAAGATTAATCTAGAGGGAAAACTATGAAGAAAAAGCCCAACCTCGTAGAAATCAGATGAGTTTTGACTGAGTTATGGGGGTGGGAAGTTTTGACCCATGTCTTTATACAAATCTTGGGGAAAGATTTGGACATGAATTTCGACTAAAAAATCGGTGTGCAGATTTTAATGCCAGATTAATCTAGAGGGAAAACCATGAAGAAGAAGCCAAACTTCGTGGAAATCGGATGAGATTTGACCGAGTTACGGGGGTGGGCAATTTTGACCCATGTCTATATAGTAATCTTGGGGTAAGATTTGGACATGAATTTCGACTAAAAAATCGATGTTCAGATTTTAATGTCAGATTAATCTAGAGGGAAAACTATGAAGAAAAAAAACAAACCGCATGAAGATCGGATCAGATTTGAACGAGTTATGGGGGTTGGAAATTTTGACCCATGTCTATATACAAATCTTGGGGTAAGATTTGGACATGAATTTCGACTAAAAAATCGGTGTTCAGATTTTAATGCCAGATTAATCTAGAGGGAAACCTATGAACAAAAAGCCCAACCTCGTAAAAATCAGATGAGTTTTGACTGAGTTATGGGGGTGGGAAGTTTTGACCCATGTCTATATACGAACCCTGGGGTAAGATTTGGACATGAATTTCGACTAAAAAATCGGTGTTCAGATTTGAATGCCAGATTAATCTAGAGGGAAAACTATGAAGAAAAAAAACAAACCGCATGAAGATCGGATCAGATTTGAACGAGTTATGGGGGTTGGAAATTTTGACCCATGTCTATATACAAATCTTGGGGTAAGATTTGGACATGAATTTCGACTAAAAAATCGGTGTTCAGATTTTAATGCCAGATTAATCTAGAGGGAAACCTATGAACAAAAAGCCCAACCTCGTAAAAATCAGATGAGTTTTGACTGAGTTATGGGGGTGGGAAGTTTTGACCCATGTCTATATACGAATCTTGGGGTAAGGTTTGGACATGAATTCCGACTAAAAAATCGGTGTTCAGATTTGAATGCAAGATTAATCTAGAGGGAAAACCATGAACAAAAAGCCCAACCTCGTAGAAATCAGATGAGTTTTGACTGAGTTATGGGGGTGGGAAGTTTTGACCCATGTCTATATACGAACCCTGGGGTAAGATTTGGACATGAATTTCGACTAAAAAATCGGTGTTCAGATTTGAATGCCAGATTAATCTAGAGGGAAAACTATGAAGAAAAAAAACAAACCGCATGAAGATCGGATCAGATTTGAACGAGTTATGGGGGTTGGAAATTTTGACCCATGTCTATATACAAATCTTGGGGTAAGATTTGGACATGAATTTCGACTAAAAAATCGGTGTTCAGATTTTAATGCCAGATTAATCTAGAGGGAAACCTATGAACAAAAAGCCCAACCTCGTAAAAATCAGATGAGTTTTGACTGAGTTATGGGGGTGGGAAGTTTTGACCCATGTCTATATACGAATCTTGGGGTAAGGTTTGGACATGAATTCCGACTAAAAAATCGGTGTTCAGATTTGAATGCAAGATTAATCTAGAGGGAAAACCATGAAGAAAAAGCCCAACCTCGTAGAAATCAGATGAGTTTTGACTGAGTTATGGGGGTGGGAAGTTTTGACCCATGTCTATATACGAATCTTGGGGTAAGGTTTGGACATGAATTCCGACTAAAAAATCGGTGTTCAGATTTGAATGCAAGATTAATCTAGAGGGAAAACCATGAACCAAAAGCCCAACCTCGTAGAAATCGGATGAGTTTTGACTGAGTTATGGGGGTGGGAAGTTTTGACCCATGTCTATATACGAACCCTGGGGTAAGATTTGGACATGAATTTTGACTAAAAAATCGGTGTTCAGATTTGAATGCCAGATTAATCTAGAGCGAAAACCATGAAGAAAAAGCCAAACTTCGTGGAAATCGGATGAGATTTGACCGAGTTACGGGGTTGGGCAATTTTGACCCATGTCTATATACAAATCTTGGGGTAAGATTTTGACATGAATTTCAACTAAAAAATCGGTGTTCAGATTTTAATGCCAGATTAATCTAGAGGGAAAACCATGAAGAAAAAGCCCAACCTCGTAGAAATCAGATGAGTTTTGACTGAGTTATGGGGGTGGGAAGTTTTGACCCATGTCTATATACGAACCTTGGGGAAGGATTTGGACATGAATTTCGACTAAAAAATCGGTGTTCAGATTTTAATGCCAGATTAATCTAGAGGGAAAACCATGAAGAAAGAGCCAAAATTCGTGGAAATCTGATGAGATTTGACCGAGTTACGGGATTAGGCAATTTTGACCCATGTCTATATAGTAATCTAGAGGTAAGATTTGGACATGAATTTCGACTAGAAAATCGGTGTTCAGATTTTAATGCCAGATTAATCTAGAGGGAAAACCATGAAGAAAAAGCCCAGCCTCGTAGAAATCAGATGAGTTTTGACTGAGTTATGGGGGTGGGAAGTTTTGACCCATGTCTATATACTAATCTTGGGGTAAGGTTTGGACATGAATTCCGACTAAAAAATCGGTGTTCAGATTTGAATGCAAGATTAATCTAGAGGGAAAACCATGAAGAAGAAGCCAAACTTCGTGGAAATCGGATGAGATTTGACCGAGTTACGGGGGTGGGCAATTTTGACCCATGTCTATATACAAATCTTGGGGTAAGATTTGGACATGAATTTCGACTAAAAAATTGGTGTGCAGATTTTAATGCCAGATTAATCTAGAGGGAAAACTATGAAAAAAAAAAACAAACCGCATGAAGATCGGATCAGATTTGACCGAGTTATGGGGGTTGGAAATTTTGACCCATGTCTATATACAAATCTTGGGGTAAGATTTGGACATGAATTTCGACTAAAAAATCGGTGTTCAGATTTTAATGCCAGATTAATCTAGAGGGAAAACCATGAAGAAAAAGCCAAACTTCGTGGAAATCGGATGAGTTTTGACTGAGTTATGGGGGTGGGAAGTTTTGACCCATGTCTATATACGAACCTTGGGGAAGGATTTGGACATGCATTTCGACTAAAAAATCGGTGTGCAGATTTGAATGCCAGATTAATCTAGAGGGAAATCCATGAAGAAGAAACCAAACTTCGTGGAAATCGGATGAGATTTGACCGAGTTATGGGATTAGGCAATTTTGACCCATGTCTATGTAGTAATCTAGATGTAAGATTTGGACATGAATTTCGACTAGAAAATCGGTGTTCAGATTTTAATGCCAGATTAATCTAGAGGGAAAACCATGAAGAAAAAGCCCAACCTCGTAGAAATCAGATGAGTTTTGACTGAGTTATGGGGGTGGGAAGTTTTGACCCATGTCTATATACGAATCTTGGGGTAAGGTTTGGACATGAATTCCGACTAAAAAATCGGTGTTCAGATTTGAATGCAAGATTAATCTAGAGGGAAAACTATGAAGAAAAAGCCCAACCTCGTAGAATTCAGATGAGTTTTGACTGAGTTATGGGGGTGGGAAGTTTTGACCCATGTCTATATACGAATCTTGGGGTAAGGTTTGGACATGAATTCCGACTAAAAAATCGGTGTTCAGATTTGAACGCAAGATTAATCTAGAGGGAAAACTATGAAGAAAAAGCCCAACCTCGTAGAATTCAGATGAGTTTTGACTGAGTTACGCGGGTGGGCAATTTTGACCCATGTCTATATACAAATCTTGGGGTAAGATTTGGACATGAATTTCGACTAAAAAATCGGTGTTCAGATTTTAATGCCAGATTAATCTAGAGGGAAAACTATGAAGAAAAAAACAAACCGCATGAAGATCGGATCAGATTTGACCGAGTTATGGGGGTTGGAAATTTTGACCCATGTCTATATACAAATCTTGGGGTAAGATTTGGACATGAATTTCGACTAAAAAATCGGTGTTCAGATTTTAATGCCAGATTAATCTAGAGGGAAAACCATGAACAAAAAGCCAAACTTCGTGGAAATCGGATGAGATTTGACCGAGTTACGGGGGTGGGAAGTTTTGACCCATGTCTATATACGAACCTTGGGGAAGGATTTGGACATGAATTTCGACTAAAAAATCGGTGTGCAGATTTGAATGCCAGATTAATCTAGAGGGAAAACCATGAAGAAGAAGCCAAACTTCGTGGAAATCGGATGAGATTTGACCGAGTTATGGGATTAGGCAATTTTGACCCATGTCTATGTAGTAATCTAGATGTAAGATTTGGACATGAATTTCGACTAGAAAATCGGTGTTCAGATTTTAATGCCAGATTAATCTAGAGGGAAAACCATGAAGAAAAAGCCCAACCTCGTAGAAATCAGATGAGTTTTGACTGAGTTATGGGGGTGGGAAGTTTTGACCCATGTCTATATACGAATCTTGGGGTAAGGTTTGGACATGAATTCCGACTAAAAAATCGGTGTTCAGATTTGAATGCAAGATTAATCTAGAGGGAAAACTATGAAGAAAAAGCCCAACCTCGTAGAATTCAGATGAGTTTTGACTGAGTTATGGGGGTGGGAAGTTTTGACCCATGTCTATATACGAACCTTGGGGAAAGATTTGGACATAAATTTCGACTAAAAAATCGGTGTGCAGATTTGAATGCCAGATTAATCTAGAGGGAAAACCATGAAGAAAAAGCCCAACCTCGTAGAAATCAGATGAGTTTTGACTGAGTTATGGGGGTGGGAAGTTTTGACCCATGTCTATATACGAACCTTGGGGAAGGATTTGGACATGAATTTCGACTAAAAAATCGGTGTGCAGATTTGAATGCCAGATTAATCTAGAGGGAAAACCATGAAGAAGAAGCCAAACTTCGTGGAAATCGGATGAGATTTGACCGAGTTATGGGATTAGGCAATTTTGACCCATGTCTATGTAGTAATCTAGATGTAAGATTTGGACATGAATTTCGACTAGAAAATCGGTGTTCAGATTTTAATGCCAGATTAATCTAGAGGGAAAACCATGAAGAAAAAGCCCAACCTCGTAGAAATCAGATGAGTTTTGACTGAGTTATGGGGGTGGGAAGTTTTGACCCATGTCTATATACGAATCTTGGGGTAAGGTTTGGACATGAATTCCGACTAAAAAATCGGTGTTCAGATTTGAATGCAAGATTAATCTAGAGGGAAAACCATGAACAAAAAGCCAAACTTCGTGGAAATCGGATGAGATTTGACCGAGTTACGGGGGTGGGCAATTTTGACCCATGTCTATGTAGTAATCTTGGGGTAAGATTTGGACATGAATTTCGACTCAAAAATCGATGTTCAGATTTTAATGTCAGATTAATCTAGAGGTAAAACTATGAAGAAAAAAACAAACCGCATGAAGATCGGATCAGATTTGACCGAGTTATGGGGGTTGGAAATTTTGACCCATGTCTATATACAAATCTTGGGGTAAGATTTGGACATGAATTTCGACTAAAAAATCGGTGTTCAGATTTTAATGCCAGATTAATCTAGAGGGAAAACCATGAAGAAAAAGCCCAACCTCGTAGAAATCAGATGAGTTTTGACTGAGTTATGGGGATGGGAAGTTTTGACCCATGTCTATATACGAACCTTGGGGAAGGATTTGGACATGAATTTCGACTAAAAAATCGGTGTTCAGATTTTAATGCCAGATTAATCTAGAGGGAAAACCATGAACAAAAAGCCCAACCTCGTAGAAATCAGATGAGTTTTGACTGAGTTATGGGGGTGGGAAGTTTTGACCCATGTCTATATACAAATCTTGGGGTAAGATTTGGACATGAATTTCGACTAAAAAATCGGTGTTCAGATTTGAATGCCAGATTAATCTAGAGGGAAAACCATGAAGAAAGAGCCAAACTTCGTGGAAATCGGATGAGATTTGACCGAGTTACGGGATTAGGCAATTTTGACCCATGTCTATATAGTAATCTAGAGGTAAGATTTGGACATGAATTTCGACTAAAAAATCGGTGTTCAGATTTGAATGCCAGATAAATATAGAGAAAAAACCATGAAGAAAAAGCACAACCTCGTAGAAATCAGATGAGTTTTGACTGAGTTATGGGGTGGCAAATTTTGATCCATGTCTATATAGGAATCTGGGGTAAAATGTGGTCATGAATTTCGACCAAAAAATGTGTGGTCATATTTAAATGCCAGATTATTAAAGAGGAGAAACAATGAACAAGAAGCCAATCCTCGTGAAAATCGGTTGAGTTTTGGCCGTATTATGGGGATGGGAAATTTTGAACTGTGCCTATATAGGACAAAATCTGATATACCCCGGCATTGCCCTTGAAATAAATACTGTCAAATTTCTTGAAGAATTTATGAGATAGATTTTGGCCACGTTTCATCAAGTTGCCTTTAAGACAGAGCACTCTTTTGCATGTAACTAGACGGATTCTCGGATTTGGCCACACAGGGCCTGGCCTTTTGACTTCTCCTCAAGGATATATATTCTCTATAGACGTTCAAGAATTCCTCTTTTCAATGCGCCAATTTACTCATTATCCAAACACAAATTTCAATTTGAGGCCAACTTTTGCAGCTCTGCGCTTCACAAATATCACGTATGCGTCAACATTTCTCTTTTTGCTGCTTTTAAAAGCTGACGAATGTTTTACAATTGGGAGCACATCTTTATATCGAAGTACAAAAGGGGTTAATTAAATATTTCAATTCAAAGACAACCGATTACAACAGCAACAACAACTATGACAACAACAACAACAACAATAAATACAAGCGTAATTTTCAACAAAATCTCATTAAGTAGCTCCCGCTGAAGTAGCGCCAAGCAGGTGGCATTTAGTGCTGACAGCAACAGCAGCCACAACAACAAATGGAACAAAAAACAAGCGGAGCGCTCTCTAGTCGCGTATGCCCAAATAGGAGATACCGTGTAGCCCGCAGCGAGCTACAATTGCAAGCATTCCAGCTAGTTTAACAGGCAGTCTTCGATTAAAGGACATATATACACACACACGTATACACACATGTATACACACACATAAGCGCATATATACAAACGCACACACAGCATCGTAGCCTCTTCGTTCCTTTACCTTATATACATATGGAAAATGCATTCTTGATTAACTTTGTTGTTTTCTGCCCGATTCTTATAATAGTTTCAGTGCTTAGAAATTACACACATATGTGTGTAAGTATTTTCTTTATTCTTTCTATAAATATGTATAAGATCGCCCGCTTCAGAATAATTTCTAGTCGTCGTTGTGACACCATTTTTAGTTGCCCAGTTAGTTATCAACGGAATGGCTATTCACAATGGGTCCAGCTCATCGCACAGCCTTTGCACTGCCGCCTAAAGGACTCGAATGGTTCGGCAGGATATGGAAAAAGTGTCTTTTTTAGTCGCCACGTACGACAAGCGATGACATGCTGTGGTGGTATTCTAATACCCGCCAACCACACGGGCGATCAAAGCCGATTCAAATTCTGGGTGGAACGAAGTATACGAAATGTGAAAAATTTTGCAGCTGAGAAAACTCTAAGATTTCTTACGTTATATATTTGACGATTCTGGCTCTTCTAATTATTGAGTTGTGCTCAAAAAAACGTACGTAAAATAAATTCGATACCTTCTGGATGTAGATAGAAGATTTAGTTTAAAGATCTAGATAGAAGATCTGAAAAGAAGATCTAAGAAGATCTAAATAGAAGAACTAAATATAAGATCCAGATAGAAGATTTAGATAGAAGTTCTATGTCTATATAACCGCCTAGTTTTTGATTTCAATCAAGTACAATCAATTACTATTTCAATTGTCGGAACCGTTTCCTTCTGCATGTTACAAACCTTCACACCAAAACAATAGACTCTCCTTGCTCCTTGCCTAAGGTTTGAGGGTATGCAAAAAGGGGCAAAACCAACAAAACGAAAGGCCAAAAGGAAAAGCGTAGCAAATAGAGGAAAAGTTGATTTCGTTTTTGCATTCAGCTTGTGCATTGTTTCGCCTAAACATTTTTTTGTTCTCAGCTCTAATTGTAGTTTTGTCTCTGCTGCTGCTTCTTTTGGTTGTTATCCTTGTTATCCTTGCCGCTAGTGTTGTTGTTGTTATTGTAATTTGTCGCTATTTAGCATAGAAAATGCGATTAGCGCACAAAGGTTCGATTGAAATTCAAGTGCTTGCCGCAAATAATCAATTCGCTGCCAAAGCCAAAGCCAAAAACAGAAGCCAGCCGAAGGAAGAAGCAGCAGCCACTCGGCCACATCTGACAGATGTACATCATTAATGTGCGCTAAGCAGCGGCTGCAGCTCCAATCTCCGCGCTGATGACACTCATTAACATAAAATGTCCACCTTTGGACGTGGCCAAAGCTGAGGCCCCACCTCAGCCATTAAACCAGCTCACTTTTCACACTCATTAAAATGGACGAGAGGCGACCGTGATAAGCAGACGGGCTGCTTCTTCTTGTGAGAGAGAGAGTAAATATGTGTGTGTGTGTGGGCGTACGTGTGAGTGTGTGTGTGTGTTAACGGGCGGGCAATAACTGTCCGCGTCCTGCAAGTCCAAGACCTGCTTATCTCGCCCGCAGGCTTGACGTCAATTTTTGCGGTCGACGCTGACGCCGACGCTGACGTCGGCAGCACCACTCAAATTTCAAAAGATACGCGCGTGCGAACCCTTTTTGCAGTTGAGACAAGAAGAAGAAACAACGACAACGCCAACAAAAAAACACATTTAAATGTAATCTATTATCTTAATTCCGACACAAATTGTTTGCTGCCTTCAGCTGAAGCTGAGCGTCTCGCGCTCTGCCCGCGTTGACAGCCGCGTCTTTTCATCCCATTTGGTACTGGCTCTAAAAACAAACAGCAAGAGCAAGTAGAGTACTCTAGTCGGGAGTGTACGTCTAGGAGATACCCTAAGCCCTGCTATTACAAATATCCTAGCATCCTTTATAAAAAAAACACACCCTGTTTCGGGCTTCTTTGAATCAGCTCTAAAACCCGAACAGCAAAAACAAGTAGAGTACTCTAGTCGGGAGTGTACGACCAGAAGATACCCTATACCCTGCCTTTACATATATTATTATATTACGGGCATCTTCGACTCAGTTCCTTGTCCTTGCCCTGATCAAAATGATTTATATCTATGCATGTCTCAACTTATTATACCCTTTCTTGACCACTTTCAAAGGTATAAAAGCCCCAAATAATTCCAAATGCCATTTAGCGGCGTTGACTTGTGCACCCAGCGCATAGTCAAGGACTTGAGCTGCCTGGCAATTCAAATGCCAACGCAGGACACACAGGACAGACACAGGACAGCACGAGACGAGGGCAGGGCAAGTCAGGGCGGGGCAGGGCAGGGCAGGGAGCAAGGGGCAAGCGGCAGCCGCTGAAAAGCAAACGCTTATCGGCCGCAACGTAAATCACCCAATTTACCATAAATAAAGATATGTACATATTGTCAGCGAGCAGCGGGAGCTAACTGAGGGGGCAGCGGGGCAGGCAGCGGCAGAGCCAAAGCCGCAGACGAAGCCAAAGCCGAAGCCGCCACCAAAACCAAAACCAAAACAAAACACCTTATCGCTGGCAAGCACATCTTTAAGTGCCTGTCAACGTGGCTGGGCGCAGAGCGCAGGGCGAGGCAGCACACCATGGGTGGGGTCAGGGGGAATGGGTGGTTGGGTGGTTGGGCTGGCTTGTTTTAACCAGTGGCTACTATTTGCTGCCGCAGGCATATGAATCTGCATGCATGAAACTGCAGCCAGCATATTTAGCCATAAAATAGCTAAAAATGCACTCAGAGAAAAACAACGTTGGTAAAAGTGAGTCCACCTGGAAATAGCTTAAACTACGCATCAAAAACATTTAATCAAGAGTATTTAAAAAATATAGAAAAAGAGGTAATAAATTTTAGCACATTCATCATTTAGTGTCCCTTTTTTGCGCAGAGTTAAAGAAGGTAAAGAGTTAGATTCAGTATAAAGGAAAATGTATTTAGACACATTTAAGCCTGTTCAAAGATAGAGTATTTGCTTTCGTCAACACTCTAAAAGCACCCTGTTTAGTTATTTCAATGCCCTGCACCCAAGTCCCGACCCCCGACCCCCGATCCCCGAGACCCGTTCATCAGCTGAAAGCCTTCGCTTGCCTGCTTTGGCTGTCTTGGGTTTATTTTGCAAAAGCAACATTTTGCTAGCTGCGACACGCGATTCAACATCTACTCCTTTGCAGGCGCCACAACAACGACAAATGCGAGAACGAGAGCCCAAAAGACGACAGCAGCAAATCGCGATTATGACGATGATGACGAGCACAACGACAGTAACAATAACAACGACAAGGAGCAGGAGCAGGAGCAGAAGTCGGAGCAGAAGCAGGCTGAAGCTGAGGACCACGAGCTGGTTGGCAGGCCGCGGGCAAGTCAGAAGCGTGCAGCACAAACGACACAATCGCGAAATCCCATCAGACGCGCTCACAGCGAAAGGCATTTGTCTGCCGCGCCCAGCTCCAACGACGCCAGCGAGTCGAGGCCACAGCCTGGCCAGGCTCGGAGTCTGGCTGCGGCCAGTGGGCCGCAGAATGTCATTTTAAATTTTAAGGACACAATGGCGCTGCGCATGAAAAGCAACCGCAACGACTCGAGAGATTTATTTCAAAGGCGGCCCACGGAGCCGCCGCCGCCGCCGCCAACCGCAAACGGATTAGAGAAGCAGCCAACGCCGCCGCCGCAAATCAATAAGTCAACTGCTCCACGTCAGCAAAGGACCGTGGTCCGTGTGGCGCCCTTCAACCAGAGCAGCGAGGTGCATCGCCTGAAAATCTCCCATAGCGAAGCAGATGGAGCGCATCCCCTGGAGCACAATGCCACAGCCGCGGCCACACGGCTGCTGCTGCTCTCGTCAACAGACGTTGGGCCGGATGTGGCGCCCAAGAAGACGTCGATACTGATTAACGGCGACGATTGCTACTCGACAATGAACCTGAGCACAGATGCCGCCCAGCCGCTGTACCAGTCCTCCGTGGTGGTCAATAGCCAGACGGCGACGGGCGTCTGCATCAGCGTGAGCAGCGCCGAGGAGCTCATCGAGCAGCACAATCTACTGAATACGCTGCGCAGTCAGCAGCAGCAGCATATGGCTGCGATTATTCCCATCCGTAGCAGCATTGGTGGCGAGGTGAATTTACAGCGTTCCGCCTCCTGCATCTCGTCTACCTCGAGTAGCTCGACGTCAAGCAGCAGCAGCTCCAGCGGACGCGGCCGCACGCTCATCCGGCTCGACTATGACAAAGATCTGCCCATCAGGCAGCTGGCGGCTACCACAACCACGCCCATTAACACACCATCGCCACCGCCTACAATCTGCTCAACGCCAGCGACGCCGCCGCCGGCGCCGTCACCGCCCTCGCCCGATGCGGAGCTGGTACCGCACGAGACGGAGCTGCTGAAAATTCTGCGCAATCCCGTTGAGGCTGTCAAGCGCAATCTGGTACCGCATGTCTGCGGCTTGAGGGTGCCCTCCGGTCTAGAAACGACGCGTAGCAAAAAAATGCAGGAGACAGCAGGAACAGCTGCCACGCCCACCAAGGAGGCGAGCAGCTTTATAGCCAAGCTGCTGCAGGATCCGATGCTGGGCCAGGTGGCCGACGGCCTGGAGACGGACACCGTCGCGGAGCTGATCGAGAACTCGCTGCAGCGTCTGCAACGGACACGGCAAACGATCGATATGAGCGGCACCAAAGATCACGACGACATGAACCGGCTGATCAGCGTCTCGCTGCAGCGGGTGCGCCTGGAGCGACAGCCCGGGGGGGCGAGCGGCACCAAAGAGGAGGACGACCGGCTTTCGAATCGCGGCAGCATTAGCTCCGCCAACAGCTTCGCCTCCGCCCACAACTACGAGCTGTTCGATTTTGAGACGGCCGCCAACGAGTCCGACTGCTATCAGAGCTGCTCCAGCGAACTGGCAGCTGCCGGAGCACTCGAGGAGGAGCAGGATCAAACGGAGCCGGAGCCGGAACCGGAGCTGGTGTCCCCACCGGAGGTGGATGCGTCTACGCGCGCCAAGTTCTATCAGCTGCTGGTGGATGCGACGCTGGCCGAGATCGAGCACAGCACGACACACACGGAAGCCGAGCACCATTACGAGTCCATACGGCATCAGGTGGATCCCATTTACGAAGAGATCAACGAGGTGCCGCCGCCGTTGCCGCTGACGGCACCGCCGCTGAACGACGCCGAGCTGGACAAGAAAGCGGCGCGCTCGATATTCGAGGGCGCATCCAAATACGATATACTCTCCTATTTAGTGGACGCCAAGGAGCGGGGGCTGGTGCGCGAAGAGAGCTTCGACTACAGTAACAATCCGAAGATAATCGAGGAGGAGGCCGCCGACACGCTCAGCGAGCTGGAGAAGCGCGTCAGTCACAGCGACGATAGCCACAGCAATATGAGCTCCCTGTCGCCGCCGCCGCACAACTTCATCTGCGGCAAGAGCGGCAGCGATGTGGAGCGCCAGGACTCGGGCGTCGGCTCCGAGACAAGCAAATCCTCGCGCAGCAAGTACCAGCTGCCGGCGGTGAGTCCGCTGCATTTGTGCGAAGATTGCGACGGCGCCGTCGAGACGCAGCTGAGCGAAGCGGGTGTCCTGTATGCGCCGCTCGTGTGCCGCAAGTGCGGCAAGAAGCGCGTCGAGCGCAAGGAGATCATCACCGAGATTGTCGAGACGGAGGAGAAATATGGCCGCGACTTGCAAATCATATTGGAGGAGTTCTGCCAGCCGATGCTGGTGGCCGGCCTGCTCAACCAGGAGCAGCTCTCCGCAATCTTCCTCAATACGGAAGACTTGCTCGAGAACAATCAGACGCTGGCCGAGCGTATGCGCGATGCCCTCGACATTGCTTTGGAGCAGGGCGACGACGATCTGCTCACGGTTAATATTGGACGCATCTTTCTGGACTTTACCCAAATGCTGCACGCCTTCGAGAGCTACTGTGTGCGGCAGGCGGGCGCCAGCCTGCTGCTGGCGAATCTCGAAAAGGAGAAGGAGCTGCTGCGCATCTTCCTCAAGGTATCCCAAATGGAGAACGCCGTGCTGCGTCGCATGAATCTCAACTCGTTTCTCATGGTAAGTTCCTCTCCTCATCTTTTATATTCATGACTGGCCCCTAAACGTCTGTTTCCTATTCTCTCATCTCTCTCTCTCTCTCTCTCTGCTTGTCACCCATCCTCCAGGTGCCCGTGCAGCGTGTCACCAAGTATCCATTGCTGTTGGCGCGTTTGTATAAGGTGACGCCCGCCCATCTGGACGGACGTGAGCTGCTGAAACAGGCGCAGGAGAAAATTGAATTGCATTTGAATCACATCAACCAGGAGGCCAAGGATGTCCCCACCAAACTGTGGCGCCGCATCAGCTCCTCGAGTCCCAATCGGCGCGCCTCGTGCGAAATTGATATGATAAACATCAAGCTGCGCAAAATGGCCATCGACATACTCGAGTGGAATCATGATGAGGTCCGTTTCGCCATGGAGGGCAAGCTGCTCTATACACAGCCCGCCGACAGCAACTGGAAGAAGGCGCGCACCATCAAGCTGAACCCAGTCAATGCGCTGCTCGTGACCAATGGCAAGGTGAGTAGGGGTCGGAATTGAGGTTGACAGGGCTGGCGATGTCGGCGTGAGTCACGTTCAACACTTGCGACAACTGGGAACTGATAGTTCGAAATTAACATGGAAACTAGCCATGCAACTAATCGAGGCTTTGATGTAACGGAAAATTCGATACCGATTAATCGCAGACGCCACAACTATGTTAAATAGTCCGATATTAGCGTGGAAACTCGACAAGAAAATAATCGATGCTTTGATGTATCGGAATATTTGATACCAATTAAGCGATAATTCTCAAAAATGTTCGATTTATAAAAGAATGTTAATCATTTTTATAGCTTAGCTTAGAATATTAATTTTGAAAGCCTTTTCCGATAACTAGCAAATATGATATTGACTATTGGGAAATTATGGGGAAATGTCTGAAAATAAGCATACAAGTAACGAACCATCCAAGAAACGAACCATCCAAGAAAAGAAACATCCAAGAAAATGAAACAACCAAGAAGAGAAGCATCCAACAAAAGAAAGATACAGGAAAAAGATCCAAAGAAAAAAAGCATCCAAGAAAAATCACATTTAAGAAAAGAAACTGCCAAGAAATAAAGAAGCATCTAGTTAAGCCCCATGAAAATAGCAATCGCATAAATTGAACCAACGATGTTTCGATGTTTTTTTTTGCCAGAACTCTGCAAAGCCATTTGACAGTTTGCATGGCACGAGTCCAGCTCTAAGCTTGCAGTGTGAGCCTGTTACTTCTGCTCCTGCTTCAGCTATTCCTGGTCACGTTTGACAAGCGACAAGCGCCAAACGATGCTCAGGCGTTTGACATGAGGTGTGGACAATTAGCGAGCGGCGCTTGTACCTAATATACAGTCCCCCACCCTCCTGCCACCTTCCGCTCACTACACCTCTTCATAGGATCACGCCTTCTAAAGTGGGAGTAGGAGTGGAAGTGGGAGTGGAAGTGGGCACTCGTGCCGAGCTGATGTCATGGCAACAGTTTTGCCGTGCGATAAAAGATTTCAACAAATCAGACCAGAGCAGAGCAGAGCGTGCGGAAGCGGGGAGGAGCGGAGGGGATGGCCCGTTGACGCATCGAGTGGAACGGAAGCGCATCCTGCCTGTCCTAATGAAAAGTGCTTATCCAAGCAACTATCTGCTTTTGATGCCTAAAAACAAAACGAGTTTTCCATTCGTTGTCGAAGCAACGAAAAAAAAAATAACACAGGCAAGAGGGTGCTCTACTTGGCAAAGCCTGTCCAGCAGATACCCTGTTATGTTGAGAATAAACAGAAAAAAAGCTGGACACTCTCTTTTCCTTACTTAACATCTTTGTTTTCCATTCACGAATGCAGATGACAAATTTGGCAAACAAAAAAAAACATCATTTATAATGAAAATTATGGTCACATTCTCAATCGATAATTATCGATTTATTAAAAAGCAGATTAAGATATACCGACTCACATTGTCGAATAGATATTTATCGATTTTTGGGAAACAGAGAGCCGTGAATAAAAATTACAAAAATATAAAAACTCATATTCCCGAATCGATATTTATCGGCTTGGAGAAAATATGGAAACTATCGTTGAATCGATAGTTAATCCCATTAATTAAAATGATTAAGATATACAGACTCACATACTCTCATCGATAATTATCGATTTACAGAAAATATGAGAGCAATCGATATAAGTAAAATATATTCCGACTCTTATGCTAAATAGACTCGGAACTGTCCGTTTCACTAGCACAACTGCAATATACCCTATTCAAGCCACTTTTATTGGATGCAGGGTATACAAAACCGATGGCGTCAAGTGGCCCACAAGCAGACTACCACAAACCCAAAAGGCCAACGGGAAGTGGAATGGCAGGCGTGTGTGTAGATGGGGGCGTGGCACATCGATGGCGACGCAGTGCGTATGTCACTTGTTTGGTTTTTGTGCCCTGCTCTAAATTTTTCGCAAAAGCCTCAGCCGACAATTGCTCAATTCAAGAACGAGGCAGCTTTCTTTTTTTTTTTTTTTTTTGTTATTGTCATTTTTCTGCTTGTTGCTGGGCTGTAGTTTTGGTGCTGTATCTAGTTCTGGTCCGGGCGCTGCTTCCTGCGGCAGTTGCAGCCCGACTGTCTGCCCGACTGTCCGACTGCCCGACTGTCCGCCCGGCAGCCCGACAGGCTTTGTGTGCTCGCGATATCTGAAGGCAGGCTCCATCTTTCGTGCTGCCCACACACTTTGCCCGCTTTCCAGCTGTAATTTTGTTTAGTTTCGTTTTACACAATTTTCTATTTCTATTTCTGTTTCTTTTTTTTTTCTTTGTTTTTTGTTTGCCAGCCAAGTGCCAATTATAGAGCAGAGAAGGCCACGTCGGATAAACTGAATTTCCCGAAGCACACCGGCATTCGGGAGGCCTCGCTGCTGCTGGTGAAGGAGAAGTGCGGACGGTATACGCTAACACGGGAGCCCTTGTATCTGGACAGATGTGTTGTGTGCAGCGAAGCGGATTGGGATGATTATTTCGAAGTGCAGGAAATTTCATCGAAGGACACATTCATATTCAAAGTGAGTAGACGCCAGCTAGCCTAGCCTTGCCTGGCTCTCCCCTGCCACTTGTTCCATTCTCCATTCCATTCGAGTGCATAGTTTTTAGACCGGGTTCGTTTCGGTTTGATTCGGTTTGCGTGGACTGTGCCAGTTGACTTGACTCTTAAATGGAACCGTTTGCCTTTTGACTGCACACCGGCAAATGTTTGGGCTTCGTTAGTTTTGCCCCGCCGTTTGGCGGGCTTCCCTTCTTTGCCGGCAGCTACAGGGCTTAGCTTTAGTTGGGTGTGAGTTTCACTGTGCACAAGCAATATGATCCTCGCAGGTAAATAGAGCAGTGGGAATACAATTAACACTCTTAAAAGGCGACTAACTATCTGGACTAGAAGGCAAACGTTTTGTCTAGACTTGGTATGAAGGCGTATACTATGGGATATGCACAGATATTCATTTTAATTGAAGGCTTAACTGAAAGCTATTAGCAAAGCTTCATCTATTTTCACAAAGGAATTTGATCTGGCTAGAGTACTGGCTAGAGACCAAGTGGTGAAATATTAAGAACAATACAGAAGCATTGCGAACTTAACCAAGTGTCTGAGCGAGAGGTCGCCAGTTCAAATCTAGCAGCAGTGCGCAACTTTCTTTTCATAATTATAATTATAATTCTATCATGGAATGTGAGATGCATAGAAGGTGACATCTACGACTCCATATTGTGTATATATTCTTGATCCGTATCTACAGCCGAGTCGATTAAGACATGTCTGTCCGTCCGTCTGTCTGTTTTTATGCGAACTAGTTTCTCACTCTTTAAGCTATCGTCAAGACACTTTGCATACGTCCCTCTCTCTGTTGCACGCAATAAATATGTATATCGGATCCACCTGGATCGGAATACAATATCAATATCAATATCAAAAACATTTTGTTTATCAAGATATCTACCTATCGAGTAAAGCAACCTTTTGTTGGCTCTGCAAGGGTATTAAATCTTCGGCGTGCCGAAGTTAGCTCTTAGGATTTAAGATTGACCAGCATTATATATGAATTCATATCCAACTTGACGACTACCCTGTAGCCCGAGCTTACGCAAATGACAGCCGTCAGCTTGTTTCAGTTTCAGCAGAGCTAGCAGCTAGCTTGAATACCTCAAGTAAATATTATTTTTAGAATTTAAAACACACACAAAAAGCACACACAGCGAAGAGTTGTCAGTTGAGTAGCATACACTTGGGGGCAGAATATTTCGCGTTTAATATGCTACAGATTTCATTTTTAATAACAGACACACGTACACACACACACGCGCACACACACACGCGCACACACACACGCACACACACACACGCACACACACACACGCACTTGGAAGCGTATGGAGAAATCCATTTGAAATCCTGTCTAATGTAAAACGAGCCGTAGCTTCAGCTTCAGTCGTGCGTATTCTGGCCTGGGGCAATGCGAAGTGGTCTGGCGAGGGTCGAGGCGGGCGGGAAAAGGGGAAAGTGGGAGGGCCACACCCCCGATTTTAAAAGTGCGTTGAGGCAGCGCACGTAGAGTGCCTGCCAAAATGAATGACATTTATTGAAATTTAACAACAAGAAAAAAATTGAATAAAAAGAAGGCCAAAGCAAGAGAAAAAATATGGCCTGAAAGGATGGCGCATAAATTCTAACGTTTAGTTACGGCCAACTGAGCACACACACACACACACACACACACAAGCAGACACACGTGACACCTGTCTAAATGGCGAGTCAATCAAATATTTTCAACATTTTGACAACATATTCTCCCCCTCTCCCCCTCTCTCTCTCTCTTCTCTGACAGGCCGAGGACGGGCTGCGCACCAAACAGTGGTACACGCAGCTGCAGTATCATGCCCAGGGCATGGGGGCGTGGCGCAAGAGGCGGAACGCCCTGGCCAACATAATGATCAATGGGATGCTGACGCGCACTTAGCCAGGAATTCGAGGAAGAACAAGAGGAGGAACAACAACAACATTCGAAATATCAAAATTGATGCAGCAAAAGTGCATTTAACAAATTGGCGGCTTAATTTGTATTGATGCGTTATTAACCAGCAAATTAAATAATTATAATTTAAGTGATATATACACAATTTACAATAAATACACCTACACATACCAATCATTTAGATACACACACACACACATATATATAACACCCTATAACGACACAATAAATGAATAAATATATATATATATTAATTACTCGTTAAATTGCATTTTAATTGAGTTATTAAAACGAAACGAGACGAAACTATTGTTCGAAATTCTTTAGAATCTTAACATTAATAGTTTATGGCTGTTAAGTGTACGCCAGTCGGGTGTGCTCGACTGCCAGTTACCCTGCAATAAACTGCCTTTAACATACACAATATTTGCGTTTGTTTAACTTCGGTACATATAGTCCGATCGGAGCTCAAATGTGCTTTAAACTAAATATGCAGAATGCTTTTCTTACAAATAAATGTAAATTGAGTATCAAGGGTATTCAAAAATGAACATAAAGTAATTCTTTAAATCCCATTAAATCAAATCTCTTCGAGTTAACATGCCAAGAGAAATGCATCCAACATTTTTAGGCAAAAATTACAATAGTTTGTATTGCGGCTTTTTCACGGAACTTTATCTTTCCCTAATAAAATCGCTGCTTTCAGGATACCTTCGGAAACTCACTGACCATTTCCAGCTATGAGTAGAGCTCATGGCTTGCCGGAGAGACTATAAATTTCCCCCACCGGGTCGATAATTTCCCATCGCTATCGCTTTATCCTATCTACTTAACACTCTATATATCTAATATAAATTTCTTCCAAGTAGTTATGCAAATTAAGATTATTTTTAATTTTTACTTAAGAACAGTTTTTTCTCTACAAAAAAAATTCCTTTTTAGCTGTAGGCTCAAGTAATGTCACCCTTAACATTAGCTAGAAGAGGGGCATATTCAATTATTAGGCAGGCACGCCATTAATAAATGGCTAAATAAATAAAGGAACTTCTCCAGATCAACTCATTCCGATCAAGAATATATATCTACTGCAGACCGAGCTGCTGACTTGCGCCTTTTACGATGTGTCTCCTTGCCCCTTTTCGAAACGAGCTCATTTGATAGGGTATAAATAGTTGCTGCGCTTACGTTTATTGGATATTTGAGCGTATAAAGGAAAATGTTGATTACATTTTCACAAAATAGCCGCAAAATTGCGCAAAGTTTTGCAAACTTTAGCCGCAAACTCAACTAAAAACACTTTGCACATCATGCCAAATATTTAAACACACACACACACAGACACATGTAGATGTAGCTATTCATATATAGACAGTTAGTTGATTAAACCATTTTAAATCTCATCCAATGCGCAAACAACAATTGCGGCTACATCAGGAGCATCAGCAGCAGCAGCAGCAGCAGCAATAATAACATTTAACAAACAACAAACAAACAAACAAACAAGAGCCCAAACCCAAAGTGGTTTCGACTTTGGGGTTTTACGGTATTCTCGGCCGGGCTTCCACTGGGGTTTATTGCTTGTTTAATTACACAAATAACTGAACAGATTATTATGGTTAAACACGAAACTGTAATTGTCATGGCCAGTCGCAGCGTTTGCTTGGACAATTGTGAAAATCTCAGTATTGGAGCACAAAATTGTCTTCCACTTGCCGGAGATTTAACACCCTGGCGAACTGTTTGGACGACTCGATTGGGAATTCCAGAACATATTTGTATTGTAAGCTGATTGCAAAATAATCATTTGTGCTATTCAAGAAGTGTTTAAAGTGCCGCAGATAAAAGAAACTTGAAGAAGCGTAAAAAGAACTAGAACATATAATGAAACATATATGTGGCTGGTTTCCCAGTAAATCTCTTCTCTCTATATAAACTATTTCCAGAATCTCAAGTCGTAAAAATCAACTCTTTAGCCTTTAAATAAGATTCGAATGTGCCGAAGGAAAGTTGCCCGGCGTTGCCCGTTTCAAATGGAAGCATGATATAAATGCAAGATGCGCTAAAATCGTTTGTTTAATTCGCTGCAACTTCATGTATATATAAAAAGCTACCCAAATTTGTCATCTATTATAAAAGAACTATAAATCTAGAGAATTGCTGCTGAGTTTGAGCCGGCGACCTGCTGCTTAAGAGTCAGACGTGACATTTGCAAAGCATAAACTATTTGATGTGCATATATAAATTTATAGAAGCAATAGTTAAACTATAAAAAACCTTCTTCGCAGAACTCTCTTGTGTCTGCGCTGAGTTTCTTTAAGGCTTCAGCTGGCGAGTGAAATGAAATTCGACTGAAGAGTTAGTCAACTCTTTACGAGTAGTTCGAGCACAAGAACAGAGCGCCATTTATCATAAATTGAGCTGGCTAAATGCATAAACATTTTAGCATATATTTCATTTATACACAGACTCTTGACTGGGAGACACCAACAATTTGTGGGCCTGTTGATGTATTAGTTAGCCCAGGCGGAATATGAAAATAATTTGCAATGCCGCCTGCGGCGCATCAGATCCTTTGATGGCTTCCGTTCGAAATTATTATTAATACGCCACGTAAACAAGTTCCAAATCCTTTAAAGCAGCCGACACCGACAACGGAGCCTAAAGCAGGCCGCATGCGGCAAAATTGAAAAGCAAAGCCAAACTCGGAAACGATAAAACAGCTCGAGCTGTAGAGGGGAGAGGGTAGAGGCAGGTGGCGGGGAAAAGTGCATGCTGAGCGCAATTATGCTGGACAAACATTTACCAGCAGAGCCAAGCGATAGAGGCTAGAGCTGGAGAGTTGCCCCATCCTGACCCACTCCACATTATCCTCTGCCAGGATGTGGCACTTAGCATGCACCTTGGCACACGCATAAACACACACAGACACACACACAAACAGTCCCCATCCTTGGCGCAGAGCTCGACTAGTTTTAGTGTACTCCAGTGCCTGGTTGCCAAACACAGACTTCAACAGCCGCCGTCTCGCTGTCAGTCTCCATCTCCAACTCCATTTAACCCCAAGCCCCGTGCTCAGCCTCATCCTGACTGGGTCGTGGTACGTGTTATAACAATAGGGTGTCATGCTGGCAATATCCCCTATACCAACCCCATCACTTGCCATCCCTCCACCCTGCTCCAAGTGCGCGACTAACACTAACGAGCAGTAAAACAAGTTTAAGATTTGCCGGCACACAAATAAAAACACAACCAGAGCCGGCAGATTTGGCCCCTCCTCCAGCCGAAGCCCCCGTCAGCGCTCCTCGCTTCGACGCCGTTGGCGGATGCTGAGCGGAAGCTGGGTTTTAGCGTGCAATAACATAACCAAGGCACGTAGCACAAACACGGTACATTATATTGTATAAGCAGACTTCATTACGGTATTTAAACAGAATATCCACAAATTCTGACATGTCGAATGCGCCAAGCGAATCCGCCGCACAATGGACCAAGATTGGCCAAGAATCGATTGAAAATGAAAATTAAATCGGCTTAGATGTAAATAGATAGAAAATATAGCTGATAGATCCCACTTGTATTTTAGGCATTCGATCCAGGCAATGCCGGGTAATTTCTTGTAGCGTACGTGCATATATAGAGTGGATATAAAATTCCTGAGTGCCGTACTCACTAAATGAGCAGGCCAAGTGAGGAGCGATTCAAGCAACTAAATTAAAGGTTGCTGGTTCAAATCTGTTCACAGCTTAGTGTGAAAACAGTTCGAAAAGAGGTTTTTTTAATCATTAAATGAGCGACTTTAAAACTGTAAGACCGAAGCAGCGCATTTCCAACTATGACTTTAGGAATTATATTTTTGATCACTTTTATGGGCTGGAACCTCTTAGAAGGATAACATCAGAGTCCACTTCTGAGAAGGGGTCATATGTGTGTAATCTTCGCAATCAGCCCGCCCTCTAATGGGCGTGGTCTAAGATCTTGATACTTATAACTTTCTTATTTATCAACTAGATAGTAGAAGAGTTCCTTCTGTGGAAAGATTCGACTCACAGGCTTCTTGCCTTCTTTCCTATCCACACAACTAATATACCCTTTAGCACTTTATCAGCAGGGTATCCACATTCGAAATTATCTTCAAAATTGTTTTCTGAACAAGTTCTATTCTTTATCAATATCAAAACACTTTTGAAGCACAAAGTTTCCCAGCAGCCCATTGTGCCGACGGGGCGTGCCAAAAAACACACACACACTAGCTTACACACACACACACACACACACGCACATATGCAATCACAGATACCCACATCAAAAGTCAAATTGTGAGCAGTCAGGCGAGTCGAACTATATAGCCAGAGCCCGTGTCTGACTGACTCCGTGGCCGGGGTCTTGTAAAAATGCATCACGTAACCCGAAGGTTGGCCACATCGCCTGGCAATATGATTAGACCCGCAGTCTGAGCATGGCGAAAACTTTTGTCCAAGTGGAGAGCCGAGACGAGACGCCGGACGGGCAGGCAGTTGGTGACAAGAAATCAGCGCCATATGCAGCCGTAGCCGCAGACCAAAACTAAAACTGGGCAATAAAAATTTGTCGCCAAGCCAATAAATGTTGCCCGCGGACAGGGACAAAAACAGGGCCAGGAGATTACCGAAAGTCGGCAGTTGAGTGTCGAGAAACATTTTCATTGCAGCATTTAAAGCTGCGCAAAAAACTTGCCGCGAAAAGGTGGCACAAACCCATTTCATGCAATAAAAAATTGAAATTAAAACTTCCACTTCTGTTGCTTGGCCCACCATCGGTCCGCACCTGGCCAAAAAGCCGGCGACACAGTTTTCCCACGAAATAGGTCGTTAAAATTATGAAAACCACAAACGGTGTCCGCTCCAAATGGTCCCAACAATGGGACGAACCCGACCCAGCCGTCGCCCCTTCGCTGGGTTACCCAAACGGAAGGAGCTCAAGATGTGATTCGATTAAAGTGAACGCCACAAGATGCTTTCCAAATTAAACTTATCGTGCACTTAGAACTATATGCAAATATATTAAAGTGTTTGTCCTGATTGAGTGATTGACAGACTGACTGATTGACTGACTGATAGATTGACTGTTTTGTGATCCCATGTCCAGAAACATTCCAAATTAAAGTTATTGGGCATCTCGAAAATGTATATGCAAATATATTAAAGTGTTTGTCCTGATTGAGTGATTGACAAACTGGTCGATTGACTGACTGACAGACTGATTTGTGATCCCATGTACAGAACCTTTCCAAATAAAAGTTATTGTGCATCTCGAATATTAATATGCAAATATATTAAAATGTTTGTCCTGATTGAGTGATTGACAGACTGACTGACTGACAGATTGACTAATTCGTAATTGACTGACTGATAGACTGACTGAATTATGATCACAGTCAGTCTGGCTGATTATATGCAAATATATTAAAGTGTTTTTCCTGATTGACGGACCGAAAAAGTAACTTATTGACTGACTTTGAGACTCACTGATTGACTGACTGACTGAATTAATATTGTGACTGTGGTCAGTCTGACTGAGAGATTGATTGATAAAGTGAATGATTGTTATATAGCTCGCACCACAAGATATAGAATGTTTGCATTTTTCAAATTATATACATTTGGTTAATAGGAAAATTCCTCCCACACAGATAGAAAGTCAGTGAAAAACATTTATGCGAAATAGGGTTGTTTTCCATATTATCATTTCCAGGTGGAAAATATGATTCAAGGTTTGTATGAGAAAATGGCCAACACGATGTCAATCAAAATCCATTCAAATAGAAAAAATAAATAGAAAGTAGTGTATATGCTTTGCACAGATTATATAAATTCACAAAATGGAAGAAAACATATCTTAAAATAAATATTTGACATGTAATTGGCATATTTGATAATATATAAAGAATTAAACGGACTTACCGAAGTATTTGTTGCTGCTCCTGCGACGATTTGTTTAATTTCCTTTGCCTTCCCTGTTAGTTTGCATCCATTTATTCTTTCTGCTTCCTCCATTGCCGTTATGCTCCGAATTTGCGATTTTCATTTAGTTTTAATTTTCACTTAGATTTCCATTTTGATTGACTGACTGATTCGTGATCACAGTCGGTCTGACTGATTGATGTACAGACGCATTCCAAATTAAATTTATCCTACACTTCTCCCGATGGAGAGAGTAACTGATTGACTAACTTTGGGACTCACTGAATAACTGATTGACTGACTGACTGAATAATGAGCACGGTCAGTCTGACCAACTGATGTACAGATTCTTTCAAAATGAAATTTACTATGCACTTGGAATATCCATTAAAAAATATGCTTATGTTAGTAGTTGATTGACTGATTGATGGACTGATTGATGAACAGACAGACAGACAGATAGACAGACGATATACAGACTGATAGACGGACTGATTGACTGACTGGCCGATCCCTAAATATAATTGTATAAACAGTTTTTATGATTGACGTACAGACGCATTCGAAATGCGATTTATCATGTTTGTATAAGGAATATCATCAATTCAAAGCATTAAATATAAAGAATTTTCACAAATTGGAAAATAGATCTTAAAACATAAAGAATATGCTTCAACCGGGCAATAAATTCCATTTCAAGATAATATTTGTCATACAATTGGCATATATAGTAGATAATATATAAAGAAATAAATGGACTTACCGACATATTTGTTGTTGCTCTTGCGGTGCTATGTTTTGTGTTTTTCTTTTCCAGCCCTGGTGGCTTGTTGAACACATTTTTTGTCATATTTTTGATTCCTCCATTGATGGATGCTCATTTAAATTTTAGTTTTCATATTCATTTAGATATCCATTTTGATTGATTGACTGATACGTGATCATAGTCATTGATTGATTAATTGATTGATTGATTGATTAAGCGATTGATTGATTGATTAAGCGATTGATTGATGCACTGATAAAGCCTGCAAATGGTTATGTAAAAAAAAACAACAATTTAGAGCTTTAAATAAAAAGTCATGGTTATGATTGCACTGATTATATAAAGTCAGAAAATGGGAAAAATTGGCATATATGATAATATTTAAGGAAATAAAAGGCTTTACCTTTCTTTATTTCATTTTCCAGCCCTGGTTGCTTGTGTTAGGCTTTTTTTTATATATTTCTGCTTTTTCCGTTGCTCCGACTTTGAGATTTTCATTTTAGTTTTCATTTTTATTTAGATTTCCATTTTGATTGACTGACTGATTGATGTACAGACGCATTCAAAATTAAATTTATCCTACACTTGGAATAACTTTATGCAATTATATTAAAGTGTTTCTCCTGACCAAGAGAATACCTGATTGACCAACTTTGGGACTCACTGATAAACTGATTGACTGACTGACTGACAGTCTGACCAACTGATGTACAGATTCTTTCAAAATGAAATGTACTACGCACTAGGAATATCCATATAAAATATGCTTATGTTTTTAGTTGATTGATTGATTGATGGACTGATTGATAGACAGACAGACAGATAGACAGACGATATACAGACTGATAAACGGACTGATTGACTGACTGCCTGATCCTTAAATATAATTGTATAAACAGTTTTTATGATTGATGTACAGACGCATTCGAAATGCGACATATCGTGTTTTTATAGGGAATATCATCAATTCAAAGCATTAAATATAAAGAATTTTCACAAATTGGAAAATAGATCTTAAAACATAAAGAATATGCTTCAACCGGGCAATAAATTCCATTTCAAGATAATATTTGTCATACAATTGTCATATATAGTAGATAATATATAAAGAAATAAATGGACTTACCGACATATTTGTTGTTGCTCTTGCGGTGCTATGTTTTGTGTTTTTCTTTTCCAGCCCTGGTGGCTTGTTGAACACATTTTTTGTCATATTTTTGATTCCTCCATTGACGTTATGCTCATTTAAATATTAGTTTTCATATTCATTTAGATATCCATTTTGATTGACTGACTGATACGTGATCACAGTCATTGATTGATTAATTGATTGATTGATTGATTAAGCGATTGATTGATTGATTAAGCGATTGATTGATGCACTGATAAAGCCTGCAAATGGTTATGTAAAAAAAAACAACAATTTAGAGCTTTAAATAAAAAGTCATGGTTATGATTGCACTGATTATATAAAGTCAGAAAATGGGAAAAATTGGCATATATGATAATATTTAAGGAAATAAAAGGCTTTACCTTTCTTTATTTCATTTTCCAGCCCTGGTTGCTTGTGTTAGGCTTTTTTTTATATATTTCTGCTTTTTCCATTGCTCCGACTTTGAGATTTTCATTTTAGTTTTCATTTCTATTTAGATTTCCATTTTGATTGACTGACTGATTGATGTACAGACGCATTCCAAATTAAATTTATCCTACACTTGGAATAACTTTATGCAATTATATTAAAGTGTTTCTCCTGACCAAGAGAATAACTGATTGACCAACTTTGGGATTGACTTACTTTGGGACTCACTGATTAACTGATTGACTGATTGACTGAATAATGAGCACGGTCAGTCCGACCAACTGATGTACAGATTCTTTCAAAATGAAATTTACTATGCACTTGGAATATCCATTAAAAAATATGCTTATGTTAGTAGTTGATGGACTGATTGATAGACAGACAGACAGACAGACAGACAGATAGACAGACGATATACAGACTGATAGACGGACTGATTGACTGACTGGCCGATCCCTAAATATAATTGTATAAACAGTTTTTATGATTGACGTACAGACGCATTCGAAATGCGATTTATCATGTTTGTATCAATTCAAAGCATTAAATATAAAGAATTTGCACAAATTGGAAAATAGATCTTAAAACATAAAGAAAATGCTTCAACCGGGCAATAAATTCCATTTCAATATAATATTTGTCATACAATTGTCAATATATAAAGAAATAAATGGACTTACCGACATATTTGTTGTTGCTCTTGCAGTGCTATGTTTTGTGTTTTTCTTTTCCAGCCCTGGTGGCTTGTTGAACACATTTTTTGTCATATTTTTGATTCCTCCATTGACGTTATGCTCATTTAAATATTAGTTTTCATATTCATTTAGATATCCATTTTGATTGACTGACTGATACGTGATCATAGTCATTGATTGATTAATTGATTGATTGATTGATTAAGCGATTGATTGATGCACTGATAAAGCCTGCAAATGGTTAAATTTAGAGCTTTAAATAAAAAGTCTTGGTTATGATTGCACTGATTATATAAAGTCAGAAAATGTGAAAAATTGGCATATATGATAATATTTAAGGAAATAAAAGGCTTTACCTTTCTTTATTTCATTTTCCAGCCCTGGTTGCTTGTGTTAGGCTTTTTTTTATATATTTCTGCTTTTTCCATTGCTCCGACTTTGAGATTTTCATTTAAGTTTTCATTTTCATTTAGATTTCCATTTTGATTGACTGACTGATACGTGATCAGAGTCAGTGTAACTGATTGATTGATTGATTATGCGACTGATTGATGCACTTATTAGCTTTAGGTGAATCTTTGACTTATTTATCGATTGATTAAGTGACTTATAATTAAATAGATTTAACCCCAAGATATAGGTAGCTGCTGTTTTCACGGTCTTTACATTTGTAGATGTAACACATGTTTTTATATGATTATAAAAAGTTGGAACAAAGCCGGCACAGCCGGGTAATAAATTCCATTTCAATATTAAATTTGCATAAATGAATATATAAAAAAGAATAAACGGACTTACCTGCGTATTTGTTGCTGCTCAAAAGCAAGCGACGCTTTGTTTAATTTCTTTTGCCAGCCCTGGTGGCTTTTTTCAGTTTTTTTTTTTTTGTTTTCTTTCTGCTTTTTCCATTGCCGTTATGCTCCGTCCGAGTGCTCAATAAGGTCAATGGGCAGACTTTGGATTTTCATTTTAGTTTTCATTTTCATTTAGATTTCCATTTTGATGTTCATCATTTGCATTTTCATTTCGCTGTAGAGAAAATCAAACAAATTCCAGCAAAATTTTAATTGTTTTTCCCTGTCAACAGAGGCTTCTTTAATTGTATGTGTGTGGGTGTATGTGCGTGTGCTTGTGTGTGTGTGGGTGTGTGTGTGTGTGTGTGTCTAATCAGCATTGCTACGCACACACATTCAGCATATTTCACACATCGTGGAAGCAGTCGACAGAGCCGCGTCATAAGAATAATGTGCGACACGTTCGAGCATAAACCGAATTAAGTATACGCCACGTTTGCCAGCCAGTCAGCCAGTAGGAGCAGAAACAGGAGCAGGGAGCAGGAGCGGCAACTGAATGGACGCGTGGCCACAAAAACCAACTGCATACACACACACACACACACACACACACACATTCGCACACATTCGCACACTCGCTTACAAATATTCACAGGGACAAGCAAACACTCGCATTTTTATGCGTTGTAGCAGCTCCAAAGTGCCAGCCAAAAAGATGCGCACACACACGCACACACATACACTCTCGTACACACACACACACACACACATACAGAGCTCAACTTGCAGAAACTCTACGCGCCCTTTGGCAGCATGTGCTAAATATATATGCATACAAAAATATATATACATGTGTGTGTGTGTGTGTGTGTGTGTGTGTTTGTGTGTCTATATATATATATACCCCGTACACTCTGCGAAAATTAGAGCATAATTGGCATAGACTTCAACAAAATAAAGTATATTTTAAGTTAGCAAATGATCCATTTATCAGACTTGATAATATTCACATTCACAAAAGATCTGAGCAGAACAAGAAGGAAACCTGGAAGACAGAGAGCTTACGGGCTTGCAAATATACCAGGATATAACATAGAGTTCTACATCATATACAACATATACATTAAAAGAAACTAAGTGCATTTTGAACTTGCAAATGCTTCATTTTGTCAAAATTTATAAACTTCACATGAATAAAGTATCTGAAAGAACAAGAATGAGGTATATTTTTTTAACATGGAAACGATACATTTATAAACTTTGATAACCTTCTCTTGGATCAAAAATCTAATATGAACAAGAAGGATACCTGTAAGACAAAGTTTACGTTTCCAGGAGTTATTCAAGACGCGTAACTGTTGAGTCTCGTCAAGAAACCCCAAACAAAGTCCTCTATATAACATTATTTACGAGCGATTCTTCCCATAGAGCCTTAAGATATAGTACTCCGATATGGGCAAGACTTTGCTCAGATAGAACTCGCATAGGTCAAATTTTGTTGAGAACACTTGAAAAACAGAAAAGTTTTCCTCATAAGAAACGGATCCTTTCAACCGATCGAACCATGTTTATTTCGAGCAACTTTTTATTACTTGCTTTGAGCACAAGAAATGTGCTACCCATTTTCGCTGAGTGTACGTGAGTGTGGCAAAAAGAAAAGAAAGGGGGCAAAAAGAAAAGGCTAACGCCGCGGCGACGTCTAAGTGAATTTGCCTGAGCCTGACGCCTATCCTCGCCCGGCATTGCCTTAGGTCAGGCACGGGCACGGACATTGGGCAAAGGACTCTGCAGCCGGCGCAGCAGCAGCTCCTGCGAGGGCTGCTGCTGCTGCTGCGTGGGAGCTGCATGAAATTTGCATTAATTTGGGCGCACGCAATAAAAACCAAATTATTTCGAATTTTCAAATAAATCACAAATTTTTGACCAACATTCGGCAGCTGTAACAACAACAACAACCGCTGCTGCTGGCAGCGACGCCAACAGCGACGCCGACGTCTGTCATCGTGGCCATTGCCGAGTTCAGTGTGTCAATAGCTTCGGCTGCTGAGCGTCGGCCGAGCGCAGCCGAGCGTCGGTCGAACGACGGCCGCAGAGCGCGGCTGCTGACTAAAGCGCGCGCTTGAGCACTGAGTCGAGTGCTTTGCAAAAAGCTCAAGAGTAAATTGAGTGGCCGGCGTTGAGTGCAACTCGCGGCCGAATGAGTGGCAACGCCACTTTGCCACGCAGCGGCTAAATGAGTGGCAACGTTGCACAGCTGCGCCACTTTGCCACGCAGCGGCTGGCAGACAGTCACTTGGGTTTGCGACTCGACTAAGCTCGCTACGCGCAGCTTTTCACCCCATTTTTTTTTTTGCTTTGTTCGAAAAGAATATTGTTTGCTTAGCTGCCAAAGGATTTGCAACTTAAAGGAATTTACATACATTAGGCCCAGGAGCAGGGGTAGTTTGTTTTGTTAGCCAGCTTCGAAGGGCAAAGGCAGGCAATTCAAATCCTTTTACTTCCGCTCTAAGCAAAACAACGATAAGACGCAGGCCCCAGACAGATGCGGCTGATAGCAAAGATTCACACCCAGTGCCCAGTCCCCAGCCCTAACCCCATTCCAAAACCCATCAGCTAAGAGGCGTGTGAGATGCGTTTAAAAAAAATATGATTACATATTGTACTATATATTGTGTATTGTATATTATGCATGACGGGTCTGTTGCAGGAAAAGGGTTGACAGTTTACAATCCCCCCTTTCCGCAGCCCCCCCTTCCATTTGAGGTACACAAAGCAGACACTTTTAAGGCAATCAGCGCCCGCAGGCTCAGTATAGACAGCAGCAACAGCAGCTGGTTGTGTGTGCTGCCCGACTTGGAGATACCCTTTAAATAACTAAATAAATATTTAGATATATTCCAATTTCATAGAAATTCTGAGAACTGACATATTCTAATGTGTGTACGTCCCAAAAAAACATGAACATTGCTCTTCAATGCTTTTAAGAACTGGACAACTATCCAAAGAGTGAAATATTATCAATCTAAAGTAAAGTAAACGAGTCAATATGCCAAGCTAACTCTTATAATAAATCTTATACAAGAGTCAAACTAACTCTTATATTATCTCTTATACAAGTGCCAAACTAACTATTGTAATAAATTACATCACTTCTAAACTCTTATAATCAACCCCTGTATTATACAAGAGTCAAAGGAGCTCTTATAATCTCTTATAATCAATCTCTGCTCAACTTTACGACTCTTATAATCTTTGAGTTGCTTTTAAAGTCAAAGTTAGGTAAGTTAGTTTGGGCATTTCTTCATTATAAAAGGTTTTTTTGTTTTAACAGAAAATAATCTCTACTATCACACAATATTTTCTACTTTTCATAAAATATTATCCAAAGTTTACAAAAGTTATCTGAATTTTAGGAAATATTTCCGAGTGTAGTCCCTCGCTCTTTCGGATATTTGCACCCAAACAATATACCCCACACTTGTAATGTGTACAGGGTATTTTAAAGGCAGCAACAACGAGCGCGGCTCAACAACAATAGCGGCATTCAATTTTTAATATTTGCCTTGCAAATTTAGCATAAAATGCATTTGTTGTCTGCATGCGACCGCCTCCACAGTCACGCCCACATCGGAAGGGATAGCGATAGACGGCGACAAGCACACGAAACTGGCTACAGGAAACGGTCGCGGCACGGCGAGGGCGAGGGGTTGGATCCTAGCACGGAGAAAAGCGGGGAAAGTGAATGGGCAAAAATGGGAAAATAAAGAGCGCGGGCAATGTCAACACATGGAAATTGCAAGGACAACGGGCAAAAACTAGCATCGAGCCAGGTGAAACCTAGGAAGACACTTACCTGCTGGGGAGAGGGGCAGTGGAAGATTGTGGGGCAGGGGCAGCTGCAACAGCGGAAGCAATAAATTGGTTAGGTAAAAAGCTTGTCCTAGACGTAGACACATGGGCAAAAAAAAAACCCAGCACGCGAGACACGACAGTAATTTGTGCACGAAGCGGGAATGGGAAGGGAGCGGGAACTGGGAACTGTGGACGTGGTTCGTCCGTATCATGCGAAGTGAATGCAGTTCCTTTGAAGCACATTCAGGTATCCATAAAGGTATTTGCTCATGCGGTCGAGAATTAATAGAAAGGCGGGCAGAAAGTGGCAGCCGACAGGGAAAACAACAACAATTAGTGCTCAAATTTAAGAGGCAGCCAAAGCAGTTACCAGGCCTGGTTACAGTTATGTCTGCGAGAATTAACCATATCCATGTGCATATATACATATATATATATATGTAGGTAGGGGATGGATACAAGGAACCAGACTAGAGCTAACTTCAGACAGTCGAGAACTGAGATACCCTTGAATACGAGGTTACGCACAAAGAGAATAGGGTTGGGAACTTGGGTGTATGTGGAAATTCGAATAAATGGTAAATTTTGACCCATGTATATATACGAATCCGAGGGCTAAGATTTTGACATGAATTTCGACCAAAAAATGTGTGGTCAGATTTGAATGCCAGATTATTTAAGAGGAAAAACCATGAACAAAAAGCCAAAAGTTATGGGGGTGGGAAATTTAGACCCATGTCTATATACGAATCTTGGGGTAAGATTTGGACATGAATTCCGACTAAAAAATCGGTGTTCAGATTTGAATGCCAGATTAATCTAGAGGGAAAACTATGAAGAAAAAGCTAAACTTCATGAAAATCGGTTGAGTTTTGACCGAGTTATGGGGGTGGGAAATTTTGACCCATGTCTACATACGAATCTTGGGGTAAGATTTGGACATGAATTTCGACTAAAAAATCGGTGTTCAGATTTGAATGCCAGATTAATCTAGAGGGAAAACTATGAAGAAAAAGCTAAACTTCATGAAAATCGGTTGAGTTTTGACCGAGTTATGGGGGTGGGAAATTTTGACCCATGTCTATATACGAATCTTGGGGTAAGATTTGGACATGAATTCCGACTAAAAAATCGGTGTTCAGATTTGAATGCCAGATTAATCTAGAGGCAAAACTATGAAGAAAAAGCCAAACTTCATGAAAATCGGTTGAGTTTTGAACGAGTTATGGGGGTGGGAAATTTTGACCCATGTCTATATACGAATCTTGGGGTAAGTTTTGGACATGAATTCCGACTAAAAAATCGGTGTTCAGATTTGAATGCCAGATTAATCTAGAGGGAAAACTATGAAGAAAAAGCCAAACTTCATGAAAATCGGTTGAGTTTTGAACGAGTTATGGGGGTGGGAAATTTTGACCCATGTCTATATACGAATCTTGGGGTAAGATTTGGACATGAATTCCGACTAAAAAATCGGTGTTCAGATTTGAATGCCAGATTAATCTAGGGGGAAAACTATGAAGAAAAAGCCAAACTTCATGAAAATCGGTTGAGTTTTGACCGAGTTATGGGGGTGGGAAATTTAGACCCATGTCTATACACGAATCTTAGGGTAAGATTTGGACATGAATTCCGACTAAAAAACCGGTGTTCAGATTTGAATGCCAGATTAATCTAGAGGGAAAACTATGAAGAAAAAGCCAAACTTCATGAAAATCGGTTGAGTTTTGACCGAGTTATGGGGGTGGGACATTTTGACCCATGTCTATATACGAATCTTGGGGTAAGATTTGGACATGAATTCCGACTAAAAAATCGGTGTTCAGATTTGAATGCCAGATTAATCTAGGGGGAAAACTATGAAGAAAAAGCCAAACTTCATGAAAATCGGTTGAGTTTTGACCGAGTTATGGGGGTGGGAAATTTAGACCCATGTCTATATACGAATCTTGGGGTAAGATTTGGACATGAATTCCGACTAAAAAATCGGTGTTCAGATTTGAATGCCAGATTAATCTAGAGGGAAAACTATGAAGAAAAAGCCAAACTTCATGAAAATCGGTTGAGTTTTTACCGAGTTATGGGGGTGGGAAATTTAGACCCATGTTTATACACGAATCTTGGGGTAAAATTTGGACATGAATTCCGACTAAAAAATCGGTGTTCAGATTTGAACGCCAGATTAATCTAGAGGGAAAACTATGAAGAAAAAGCCAAACTTCATGAAAATCGGTTGAGTTTTGACCGAGTTATGGGGGTGGGACATTTTGACCCATGTCTATATACGAATCTTGGGGTAAGATTTGGACATGAATTCCGACTAAAAAATCGGTGTTCAGATTTGAATGCCAGATTAATCTAGAGGGAAAACTATGAAGAAAAAGCCAAACTTCATGAAAATCGGTTGAGTTTTGAACGAGTTATGGGGGTGGGAAATTTTGACCCATGTCTATATACGAATCTTGGGGTAAGATTTGGACATGAATTCCGACTAAAAAATCGGTGTTCAGATATGAATGCCAGATTAATCTAGAGGGAAAACCATGAAGAAAAAGCCAAACTTCATGAAAATCGGTTGAGTTTTGACCGAGTTATGGGGGTGGGAAATTTTGACCCATGTCCATATACGAATCTTGGGGTAAGATTTTGACATGAATTTCGACCAAAAAATGTGTGGTCAGATTTGAATGCCAGATTATTTAAGAGGAAAAACCATGAACAAAAAGCCAATTCTCGTGAAAATCGGTTGAGTTTTGACCGAGTTATGGGGGGTGGGAAATTTTGACCCATGTCTATATACGAATCTTGGGGTAAGATTTGGACATGAATTCCGACTAAAAAATCGGTGTTCAGATTTGAATGCCAGATTAATCTAGAGGGAAAACTATGAAGAAAAAGCCAAACTTCATGAAAATCGGTTGAGTTTTGAACGAGTTATGGGGGTGGGAAATTTTGACCCATGTCTATATACGAATCTTGGGGTAAGATTTGGACATGAATTCCGACTAAAAAATCGGTGTTCAGATTTGAATGCCAGATTAATCTAGAGGGAAAACTATGAAGAAAAAGCCAAACTTCATGAAAATCGGTTGAGTTTTGAACGAGTTATGGGGGTGGGAAATTTTGACCCATGTCTATATACGAATCTTGGGGTAAGATTTGGACATGAATTCCGACTAAAAAATCGGTGTTCAGATTTGAATGCCAGATTAATCTAGGGGGAAAACTATGAAGAAAAAGCCAAACTTCATGAAAATCGGTTGAGTTTTGACCGAGTTATGGGGGTGGGAAATTTAGACCCATGTCTATACACGAATCTTGGGGTAAGATTTGGACATGAATTCCGACTAAAAAATCGGTGTTCAGATTTGAATGCCAGATTAATCTAGGGGGAAAACTATGAAGAAAAAGCCAAACTTCATGAAAATCGGTTGAGTTTTGACCGAGTTATGGGGGTGGGAAATTTTGACCCATGTCTATATACGAATCTTGGGGTAAGATTTGGACATGAATTCCGACTAAAAAATCGGTGTTCAGATTTGAATGCCAGATTAATCTAGAGGCAAAACTATGAAGAAAAAGCCAAACTTCATGAAAATCGGTTGAGTTTTGAACGAGTTATGGGGGTGGGAAATTTTGACCCATGTCTATATACGAATCTTGGGGTAAGATTTGGACATGAATTCCGACTAAAAAATCGGTGTTCAGATTTGAAGGCCAGATTAATCTAGAGGGAAAACCATGAAGAAAAAGCCAAACTCCATGAAAATCGGTTGAGTTTTGACCGAGTTATGGGGGTGGGACATTTTGACCCATGTCTATATACGAATCTTGGGGTAAGATTTGGACATGAATTCCGACTAAAAAATCGGTGTTCAGATTTGAATGCCAGATTAATCTAGAGGAAAAACCATGGACAAAAAGCCAATCCTCGTGAACATCGGTTGAGTTTTGAACGAGTTATGGTGTGTGGAATATTTCGACCTGATTCTATATAGGATAGCGGGTAAGCCCCGGCTTTGCCCTTGACACGTGTAAAACACAAAGCCTTAAAAGCTATTTAGACATCGAGATGCTACAAAAAATATATATATATATATACTCTCCCACAATATACCGTATTTCATGGTGCAAAAATGTTCGATACTTACACAAATAACTCAAATTTTCCAACCTCCAGCCGGATTATTCCTGATGGAGTACAATGAATAGATGTAGTTGTTCAATTTGATGAGTTATATGCGAAGTTTGTCGAATTGGTGGATTTTGTTGAGATAAATAAAAAACAGTTTTTGATATATTTCCTATGGGTTATGGATGATGCATGATATGGTGATCCGATGTAGATGAGATGTTGGTTTTAATTTTTGCAGCATAAAAAAGTTTTCAAAACACCAAAGTTTCTTTTAACAATTCCAATTCTAGGTTTTATGACTGCAACTGCAAAAATAAAAGAAATCTATGTAGAGTATTTTCTAGATAGGTTTAAAGCTAAGTAAATCGTTTGCAAGAACACAGCAGACAGAGTATCGGACATGGCCATATAAATCAAATATTGATATTGAACAGGAATATAATATATATTCATATCTGATGGAAACGGAGGGTATTAAACAGGGCTGCAAGACTGGGTTTAAGCCGAACAGCTTCGAGCCAAACCTGGCTTTAAGACTTGGGAAATTGGAATTTCTAAAAAGAAAGCTGTGAACAGTTAGCAAAACCTGGCTTTAAGAATGTGTGAAAATTGAAATTTCAAAGCAGAAAGCTGGTTCGAATCGTATTGCAGCCCTGGCATTAAACGGATGCCCTGTCGAATAACTAACTAACTTGAGGATTTCTTTACTTTTGCAGTTATTTGTCGGGCGCATTTAATCGACGTGAACCTTCTTAATGGCCACGCTGGTTATCTCCGCCTCCTTGAGCTGCTCGTCCGTGGTGGAATTATAGATATGCTTCAAGTACAAATTGAAATAGTCGGTATAGTTCATCGGTGTGGAAATGCGATGTGTGCGCACCGGAAGCCGCGGCGACAGCGACAACATGCTCGCCCATTGGCCATCGCAGAGATCGTCATATCGCAGCAGGCCCACCTCGTGCCCGCCCAGATCTCCGGGGCCGCGGCACATCGGCTGCTGGCCATCCCAGAGCTTCACAACAAATTCCCGAATCCAGCGCGCCAAATACAAAGCCCGGCAGTCGCAGTGCCAAGGATTCTTGTCCAGCTTGACGGCGACCAGTTGGTTCAGACCGTGCAAAGCGCCATGCGGCAGATACATCAGCTTGTTGGAGTCGATGCGGCTAATGGGGAAAAGTAGGAAGAAAGTAGGCAAAAGTAGGATGAGCTTCCTTTGGCTTGGGGAAAGTTTCTTCAACTCACAGTTTCTCCAGCTGGGTGAGCGGCTCGAAGGCGCGCGCATCGAAGTGCTTGAGTATGTTGTTGTTGAGCATCAGGATTTTGAGGCTGTCGAGGCCCTTAAAGTCGTTGGCCTCCAGCGTGGTCAGGTTGTTCGAGAAGAGCGTCAGCCGGGTGAGTGCGCCGACCCGCAGGAACAGATCACCCGGTATGCTGGACAAGGAGTTCTGGCCGAGCAGCAGCTCATTTAGGTTTTTCAGCTCCGCAAAGGCTTGTCCATCGATCTGCAAGGAGAGAAACGAGTTGAGTTCATGTTAACCAAGTCCAAGATACCCTAGAAGGCAACTCACGTGGCTGATGCGATTCATGGTGAGGTCCAGGGTGATCAGGTTGACGAGATTATTGAATGTCGTGGCCGATATGGAGCTAATGCGATTGTTGTACAGATTCAAGGTGCGCAGACTCTTCAGGCCCTCAAAGAAGTCGTCTTCGATCTTGGCTAAAAGGAGTTTCAGATTATTTAAATTGAGATCAATAAAAAGGATCTAAAGCCTTACCAATTTGATTCCAGCCAAAGTCAAGGGCCTCGAGCTTGGTCTGGTATCGCATGCTGCCCGAGACGAGCTGCTCGATCCGGTTGCGCGACATGTCCAGCTCCTCGAGCATCAGCTGATCGCGCAGCAGGTTGGGCGGAAAGTTCTTGATCTGATTGTCGCACAAATTGATCACAGTCAAGCGTTGGGCATGATAGAAAAGCGATTCGGGCAGCAGCGAAATCTCGTTCTTGTGCAGATCGAGCAGATTCAGATTGCGCAGCTTCCAGAAGGTGCGCGCATCAATGTCCTCCAGCTGATTGTTCTGGATGCGACTGCAAAGGGAGAGGGAGACTCTCTTGGAATAAATCTCAAATGGATGGGGGCTTTATACTCACAGCTGCAGCAGACTGTCCAGATCCCGGAACAGATCGAAGGGCAGAAAGTCGAGCAGATTGTTCGATATGTCCAGCTCCTTGAGCAGCGTCAGCCCACGGAACGTGTCCTTGTGCAGCGTGGAGAGCACGTTGCGGGAGAGATCGATCGCAACCATATTCATGGGTATCACCTGGCTGACGGGCACGGTCTTGAGGTTCGTGTTCCAACAGGTGAAGCTCTTGGTGTCCGGATTGCAGCGACAGACACCGGACGTGCAATGGTTCCACTCGAGCTCGCTGCCGCTGGCCAAATGCCAAACGGGCTGCTCCACGGAGCGCAGCCGGCTCTCGATCTGCCGCACGCGCTTATCGAACTCGGCCGGATTAAACATGGCGCCAACTTCTCCGGCTGGTTCCCTGCCGGCGCTCGTCCTGCGTTTGGCTGTCTCCACAGGCGCCGCAGCCATCAGTGTGCTGAGCGTTCCATTGGGCAGCGCCTTGATCAGCATCAGCAGCTGCGTAATGATCCGCAGTGTCTCGCACGCATTCAGCGTGCAGTTGCGCGTGCCCGCCGAGAGCAGGGGCTGCAGATACCGCTGCCGGAACTCGTCCAGGGTCTGGCTCTCCGAGTGCGCCTCCAGCGTGAGGATCAGCAGCAGCCAGGTCCATGGGAATATCCAAATGAGCGAGCGCGACATGACATCCGACTATAGACTCCCTCGCGCGCTGCTTGAGCCTATTTATAGGCTCCCTTCAGCAGCTGCATAATTCGCGCAATTTGAGAAAATTTGCATTTTTTCTTTGCAGCAATTACCTTAAGTAGTTCAGAAAACCAGATGGGAACCCAGCTGAGCCGAAATACATGTGGCATATGCTCGCTTTTGCTGGCACTCTCCATTTCTTGCTTTTCCCACAACTATTATCATTTACTTAATATATTTATAAGATATCAGCATATAGTTATATGGCAATTACTTAAACAAAAGCAAGATTAAGGGTTCAGATCTTCAGCTGGTGTCTGCATTTATACACGAGACTGGGATTAGAACCAGCAACCTTACTTTTAGTTCAGTATACATATAACTTTTATATCTGTATCTATATTTCTAAGTCTATATCTATATCTATATCTGTATCTATATTTCTAAGTCTATATCTATATCTATATCTATATCTATATCTATATCTATATCTATATCTATATCTATATCTATATCTATATCTATATCTATATCTATATCTATATCTATATCTATATCTATATCTATATCTATATCTATATCTATATCTATATCTGTATCTATATCTATATCTATATCTATATCTATATCTATATCTATATCTATATCTATATCTATATCTATATCTATATCTATATCTATATCTATATCTATATCTATATCTATATCTATATCTACTTAGAAGAATAATTAAGCTTAATTGAGCAATAAAATAACCCTATCTATCAAAAAAGTTAGGGTATTACAAATTCGCTCTACTCAATTAAATTTTCAAGCACAATCGGAAAACGGAAATACGCTTGTCTTGGATTAACAAGACCCAGAAAAATACTGATTCGTTTGCATACAGACAGATAGACTTATCTACATAGAATCAATACTGATTATATATATATATATATATATATATATTTATATATATATATATTTATATATATATATATATATTTATATTTATATATATATATATATATATTTATATTTATATATATATATATTTATATTTATATATATATATATATATATTTATATTTATATATATATATATATTTATATTTATATATATATATTTATATTTATATATATATATATATATATATATAGGTAGTTAGTTTTGGGCACAGTTCGCCGAACATAAACTTAAAATTATTTATTACATTAACATGCAACAACGCCTGGCAAGAAGCTCAAGGCATGAGAATAATTTGCAATTATATAAATTAAATTTTTAAATTTCAACATAAATATGCAGTGTTGTTTAAATGCTTGTTATATCTATTCAGGAATTTGTCAACACTTGTTGGTAATATTTAACAGCGCCATCCGTTAACGAGTTGTCCTAACCACAAGTTGTACCTATTATTGAATCCAGACACGTTTTCTTAAATCCCTTTATACAATTGTTACACGTATTTACGCTACTCCCATTATTTTCCTTTGGTTGCATAACAAGATAGCTATATAGATGACGCTGTGAATTTGGCGGCGAATTCCTTGTGGCGCCGCCATTATACAACTGTTACACGTATTTAATACTCCCATTATTGTCCTTGGGTGCATAATCAAAAATAAACTCAATAGATGACGCTGTGAATTTGGGGGCGAATACGTTGTGGCGCCACCTGGACGTGCAACCAAAAGTTGCCACAAGCTGCGCTAGCTGGCGCCAGTTTTTTTTTACATGTACTCGTAATGTGCCATCTACATGCAGTGATATTGTGTGTTACTGGAGGCGAAGGCCAACTCCATAGGCTTGACGCACAGGAGATCCGCGATCCGTTTGAACTTGGCCAGCAGAACGTTGGGGAAGGGCAGCGCACCGAGGTCGTCCACGTAGTACATGTGCTGCTTCTCCGGCTGGCCGGCCATACGGACGGGCATGGCCTCGTCCAAGGGGCTGGAGGTCTCGATGCAGCGTCGAAAGTCGTCGAGACGTTCGTGAAAGTCTGGCACAAAGACGCACGGATCCAGGGCGAGCATGACCAGGCCCAGATTGGGATTGCAGCCGACCTGGCACTCCGACCACCAGCGCGGCACACGCGTCGCATAGTTAGCGCCGGACATGACGCCGCACAGCACATCAATCATGGCCGCCAGGCAGTAGCCCTTGTTGCCGCCTGCCGGATACAGGCGCTGGGCGCGCAGCGCCTGGCTAGGGAAGCAGGTGGGCAGCCCGGACTCATCCGCCGCCCAAGTTTTCGGTATAAACTCGTTCTTCATGTACGCCCACTCCACAGCGCCGATCTCCTTCATCGTGACGGCCATGTCCAGCATGAAATGCGAATGGGTTGCATCGGCGCCAAAGGCCAGGCAATTGGCTCCGAGGCTGGCGACCTGGGCGCCCGGCGCCATCAACATGGGCGCAGCATTCGACAAAACCAGGCTAATATAGCCCTTGGCCATGGCCCGGAACGCATACCAAGCGGCCATGCCGATGTGATGCGAACGCTTGGCCACCACGAAACCGATGCCCGATTTGCGCGCCTTCTCCACGGCCAGATCCATGCAATAGTTGCCCACAAAGACGCCCATGGCGCAGTTGCCATCCACATGCGCTGTGACCGGCGTTTCGCTGATTATCTCCGGATCCGCCGTGATGTCCACATAGCCCTGTTGCAGATCCCTCAGGTACATTTCCAGCCGATTGATGCCCGAGCCGTGCACACCCCGGTAATCCGCCGCGAGCAGAAAGTCGCTAATGGAACGCAGCTTCTCGAAGGGCACGCCCACCCGACGCAGGCAGTCATGTATGAAGCGTCGCGCCTCGGCCTCAATCACGAGCGAGGTATGCGTCACCTCGACGGGAGACTCCTGGGGCATGCGAACGCCTCCCAGTTGCCGCAGGCAACGCAGCCGCCAGGCGGAGCTCGCACGCAACAGCTGGCGACCGCATTTGCTCAACATGCTGGAATTTCTGGACAGGATTGCTCTACTGGTTGGGGTTGTTAGTTGTGTGTATACATATATATTTATTATTTTGGGATTGGGGGAAGTTTTCAAAACTGTCTATGGATTATACGATTATTTAAGTTTTGAATGTTGTTTATATGTGGAATACGGATATTTTAATTGAGGGCCGTGGACGTCAGAACGGCGACGCCGCGCTCATAGAAGCTGTGCGAATCTTGGCCAGCGGCCACAGCCAAATCGACGGTGAAGAGCAGTTCGGTGCGCGTCGAATTCAAGTAAACGGGCAAAGTTAGTTTGCTTACCCGTGGCTCCGATGAGATTCTGTAAAGGATTAGACATGAGTCAAGGCAGAGTTCGAGCTGGGGAAAATGAATACTCACTTGGCCCACTTGAGTATGGTGAGGGGCAGATCCATCATGATGGTGGACGCCAGCAGCAGCTCGTTGTTCTTGCACTGGGCGCCCTGCAGCTTCAGGCCGGTGACACCAAAGCTGCTGTCCTTTTGGTCGGTCTTCAAACCCGCATCCGTGATGGTCACGTCGAGGGTGAGTTCCTCCAGGGACCAGCTATTGGCCTGGGCCACACACTGCCTGGTTGCGGTGATGTATGCCTCCGGATTGAGCAGACCGCCCAGCCAGACGGGGAAGCCCTGCAGCTCCTTGGCGCCCGCTTGCGAGACCAACTGCGACACCTTCTGCAGCTGCTGGACGCGCATGCTAAAGTCCGTGATCCACTGGATGACGGTGCAACCGGCGGGCACGGTGTAGCGTTTCCAGCCTTTGGGTATGATGCCGCGCACCAGTTCGGAGAGCATGGAACGATGATGATTCGTTTGCTTCTTCTCGCCCTGGCAGATGAGCACCACATCCTGCAGATCTGAGATGACCGTCTGCAGCAGGCGGGCGCCGCTGGTCACCTCGCGCTCAAAGTACCGATACAGCGGATCCTTGATGTTCTCCACGGTGCGCTTGAGTACCTGCAAATTCTTGGGGAGCAGCTCCAGCCAGGCGGTGGCCGAGTTGTGCAGCGTCTTCATCCAGGACGGACGGCCGTCCTCGCTGCGTGCTACGGCCAGGGCCGACTGTTCGGACTGCTCCTCGACGCTGTAGGCTAGCTCGTCGTCATCCTCCAACTGCTGCATCTTCAACAGCTTGCTCACCAGATCCGTGCCGCGTGTCGTCAGCAGCACCTTCTCGGCATTGTTGGGCAGACCCAGCCAGGAGGGCGTTTGTCGATCGGTCAGGTTCTCGATCCACTTGAGGAAATGATCGCGCCGTGTGCCATCCGGCATGGTTATGTGCCGCAGGCCGCCCGAGGCGCCATCCACGTTCGCGACCAGGGCAAAGTCCGCCTCGAAGCTGCGTGCCGTGAACAGTTTCTTCAGGAAGGATTGCAGCAGGCGCTGATCGAAATCGTTGTCAATCTTGCCGCCGTAAATGGACTGCGAGAGCAGCGTGACCAGCGCATCCCAGGGCACCTTCTCGGGTGGCAAATTGGTGCGTCCCATGGCCGTGGTGTCGATCCAGGTGTCCAGAGTGTCGCAGGCGACGCGCAGATCCGACTCATTGAACTCGTACTTCTTGGCCCAGCCGAGGGGCACATAGCGCAGTCGCTCCTGGACGATGGCATGGAACCAGGCCAGCAGGAAATAGAGCCGGGCACGCTCGCTGGGCGTCTTCATCATGCGCGCTGCCGGCACTGTCGAAAAGGTGCGCAACAGATTGGCCCGGATGCCCGGCGGCGGCTCGAAGACGAAGATGCGGCCGGCGCGCAACAGATTGACGGGCACCTTGGGATTGATCTCCATAGTAAGGAACAGACGGAAACCGGAGTGCGGCTGCAGCGAGTGCATCTTCTTCTCCAGCTGCACGAGCCACTGCGGCGCCAGATGCACGTTTTTGAGCAGCACCCAGCGTCCTGTTTTGCAGGCCATATTGATGGCGCGTTCCGCCTGATTGAAGCCCTCCGCGGAGCCGATGGCAATGCTCGAGATTTGCTTGTTCTGCTCGGCGGCCAGATCATCCACACGACCGGACGCATCGAAGCCGGGCACGGAGCAGAGCAAGGCGGGCGTATTGCAGTTCAGCTGCTTGTCCACAACGGCCGTAAAGTCCAGCTCCTGCTCTGCATTCGGCATAAAGTCGACGCCCAGCACCGTATTGACCACATTGTGGGCGGCGGCAATAACGCGATCCGGCCGGAAGGCCTGTATGAGCAGCAGCTGATGCACCGAGCTGGATATGGCACTCAACGCCTTCGACTCGTCCCACAGCTGGGGCACACACTGCTCCGGGGAGCTCTGCTGCAGCCAGGCGCCCAGCTCCGGCATGGAGCGCACCTTCTCCACCAGCTTGCGGAAGATGGGCAGACGTGTGGCCAGACGATTGACGCCCTCGATTTGCTCCCCACTGAGTCCTTCGACGTGCGTCGGATTCGCCAGCAGGCCCTCGCGGCTGCGCAGGAAGAAATTGAACTCCGCATCCAGATTGGATTCTCCGGTGCCCTTCAGATGAATCTTGCACATGAGCAGCGCAAAGGTCAGGCGATCGTTGTGCAACATGCCGCGTGCCACGCGCTCGTAGCACACCTGGAACAGATCTCGTGTGACGATGCCCAGACGCTCCGAGTGATCGCTGCGACCCTCGAGCCGCGGATTATTGTACAGCACCGTCGAGAAAATGTCGAGGAACATCTTCAGCGAGTACTGGTACAGGAAGTGCACCTGATTCAAGCTGTCCATCGTGAAGTACATGTTGCTGCAGGCCACCGACAGCGGCAGATACTGTTGCGACACGGTTTCGATCTCTGCGATGACCTTGTCCGTCTCGTCGACCTTCTGGTTAATGTCGTAGGCCTCCTTCTTGAGCGTCTCCAGCGTTGTGATAACCGAATCGTCGTCCAGAATCTTGCCCTTGGCATCGTTCAGTGCCTGCAACAGACTCTTCTCCAGCTGGCGCAGACGCAAACGGAACTCGCCCTGCAGCTTCAACAGATCGGAGCGTTTCTCGTCAATGTCCGGACGCTCGGCCTTCAGCACCTGGTTCAGGCACTGCGATTGCAGCGAACTGCGCGTCACCGTGAAGTTAACGAACGTGACCCTCGAACAAATATCCGGCGGGAACTCAACTGTCGGGTCGCGTGTCGACAGGAAGATGACGAACGAGGGCGACAAATCGATATCCTGGTCGCCCAGCGTGATCAGCACACGGCCGCCAGTGCGACGAAGCTCGCGATTGAGCACGGGATTCAATATGGGATCATAGTTCTCGACATCTTGGACGAGCAGGGGATTGCCGAAACGCAGCGCCGACTCGAGGTTCTTGCGGAACGAATCGTCCAGGAAGGAGGTCTTCGTTATCTTCTTGCCCGCATACTCGTTCAACAGGAAGGTGGTCGCCTGGCCCGACGGATCAATGATTAGCGGATAACGATTGAAGCGCTTCAGCATGATGGCATTCTCGGTGCACAGATCGTCCGAGGGCAGGGCATTCGCCTGCCAACGCAGCCGCTCGTCCGGATTGGACAGATACTCGGTGCGCGCAATGTCCGCGCGATACTGTATGCTCGCCGACTGCAGATGCTGCGACCAGGTCGTGAACAGATTTAACCGATAATGCTGATCGAAATAGCCGCCGTAGGCGATGAAGGCGGCCGAGAGCAGGACATCGCCGACAATCGTGGACATTTGGGACTTGAATGTCTCGCTGGTGGACTCCCAGCGTTCGCGTTCGATATTCAAGCTCTTGAGCAGTGCGATCGAGCGATCGACCTTGGCCTGAACGTTCTCCAGATCTGTTTTAATGGCCTGCGCCTGCGAGATGAGCTGTGCGTACTCCTCCTTGTAGGCAGCAATGCTGCGCTCCAGCTGCTCGACCAGATCCTTTGTCTCCTTAGCGCTGTGCAAATTCACATCCGCCTGCTCCTCCAGCGAGCGCAGCTCCTCGCGCAGCGGCTCCACGCGCTTCAACATGTCCGCGTACTCGATCTACGATGGATGAGAAATTAGAATTTGAACGGGAACAGAAATTGAAGTGGAAACTTACCTGGGCAATGGCCCATTTAACCATGGGACCGCAGGCCATGCTGGCGCGATTGACCTTCTCAAAGTTGTAGTCCGGATTGCTCAAGTACTTGGACTTCATCTTCTCCCGGACCTCATCGCTGTGAAAGGCAGGAATTAAAGATTAATAAAGGGACCTTTAAAGTGTTGTCGGTTTATTTTGGTATGAACTGGGCAAGCAAAGCGTTTGGTTATTTGTGGATCAGCGCGAAAATTTAACCAAAACCAAAGAATACATGAAATTAAAGCCAATCAACCAGGTTTTGATTATGGATTACGGTTAAAAGCAAACACAACAAATAAAATATTTACAGACAACGCAGCTCGCTACGGGAAAGAACAAAATCTCATAACTAATAAAGAGGAGAATTTCTACGCTCCATAAAAAAAAAACAGAAGAGGATATCAAATCAGAACGAAAAGAAAAAGAGGAATAAATCTGTTTCATGCTTACGTTATGTTCTCGGTACCGAAGTTAGATACAATTGAATTAATGAAATTTTCACGCATTATCACGGCGCGTATCGATTTCCAATCGGTCGCATTCTCGCCCAGCAGCAGGCAAATCGATTCGAGTGCCAATTTCACCACGGACGGCGGATTCGCCATCGTTCGCACCTCAACGAGCTGCTGTTTGCGTATGGACTTCACGGCTGTGTGTTTGTTGTTTGATTGCGGTTTGGTTAACATGGAGGATCAGAATTATTATAAACGATAGCACACAACAAATGGCACTTAACTATATGTTATACTCTGTAGAATTAGCCTAACAATGTTATAATAACAAAGATTATTAACGATAATGCTCAAATATGGGCTATTCCAGGGTTTTGAGCTTGCATTTTTTATGGAAAAATCCAACAATCATGCGAATCAACTCAAGGGATTTGGCTTTCGAAGTAGGAAACAGAAGCATTCGACTTTTACTCTCGGATTTCCTGGCACCTTTTCTTTGTATATAAGACGGAAGAATTCTAGATGGAATAAGAAGTTATTGTTCTTATATATATATATCTATAAAAGCCATCACCTATACAAGACCAGACCGATCGGGCGTGTCCGCATAGGAGACACCCATAACCCACTTCGGAGTCAAGACTATATATCCCCAAAAATGAGATTTCTACAAATTTGGGGGGAACATGGGGATGTATCTAAAAAGTAGAATAATCTGGATCCGTGTAAGCTATACGAGAGAGAATTTGGTGTCTCTTGCTCTTCTTAGCATCGAGAAATCTAAATCTCTATCGATTTTTATCGATATCTTGGAAACAAAGTGAGTCATCGATAAAACTGTATCTTAAATTTTGGAGTCTCGATCTTAAAGTATCTGGGAGCGAGGTGTTAAACGGACGGAGGGAAAATGCGATTTCTATAATTTCGCAGGGACCGAGATGAGGTATCCAAAAATTGGGATAATCTGGATCTGTATAAGAGAGCTTAGTATCTAGCTCTTATAAGCACGATATCGATTTTAATTGATTTCTAGGAAACAATGCAAGTTATTGATGAAAATTTAGAGCCTAGATCTAAAGATCGATGCATTCGGACAGATGGACATAAATTAAATCTATCTTTGAGTTTTTATATATACTTTGTTGATTTTTCGATTTTAATCGTGGCGTAGCTCTGCCTGGAACTTCCCATATTAGAAATATGTTTGGGTATATTGCCTGCCTGACTTTAGTTTCCTGGTCACCACCTTGTTAAGGATTAGACAACGAATTCTTAACAGATCGGTCTTTAGTTTACAGCTATTCACATGATATAATTTACTTTAAGGTTTAAGGTTATGTATATAATATACCGTAAGTTAAGATATTTGCCAGTGCATTGCGTGTGCAGTGTGTGTGTGTGTGTGTAGGTATATGTGTGTAGATATACTAGTATATATTGCTGTTTAGTTATGTTATAGATATATATATATATATATATGTATATATATGATTGCGATCTGTACGATTTAGCCAATTAGTGTCACAACCTGAGATGATTTGAGGTTATGTTGAATGATGGGATATGATGGACATATATATATATAAATATATCTCTTATCAGATGATGATATGATGGATATATATGAATATATAGATATATATATATATCAGTTATCAGATGGTATATTATGGATATATCATGTGGGGTACATAGAAAGAGAGTTGCGTACGTGATCTTGTCAGTCTCCAAGTTAACAATCGACGATATGAAACTGTCTTTAACGAGTATGCCGCGTATGGCCTTCCAATCTGTGGCACTCTCATTGAGCAGCTCGCAGACCGATTCCAGCGCCAGTTTCACGACAGCCGGCGGATTTGCCATCGAACGCACCTCGGCCAGGTGTTTCTTTTTAATCGAGCTAACGGCTAACGATTGTGCGTGGTGTGTGTGTAAGTGTGTTTGTATGTTGGTGTGTGTGGGAGTATTGAATATATTATCACTCTTGTGTGAATTTACAGATAGATAAAATTAGAGCTAGACTTAGAGGATTCCTTTGAAACACGCCCCGAATAAATTTTCTTCTCACAAAAAACCGTTGATCACCATTGTCTACCCAATTAAATTTACATTTATCGATCGAAAGGTAAGCAAAAAGTTTGCATTCACCCGATTCTCCCCAATTGTCCCATGTTGTGACTGGATTTTGCCAAAACCCTAGATAATTTCCATTCAGTCAGTTAGTTGGTCGGGAAAAACTCACGTATGTTTATAGCTAACTAAAGTTAGAGCTAAACTTAGGTTCAACTAATACGTAGATAAAGTCTTACAGCGCCCCGACCCGCCCGAACCAATTGGCATCCGAAGAACTCACCTTGTTGCGCCTCAATGACGGCGGGCTCCACTTGGGCCAGATCGGCCATGACGTACTTGCGCTTCTCTTCGATCTTGACCGTTTGGTCCGCTAGCCGTATTTGTATCTCCTGCGATTGGATCTTCTTCTTCTCGGCCTCCTGCTGATCCTGGAACATTTGCTTCAGCTTAGCATTGGCCGCCTCGTTCTTGGCCTGCAGCTCCTGCTTCTTGACCGCCAGCGATTTTTGCATCTCTTCCACCTGCTCCACGGTCTCCGCAATCTTGTTGAGACCCACGTTCAAGTGCAGCTGCTGCTCCTCGAGATCGCTGCGCTTCTCATTGTACAGCTTGACAAAATGATGGATAAAGTCGAGATAATGACGCGGCGTCACCGCCATGGTGCGTCCGCCACGTTTAGCCAGCCGGGCGTTGGCCTGGTGCAGGGTCTGATGCACATAGACGCAACTGTTGATGACGGCATCGCGATGCGTCGGATTGGCGGGCACCAATGGACACACCGAGGGGAAGAAGTCCGGTGGCGACCAGTTGGGCTTCTCCAGATCCACACGCGTCGTGAACTCCTTGCCCACTTGGAACAAGGCCGAGTCCGACCAGTCACCGAACCAATTGAGCACACAGCGATTAAACAAGGCCGGCGATGTGGCCGCGCGATCCTTAAGGCCATCGGTCGATGGGTTCATGGTGAAGACAACGTGAAGATTGCGCATCACCTGCTGTGTGAACCACTTGTACAGCTCATCACTGGAGTCGAGCATCAGACCCTCGCGCTGGGCGCCCTCTTTGCATTGGGTCATCAGTGTGGTGTACTCGTCGCCCTCGAAAAGGCCGGGCACCTCGCCGTTGGCCAGCAGCGTGTTCATGCGCTCCAGGAAGCCAGAGTCCAGAACATTCGATTCGTCCAAAATGAAAGCGATTTTCTCGTCCTTGCAACCGGAACGGCGCAGCACACAGCGCAGATCCTCGTCAAAGTCCTCGCTGGTGTATTTGTTGTGCACCTTGATCTGGAATATGGACAGGCCGTTCATCCAGGCCACAAAGCGCGACAGCGTCGTCTTGCCCGCCCCGGAGACGCCGATAAGCAGCAGATGACCCTGCGGCTGGCGGAAGATACGATCGATGCGCAGCACATGGTCGAGCACCTCGTCGAACAGCACTAGCGGCACGTCCAGCTCCTCCTCGTAGAAGACCTTGAGGCGGGCACGCACATAATCGCGTAGTTCTTCGCGATTCACCGGCATGTAATCCTTGGACAGCCAATTGCTGTAGAGGATGGGCCTTTGCAGTGCCTCCTCCTGATTGATGCCCGGGAAATGCTTGTGTCCGACCAGATCGATATTCTCATTGGTCCAGCGGCGCTCGGAATCGTCGACCAAACGATCCTGGAACAGACGCAGCGCCTCGTGCGCCCATAGACGCACCAAACCCTCCACGGGCAGCGAGTCCAAGGGTCGTATGGCCTCACAGATGCCGCGCACCCAACGGGTCATCTCACGTGGCGAGTACACATAATGCGGCTGCATGTCCTGCGTAAAGCGATCCTGCGACGCCAAATAGAACTCGACCATGGCATTGGTGAGGGGCTCGGCATAGCCGCGTAAGGCTGGCATTAGACGCAGCATGGCGCGCGAGAAGGTGCCGTAGATTTGCTTGAGCGACGTCTCGCCTGGGTAGTCCACGTATATGATGGGCACATGCCGCAGGAAGCGATGCGAGAGCGGCTTGCGACCGGGATCTGTGGGCGGATTACAAGCACCCACAAACTGAATGCGCTCCAGCGAAACCCAAGCCTGATCGTTGGCGCGATAGAAGCCCTTATGCTCGACCAGCTGACGCAGGAACGAGATGACGCGCTGCGTCCCATAAGAATCCATGTCCGGTAAATTGATCTCGTCGCAGAAGAGCACCAGCCACTTGCCAATCTGGACGGGGGAGAGAACCACGCCGTTTGGTGTCTTGCGGTACTCGCAATAATGATCGAACGTCTTCAGCAGCAGCTCCGGCGTTGTGGCCGATGAGAAATTGAGACCCACGACCTCCATGTCGGGCAGGGCACGCAGTGCCGAGAACAGCGTCATGGTCTTGCCGGAGCCAGGCGGACCGCAGAGCACTAGGCAGGGATTCACATGAATATTGTAAATATTGTACTCTCCTTTTGGACTTACCCAACGGCTTGTGCTCGGCCAGCCACGTGTAGAGCAGCGACTCGTGCCGCACCGTGTCCAGCGTGGGCACCACAATGTCGGGCGAGGCCACCTTGTGTGTCTCCACTTCGATGACCGGCACCTTGTTGCTCCAGGGCACCCATTCGCCGTTCATGCTCACCTCGTAGTCAATGATAGGCGCTCCGGCTGCACCTGGTAGCGGCACCGTGGTCACGCTGCGCACAAAGTCGCCCAGATCGATACGCACCTTTAGCTTGGCATCGCCAGCGAATGACCAGAGCACCGAGTAGACGAGTGCCTTGGGTATATAGTGCTCCAGCTGATCGGCGGAGCAGGGAAAATCAGGATGCTGTGCATTAAAGTTGAGCACATTGCGCGCCGACTGATTCAGCATGGAGAACAGGGAGCTGAGGGCGCGCAGGCGCGTAAAGTCCATGATATGCTCCTGATCCATGGCATACTCCAAAGTGCGCACCACAATGCCATCGGCCGAGAAGAAGGGCTGCAGCAGCAGGGCAATGTCGCGTTGCACTTGCAGAGAGGGCGACACCTCTTCCTCCTTGTCCTTGGCGCCGCCAGGCTTGATGACGCCCACAAAGTCCTCGTCGCCATCCTCCAGGGGTATGCTGCGCAAACGGGACAAATAATTCTCGAATATCATCTCAGTGGAGAGCACATCCTCCGAGAACCAGACCATGCCGCAACGCGAAACTGTCGCCAGCGTCGCAAACTTCAGATCCTGCACCTCGAACATGACGCGCACGTTAGGCGGCAGCGAGAGGCGCTCGCCATTGGGCAGCGTCAGTAGTTTGTTGTCATCGAGCACGGAGTTGAGATTTTCGACCCACTCGGGATCGACATCGCCGTCAAAGATGATCCACTGCCGTTTGTTTATCTCGCCGCGCACATTGTCGATAATCTTGCGCAGAATGTGCGTAAACAGGCCGTCGGTCCATTCGCGCGTGTTCGGATCGAGCACACCGTAGAGCGCCTCCTTCGATATAGCTTTGGGATCGATTACGTGAGCCACGCCCTCAACGCCCTCGAAGCGTTCCAGTGCCTTGAGCAGGGTGCGCCAGGCCGTCGACTTGCCGGAGCCGGAGGGGCCAACCATCATGAGGCCATGATTCAGATTAGAGATTTGGTAAAGTTGCAGCACCTGGACGGGCACAAGGATAAAGTATTAATAAGTAATGTCGAGAAGCGAAGACTTTTGAATGGAATTTAGTTACTTTGTCGACCCAAGTGGAGCCGAGTCCCTTTTTGGTAGTGGTGGTTAGTAGGCGTGTGTGAGGCGAATCAATGTTATGGACATGGACTTATAATAAGACGGACTCTTTGGCCACAAGCTTACCTTCTCCATCCAGGCAGCGCCCTGTTCGTCACCCTCGCCGCAAACGAGATAATCCTCCTGGCACACCTTGCGTATCTCCTCCTTGAGGCCCTTCATCTCGGCGCGTGTGTAGCCCACATTGGGGAACACATCGCTGAGCAGCGAGAAGAGCAATGGGATATCCTCGGCGACCAGCTTGGGCACCATGGTTTCGCACACCGACTGTATGAGTATCTCCTGTTCGGGCAGATTCTCGGCCACGGAAGCTTCATCGATGTTCTCCTCGCCGCGCTGACGCATCTGCTCCTTTATCTTCATGATGCGATCACGCTTCACATTGCCCGCCGAGATTAGCACGGACTTGAGCGCACGCAGACCAAAGTCGTAATGGCTCTGGTTGGACAGCTGCTCGTCGCAGAGCTTGAAGAAGGGCACAATCTTGCAGGCCAGTTTCTCAGCCGAGCGGAAGCCCTGCGAGAAGAGCATCACTTCGGCAATTAGCTGACGATCGGGCGTGGTCATAGCCAGCGAACGGAACAGTTTCTTCAGATTGTCGGGCAGATTGGAGCGGCCAGCGTAACCGGGATTCATGGTGATGAATATGGCCATGTCCGGCGAGACGCGCACCTGCTTGCCCACGAGCTCCACAGTGATGCTCTCCTTGTTGCTGTCCATTTCGTACTTTAGCGCCTCCTGGATGGTCTGGATCTGTTGCGAGCAGGCGGAGAGCATGCGCTCCTCGAGACGATTGAACTCATCGAAACAGCCCCACGCGCCCACCTGGCAGAGGCCGACAAAGATGCGGCCCATGGCCTGGAAATCGAACGTCTCGTCACAGTTGAAGACGAGCACAAAGCGGCCCAGCTGGTTGCCCAAGGCCTTGACGGATTCGGTTTTGCCCGTGCCCGCAGGACCGAACGGCGAGCCGCCCAGGCGAGATTCCAGCGCCTGTGTCATAGTCAAATAGCAGCGATCCGTTAGCGGCGTCTGCACCAGCCGGTCCTGCACGCCCAGATACTCGAAGCCGTAGAAGAACCGGGCATTGGCCATGTGAATGGTCAGCTGCTGGAGCACCTCGGTCTGGCGGGGATCAAAGTAGAAGCGCATCTCGCACAGCCACTGGAAGGATTTGGGCGAGGTGACCCCATTGGTGATCAGGCGTCGCGTAACCGTGCGCTTGTGCACAAACTCATTGATCAGATGCTCCAGCTTGCGGCGACGCAGAGCCGGCTGCTCCTGCAGCACCGAATCGGCCAGCACGTTGAGCGTCCGCTCCACATTGCCCAGCACGCGCTGCATGGGCTTGCCGTCGTTGCCCTCCGAGGCCTGCTGCAGGGCGGCCTCCACGTCCTCGGACCACAAGATTTGGGCAGCCAACACAACGATTTGGGCCTGATACTTGTCACACCATTCCATGTACTTTTGGGGATCGATTTTGCCGTCGCGGAACTGCTTAATGTCCTGCACGGCCTGGGCCAGCAGCGAGGCGAGCGTGAAACGCATTTGCTTCTCCACCAGAGAGAGCCATTCGTTGATCTTGGGATGGTCAACGGTGGAGACCGGATTAATGAAGTGCACCTCCTCGCCTTCGCGCGATGATATGCCCAAGATGACATTGTTCTCCTCGTTCAGCAGGATGGCAGCGACGCCGGCGAACATCTTCTTGAAGTGCTTCTGCAGGCGGGCAATGTTCTTGCTGTTGCCGATGATCTCTAGTAGATCCTCATCGCCCACGAAGTAGAAGCGCGGGAAGGAGGTACGCTCCCGCTCCAGATACTCGCCGAGCGCCTTTTGAATCTTGCCCAGCAGATCGGCCAGACGCTCCAACGAACGCTGCACGGCCGGAATGTTCAGCACATCCATGACCTTGGGCGATTTGGTTACCTTCTTCATCAGGCCCAAGAACTCGGAGCTAATGCTCTGGAAACGCGAAGTCTCAACGGGCAGCAGGGTCTTGATGTCAGCACTGCCCGAGAAAATGCCCTCCAGATAGACCCAGCGACGCTGCACATCGATCCAGACATCGAACAGGGCATTAATACGATTCAGTTTTTCCTCCCAGGTGAGTGCCTCCTCCTCGAAGACCTTGTAGTAGGGCGACAGCTTCATGGCGGCCACCGAGTTAATGTGCTCCTTCACCTTGTTGAACAGATCGTCCCAGCCGCGTATGATGCGGCACTTGTTCTGGTAGTTGATCAGATCCAGTTCGTAGTTTTGCCACGATTCGCGCACCTGCTTCAAGAACTCCTCCAGCGCCATTTCGCCCTGGGCGACCAGAATGATGTCCTTGACAATGCCCTCGTTCTTCTGGAGATTCACGTCCCACACCTGGCCCAGCGTCAGATCCGAGATGACCCAATTGACGCGCAGCTGCTTGGTTAGCTGCTTCCAATGGCGCTCCTTCAGGGCATCCGACTTGAGCTCCACAATCAGCATGTTCACCTTGATGTAGCTCTGGATGAGCTTCTTCACGTACTCGTACGACTCGTACATGCGCAGACGGGCGGGCAGCTCCTTTAGCTGCGCCATCATCGCCTCCAGCTGCTGGCGCAGCTTACGCGGCTGCACCGAGAGCCAGGGCTTTTCGCGCGTCTCATCGATCTGGGTCCATACCTTGGAGAGTTCGCTCCAGACGCCGCGCAGATCCTGCAGCTCCTCGAGGGCCACATTCATGCGTTCGGCACTGTTGTTGGGCACAGCCGATTCCTGCAGTTCGAGCGCTTCCTTGGCCTTGGCCACATTGTCGCGCTCCTCCTTGAGCCGTGAGTATTTGCTCTCAAAGATTTGCAGCTGCTGCAGCGCATCATCGGGACGTATCTTGCCGCCCGTGGGCTTGGTTTTCTCCCAGTCATTGAGGAAGTCGACGGTGCGCGTCTCCACGGCCTTGTCCTCGGCCACAATCTTAGCCTGCAAGCTGGCCACCTGCGTCTGAATGGCCGTATCCTTGCGCTTAATAATCTCATTAAAGGCGGACCACTCGCCCTCGATATTGTCCACGTGCAGCCAGTTGTTGGGAAACTGGAAACGTTGCCGCTCCAGAATGCGCTGCGCCTCGCGGAACACCTCAACCTGCTTGTCCCAGGCAATCATGTCCTTCTTCAGCGACTGCACATACGTTATAAAACTGACCGCATCCGAGGTGCTGGCCGCTTCGATGCTCTGCATCTCGAGATCGGTGCGCGACTTGGACACCTTGCTGTGGAACGTGGTCATCTCGGTACCCAACAGTGTGCCAAACTTGCCCAGCGCCTCCTTGTGCCACGAATCATACTTGAGCGTGACTTTGGCCTGCACCTTGGCGTAGTCAATGATGATGGCGCCGTAGGCGCGACGCGTGTCCGACGTGTCAAAAGTGGTGCGCGACTGCTTAATGTCGTTGAGGCACTTGATCCACAAGTTCACATCCTCGCCCAAGCGGCCGTACAGCGTATCCGCCTGCAGATCCCACAGACTCTGGTAGCGCAGCCATTCGTCCACATAATTGCGCACTTCGCTGATCTTGTGCTCGATGGCGCCGTAGGCGTTCTCTAGGACCTTGCCTTCCGGCAGCTTTGTTAGCAGATTGCGATAGGTTTGCGAGACGGGCTTCTCGAGGCCCACCTGGTAGCGTGTGCTCTGCAGGCGCACCTGTGAGGTGACAATAGCCTGCCAGGCGAAGAACTGTTGCATGATCTGGAAGCGGGCCTCCTCGATCGACGGATACAGATACATTTGCTGATTGGTGATGCGAATCTCGTGCACTGCATTCTGCACCTGCGGCTCACCGCCCAGCTTATGCGTGGGCTGTGCGGGTGCGTCCGTGTCCATGGAGGTGTCCACTTCCTTCTTGTTGCCAGTCAGGGCCTCGGTCCAGGCTTGAATGCCCGCCTGCAGACGCAGGGCTAGCTTCTTCTCCACCTCCTCGTCGAGGCGCGTCACCCAAACACTGAGATTCGAGTATTGACGCAGCGACAGATCATCAACGGCGTGCTGAATCTTGGAGAGTATCTCCACAAAGGTCGCCGCGCTGTACGGGCACGTTTCCAACGAGCGCACGTCCACATCCAGCTGCTCCTCCACCACGAGCAAGTCGTCGACCTGGAATATGTGTTAACTTAGAGATTGTTTTTTTTTTTTTGTTAAAATTTCGTTTCTTACCTTCTCCTGGAACTGTGTCACGCACTCGGAGAGACGCAGCACATAGGGATCCAGCTTATACGACTCCCAGATGAGGCCCACGCCCTCGGAGACTAAATTCAAGACCTCCTTGCGCAGACCAGCGACCAGGGGCACAATGCTGGCGCGATCTTCGATCTGTGTGAAGGTTAAAGCTCATGAGTATATGCTCTTTATGGTTTAAGGGATTAAGTGGACTCGTAAAATGCATGCGGGACTTGAACAATAACAATAATAATAAACAATAGCAATTACTTTTGGAGCGGCACAAACAACACTACCTTGAATACTGAATTTAGTGCTAGACTCCTATTATTAAGCTGCATGAAAGAAAGGTTGTTGGTTGTTTTTTGGTTGATTTAAAAAGGTTGTACTGTCTATGTAAGTGATAAGATGTGAGATGTGGATTGTGGATTGTGTCTCGTTGTGTGGTGTCAATAACAAAATTCAAGCTGCACGTCAGGTGCAAAGCAATGCAAAAATAAAGCTTATTTTCCCATAGGAAATAAATATACTTTATGCATATGTCCTTTTACACAAAGTAGGTTAAGGTAGCGTATTTTAGTCGGAAGTGCCCGACTAGGATCTTGTAGCTTCCTTCTATACATATAAAAAAAACCAGACACACGGATCTGTTTATTCTCCTCTTAATATATATATATAATAGCGGGTATACCCGGCCTTGCCCGTGGTACGTATAACATAAAAGAAAAACAAAGGCCAACCCAGATTTAGATTGATCTAGAGGCCAAGCCATGAACAAAAAGCTAACCCTCGTGAAAATCGGTTGAGTTTTGACCGATTTATTGAGGTGACAAATTTTGATCCATGTCTACATCCGAATCCTAGGGGTAAGATTTTGGCATGAATTTCGACCAAAAAATGTGTGTCCAGTGTGTTTAAATGCCAGATTATTAAAAGAGAAAATCCATGAATAAAAAGCCAACCCGCATGAAAATCGGTTGAATTTTGACAGAGTTATGGATGTTGGAAATTTCAACCTATGTCTGTCTATGTACACAACCAAGGGGTGAGATTTTGGCATGAATTTCGACCAAAAAATTTGTGGTCAGATTTAAATGCCAGATTTTTTAAGAGGGAAATCCATGAATAAAAAGCCAACCCTCATGAAAATCTATTGAGTTTTGACCGATTTATGGAGGTGAGAGATTTTGACCCATGTCTATATCCGAATCCTAGGGGTAAGATTTTGGCATAAATATCGACCGAAAAATGTGTGGTCAGATTTAAATGCCAGATTATTTAAGAGAGAAATCCATGAATAAAAAGCTAACCCTCGTGAAAATCGGTTGAATTTTGGCCGAGTTATGGATGTGGGAAATTTCGACCTATGTATGTCTATGTACACAACCAAGGGGTGAGATTTTGGCATGAATTTCGACCAAAAAATGTGTAGTCAGATTTAAATGCCAGATTTTTTAAGAGGCCAGGCCATGAATAAAAAGCTAGCCCTCGTGAAAATCGGTTGAATTTTGGCCGAGTTATGGATGTGGGAAATTTCGACCTATGTATGTCTATGTACACAACCAAGGGGTGAGATTTTGGCATGAATTTCAACCAAAAAATGTGTAGTCAGATTTAAATGCCAGATTTTTTAAGAGGCCAGGCCATGAATAAAAAGCTAACCCTCGTGAAAATCGGTTGAATTTTGGCCGAGTTATGGATGTGGGAAATTTCGACCTTTGTATGTCTATGTACACAACCAAGGGGTGAGATTTTGGCATGAATTTCGACCAAAAAATTTGTAGTCAGATTTAAATGCTAGATTTTTTAAGAGGCCAGGCCATGAATAAAAAGCTAACCCTCGTGAAAATCGGTTGAATTTTGGCCGAGTTATGGATGTGGGAAATTTCGACCTTTGTATGTCTATGTACACAACCAAGGGGTGAGATTTTGGCATGAATTTCGACCAAAAAATGTGTAGTCAGATTTAAATGCCAGATTTTTTAAGAGGCCAGGCCATGAATAAAAAGCTAACCCTCATGAAAATCTGTTGAGTTTTGACTGATTTATGGAGGTGAGAGATTTTGATCCATGTCTATATCCGAATCCTAGGGGTAAGATTTTAGCATGAATTTCGACCAAAAAATGTGTGGCCAGGTTTAAATGCCAGATTTTTTTAGAGGCCAGGCCATGAATAAAAATCTAACCCTCGTGAAAATCGGTTGAATTTTGGCCGAGTTATGGATGTGGGAAATTTCGACCGATGTATGTCTTTATACGAAGCCAACCAGTAAGAGTTTATATATGTAATTATTTACATACAGTTGCACAAAACTAACTTGCACGGAACTAGAAACGGACAGATGGACAGCACAGATGGACTACACAGTTGTGTCAGATCAAGAATATGCGAGACATATTTCAAAACATAATTACAAATGCCTCTGCTAGGGCATAACAAGAGAGCAGTTAAAAGTTGGGTGCAATAGACATATGCATAAACGAGAGTTAAACGGAGCAATTGCTCCAGCTGTGGTAATGGTGAATGTGTGTAGATGGTATTGGTGGTGTAATTGTGCAGTGTGTAAGTCAGAATATTTTACCTTCTCCAAGGTGCGCTCGTAGGTGCGAACGCTTTCAATCAGGGATATTGCATAGGGATAAATCTGGTTGGCCTGGTGAGCTTTGTTGACAATGGTTAGTGGAACCCTATAAGAAAGAAATTGGCAATTAAATACCAAATGAAATATTGTCTTGTAATAAATTATAATTCGCTCACCTGAAGCCCAGGTTCTTAATGTTGCGCACCTCCTTGGCCAGCGTAATGATCTCTGGCAGAAAGTTAACACGCAAACGCAAAACATTGCCGCGTCCAACGCGCGAGCGTGTCGATTCGATGGTGAAAATGCGGCCGGAGCTGCCAAAGTTGCGCTCCTGCACCTTGCGTGCCCATTCGTGGAACACGTCCGAGATGGATAGCTTGGCGCGGAAGCTGTCACCATCGGCCTTAAGTTTCTGGCCCTCGATATGCGTCTCCCAGCCCTTGCCCAGCACATCCTCGACACGCTTCAGATACATGGTCAGCTGGTTGTCTATTTGACGCGCCCAGATAATGGAGCCCGCCACCGGTGGAAGATCACGCACCGAGGACAAGCGGCAGCTTTTACTCTGCGGATACTGCACCTTGAACTTCTCGTGCAGCGCCTCAATGTCGTCCTTGACACGCTGTATCAGTTGCGTCTGGTACTCGCGAATGGCGCCACGGATGTGCGGACGCACAAACAGCGCATTGAAGCGTGAGAAGATGCGGAACATCTCGTTGGCGTTCTTTGCTGTGCCCAGCTGGTCGCGCAAATGCGCCGTGATGCGCGTCTCCACGCGATCTGCAAGGCACAGAGAAAATGTTTTAATTATTTAGTTGTAAATTGCTTAAATAGTTTCACCAACCGATCTTCTCCTCGTAGCGCTTGACAGCAGCCTCCCAGGCTTCGGAGCCCTCCTTGGTTATGTCCAAGCAGTCCACCTCCTTGACATTTTCATAGGCCAAGTTGACCTCTTCGATGGCATTTGCATCGGCGGCATCCAGGCTGTACGGCTGCTTAGTTTCCACGGCGTTGCCATCATCGTTGGCCGCCTGCTTGGTGGGTCGCAGCACACGTAGAATAACGGTGCGCAGCTGTTCGTGCTGTCGCCGGAACTTACGCATATGCTCCATGCGTGTCTGCAGCTTCTTGTGGGCTGGGGAAACGCGCCAGACCATTTTCAGATGCTCGTCGCGCTTCTTCTTCACAATATCACGCAACAGACCCTGAAGCTTGTCGTACTCATCGTCCCAGCAGCTGAATATCTCGAAGCACTGGTTCATTACACGCTCGAATTCATCGAAGGGAATGTGCATTAGCCGGCGGGTGCCCAGCACCTTGAGCAGCTGCTGCGACAAATCCCGCGAGATGGCCTCAATCAATTTAAGGCAGCGCTGGATTGGATACTTGGTATTCCGCACTTTGCGCAAATGTGAGAAAATCTGCTGCACAGCTGGTCGAATCTTCTCAAGCTCCGTTGCCGACAGCAGATCGTTAATGGGGAAGTCTTTCATCAACGGATTGTAATCGGCCACAGTGGCCAGCGCCTGCTTGAGGCCTGTGTCCGTGTCAAAAGAAACAGTTGCATGGAAGCGCTTGCCATGCTTGAGTATGTCCAGTGTAAGTGCCACCTCTGGAGACTCGCGTTTCTCCTGAATGCGGTACAAAGCACGCTCCAGATTCAGCCAGAACGAGATTTCCTGGAAATAACACATTTATTAGCACCTGCCAAAACCAATTTGCTGAGAATTTCTTTACCTGTAGCGCTGTGCCGGAGCCGGGGTCACGATTCAGCTTGGTGACTTTCTTGATTTCGGTAATCCAGCGATTCACGCCGTTTTGCAGCTGATTGAGAAAAGACGAGTCCTCAACCCTGTCGCCAAAGTCCACCACCTTGGCCTTGTGGTTCTCATCGGCGCATTTGCGTATGACCTGGTTAACTATCGGATGGGCAGTCAGCGTAATCTCCGGTATGTCAATGTTCTGCTGCAAATGCAGCAGGCCCATCTCTAGCTCTGCCAGCTTCTTCTCCACTGATGGCGCCATCTTGTCGCCATCGCGATCAGCGCGTCCAGACTCCTTGACGTACGACTTGAAGTACGGCGCCAGCGATTTGCTGATGAACGCATGCAGCGTCTCGTAGGGCGAGCCGTCCGAGAAATTAATCAATCGCAGCTGCGAGTGAATAGACTTGTCCGCTTCGACGACTACGCCACGCTTGATGCAGGCCAGCGATGCCATGCGGCTGTTGGTGAAGTGCACATCGTTGCTGATTTGATAAGTCACCTGCTCCTTCTCCTCCTCTCCTTCCGCCGGTTGTTCGCTGTCATCCTCTATGCAATAAAATTAGAGGCGGCCGATAATGAGAACCAACAAACATTCGACCTATTATCAAGTTTTCCCCTTCAGCCACCACATTTATGTCAATGCACAATTATTATCTGGCCATGACGCGACCGCAATGCCATTGACACAAATTCATTACCAAGGTGACAGCCTTCGAAATTTCAGCGGCCAAGGTGAAACCTTCAAAATTCGTGCATTCAAGGTCTGAACCTTGAGCGTGCGTTGCTCCCACATCGCCTGACCCTGATGCGGGCAGCATTCAAAGTCGCAAGTCAATGAAATGTACATACAACCGGCCCAAGGTCACGTTGCTTCCGCAAACAAATCGAAAAACAGCTGTCGTTTGGTTTTTTTTGCAAGTCGTGACCGGCAAGCTGCGCAGCGTCTGGCCACACTAACCGTGCAACAGGTTGGCAGCACTGCGCAGCCGTCATAGTCAACTAAACTAGAAGTTTGTTAAAGTAACTTGAAAACTTGCCGACGTGACGTCACTATCGCCTTAGCGTAGTATTCACTGCAACACATATGCATATTAAACATATTTAAACGATCTTAAAATACTACTGTTTGACATAATTCGTATAAAATCCTATAAGCTAATTAATCTAAACATTTTCATGACAATTTAAATCTTTTATACAGATTGGGTATGTAGTGACGTCACCCACATATTCTACACGCAACAACCTGTTTTTTCATTACCATGAAAGCTACTTCTGATTCAGCTGGCATGATGTCATGCGCACTAGCAATCACCGAAAATATGAAAAAAGACAATTGCCAATTGATTTTTAACAATAATGTTGCGCAGGCAACTTGCACTTTAAAAAAAAATGCAATTGTAGACTAAAACTATGTTCATTGTAAGAGTAACACACACTTTACATTTTCTATGAAATTTGCCATGCGGGCCGGCGACGCCATTTTGTTCGAATGAAAAAAAAACATTTTATTTCTTACCTTTAATGCAATTTCGCTGAACATATAGCGCCTGCACTTGGGGATCAGACAGAAACTTGCGAATAGTCTCCTGATTTACTGGATCGTCCAATGCATTATTTAATGAGTCCGGCACAACATCCTCCTCCGGTAATAAAATGGTGACAGCCTTGCGCAAGTAATTTGCAAATGCATCATAGTTGGCAATCGACAGGTTTACGGCCGGATCCACCGATGTGTCGGTGTTATCCAGCGAGTCGCCCATCGTTTTCAACTATTTTTGCACTTTATTGAATACTTTTATGTATTAAATATTAACTTTTTCACACCACTTAAAAATTTGCACGCCCTGTGAAAAATGACGTCTGCAGTTAATGGCGAAAGTGCAACGTCATGGTTACCAGATAGGTGAAAAAAATCGCGAAAAGCTTTGCTCAAATACAACTCTGTGTTTAGCGCTGCCACTCAGTCAAAAGTGCTTCCCGCCAAGATGATTGGCAACACTGCGTTATTGAACAGCTGCAGCCTCTGAACATTGCATTTTGATTTGTTATTTAATACTTGCTAAATTGAAAAAGTTGCTGTTTATGTGAACTTTTATCAATTAAAACACAAAAAATATGCAAGCTCTGAGGCACAAACGCATTTTGCCTGGATTTCAAATCAACTGGTGCCGGAGACTGTTGACTCAAAGCTGCACGGGCAGCGGGGTAAGCCGGTAAAACAAACTTTGCACTAAATAAATAGATTTCTTTTTAGCAATTGGAGCTAACAAACGAGGTGAAACAACGCATCGAAACGCACTGGAAAGAACACACGAATAACGCGCACTTTGACACCAAACAGGCCACAAACAAATACTATGTGCTCTCCATGTTTCCCTATCCCTCGGGCAATCTGCACATGGGCCACGTGCGCGTCTACACGATCAGCGATGCGGTCGCACGTTTCCAGCGCATGTGCGGCAAGAATGTATTCCAGCCCATTGGCTGGGATTCGTTTGGCCTGCCCGCGGAGAATGCGGCCAACCAGCGCGGCGTGGCGCCCGCCGATTGGACACAACAGAATATTGCCCAGATGAAGCAACAATTGGAGCGCTTGGGCTGCTCCTTTGACTGGGCGCACGAGCTGTCCACGAGCAGTCCGCAGTATTACAGGTGGACGCAGAGCTTGTTTCTGATGCTGCACAAGCACGGGCTAGCCTACCAGAACGAGGCGCTGGTCAACTGGGATCCCGTGGATAAAACCGTGTTGGCCGATGAGCAGGTGGACGCCAATGGCTGCTCCTGGCGTTCCGGCGCCAAAGTGGAAAAGAAACTGCTCAAACAATGGTTTATACGCACGACTGCCTTTGCCAAACAGCTGCTGGAGGGCCTGGACGATCCACGGCTGCGCGACTGGCGAGATATCATAAACTTGCAGCGGCATTGGATCGGCGAATGCGATGGTTACGCCTTTATGCTGCCCACCTCTGCATCGAATCTGCTGCGCGTCTGGACTGCCAATCCCGAGCATCTGAAGGATCCGCATGCATTCCTTGTGCTCCGCAGCAAACACTTTCTATCGCAATTACCCGATGCGGATCAGCTCAGCGTGGAGAATCCCTTTGCGCACACCATACTTCCGGTTCTGTTTAACGATGAGTCCGCATTTCCCGCACACTTTGATGTTTACCTGGCAGCGCCCAGTTTCCGTGCCGAGGATCGCGAATTGTGGGACAGCCTCGGGCGGGCTGTCGGCATTTCTGGCAGGGAAGAGGCCCACATCAATCCCGGCAACTGGGAGCAGCTGCGCAAAGAGGTGCTGCAGGCGGCCAGTCGACTCAATGTGGGCGGCTATCGCGTCTCCTCTAAGCTGCAGGATTGGCTCATTTCGCGCCAGCGCTATTGGGGCACGCCCATACCCATTGTGCACTGTCCCAAATGCGGCGCAGTGCCCGTGCCCGAGCAACAGCTGCCGGTAACGTTGCCGCCGCGCGATGCTGGCAATGATGCGCTGCGCTGCGAATGCCCAAAATGCGGCGAGCCGCGGGCGCAACGGGAAACGGACACCATGGACACGTTCGTGGACAGCTCCTGGTACTATTTGCGCTATCTGGACGCGCACAATGCGAATGCAATCTTTGATACTGCGCTGGTGCAGCACTTCATGCCCGTAGATCTGTACATTGGCGGCAAGGAGCACGCCGTGCTGCATCTCTACTACGCCCGCTTTATGAACCACTTTCTGCACAGCTACGGCCTGTCGCCCACAACGGAGCCCTTCTCGCGCCTGCTCGTCCAGGGCATGGTCATGGGTCGGTCCTTTCGTGTGAAGGGCAGCGGACGCTATGTGCGCGAGCCGGAAGTGGAGATTGTTAATGCCAAAAAGAATCAAGCGCTGCTCAAGGCAACCAAAGAGCCGGTGGTCATGAGCTGGGAAAAGATGTCCAAGTCGAAACTGAATGGCGTCGAACCGGACGACATGTTCAACGAGTACGGCACGGACACGACGCGCCTGATCATCCTGGCCGATGTGGCGCCCACCTCGCATCGCAATTGGTCCAGCGCCAGTGAGTAATATTTTCTTATACATGGATATAGCTAATCTTGTCCGGGTTTTTCCTCTCAGCCTTTCCGGGCATACTTAACTGGCAGAAGCGCCTGTGGCTCACCGTGGAGGAGTTTCGAGCGGCACGCGAGGCGCCCACAACGGACCTGGTGGACACGGGCAGCGAGGCCTTTCTGGCCGAGGACGCCAAGCTGTTCGATGCACGCAACTTTTATGTGAAAGGCGCCACCTTCAACTATCGCCATGCGCATCAGTTGAGTGTGGCCATCTCCAAGATGCAGGGTCTCACCAATTCGCTACGGGTGAGTCCAGCAACTCTCTTCTCTATTTATCCTAATAATCTGCCTCTGTAATTTCCAGCGCACGCCCAAACACATTCAGCGGCAGGGCAAACAGTTTGAGCGCGCCTTGGCCGCGCAGATCATCATGCTTGCGCCGATGGCACCGCACTTTGCCTCCGAGCTGTGGTCCAAGTTTGTGGCGGTGCCCGGTCGTCTGAATGCCGCCAGCGCAGAGCTCCAGTGGACGCAGGATGTGCTGGCACAGCGCTGGCCAGACGTGGACGCCGCCTACCAGCTCGATCTGAGCATCAAAGTCAACGGCTACGAGAACTGCGTCATTAAGATCGCGCGGAATCAGCTCGACCAGGTCAGCCACAGCGACGCCATGGACATTGCCTTTAACACGCACTCGGTCACCTCGTATCTGATTGACAAGAAAATACGTACCACCAACTTTGTGCTCTACCCGGGCATCGAGGCCATACTCAACATCTACGTGGACAAGCTGGCAAAGACCCAGAAGCCAGTGAGCAGCAGCAGCGATGCGGACAAGCTGCACGCCGAATAGCCAAGGGACAACCAAATGTTAAGGGTAGATTAGCCTAGTTTATGTTGCATGGAAATTGCATTTCCTTAAAGAAGTTATGTCACAGCTGAGTAGGTGAATTTTAGGGCTAGCTTGAGATAGACCTTTGTGTAAGCCGAGACGACTTTAGTTATGCTCTTGCAGAGGGTATTGTAAATTGTTTATGCAGGGAAAGTCAACTTCCTGATAAAGAGTTAATATTTATATACATTTGTCCGTCTAATTCCCGATAAGAGCTAACAGTTATGTACATTTGTCCGTCTGCTTCTATGTAAACTACGCTTATTTTAAAGCATTTATATTTTTATTGCCAGCAGCTATATATTTGTATACTGACCCAATCGCATTACTATAATATATTGCTGTTAAGGGAATTTACGGCAAAGGAACACAGATTTTGTATGAAATATCTTTTTATAACCTTTCTAATGTGTAATGCATAAAAGGAGACATCTCCGACCCCATAAAGTATATATATGCCTGATCAGTATCTACAGCCGAGTCGATATAGCCATGTCCGTCTGTCCATCCGTCAGTCTGCGAACTAGTCTCTCAGTTTTAAAGCTATCGTCATGAATCTTTGCATACGTCCTTTCAGGCTGTATCGGAACCCTCTTCTGTTTCGTTTCCTTTTTAAATTATACGAAGTCAAATCAGCAGGATATAGCTATAGCTAAATCCAAATGGCATCGCACCATTATAACATATAGGAACAATCTGTATATATATAACATATAGTATATCTGATATGCTATTCAATCTTTGGCAGCCCCAATCAAAACTTCTTTCTTGGCAAACTCTTAAAGAGAGTAGCATCATTTTCTTAAATGCGTAACGCATATATTAAAAAATATCTCTGAACCTTGTATTAAACATTTTATTCTATTATTCTTGATCTATTTGTGACAGTCGAGTCGAATAGTCCTTGTTTCTTTGCAAATTAGTCTGTGACTTTAAAAAGCTATCGTAATAAGACGTTGCTGGGGTCCAACTTTTTACTGCGAGCAGTTCATGTCTTGGAGATGGCCGGATCAGACAATTATCATATAGCTGCTATGGGAAAGATCGGTTAAAAATGGAAGAGCTTATAAGTTTTCAAGATATCTTGACTAAATAAGTTTCCCTGTGCTGTTTACAAAATCTTTTCCATTTCGAATATCTATATCATATAGGAAGAATCGGTCAAAGAATGAATTAGTTATTTTTAAGATTCTTTCTCTTTATCTTTATAAGAAGTCGTTCCCAAACCCAGAAAAACTGTAAGCCCCATGTCTACAAAGGGTATTTCATCTGCGAATGGCGAAGATTGGCTTTCCTTCCTGTTCTTTTTTCTAAATCTTATATAAATCTATTATAAAATAAAATCGTATAGGGACAATCGATAGATCTTTGAACAAAAGAGAAATACTAAACAATAGTAATTCTGCAAGAGTATTCATATCTTTGGTAATCCAAAGTGTACTATTTTTCGTTATCTTAGTAATTTCAGATTTAAGTTTAATGTTAAATATATATAAAAATTGGACTATATATTTGCAGGCTTGTTGCTTTACAAGAATTGGTTATATTGGGGTTATTTTGGGGATAAATGCCTAGGATCATGGGAATAAGGTTAACTGTTTTTTGGGTGCCAATTCTCCACTAAAAGCATTTAAGTCTAAAACAAAACATCTACAAACCTGACGTGAGCCAACACTGCTCCAACTGGGAATTCCTTCTAGTGGGTTTAAGCCTGAAGAAGAGTCCTGCTTTACGTATACTCAAAGAAATGTTCGGTGCGGTAATCGAGCTTCAAGCTCGAACATCTCGGTTGGGTTCGAACTAATCATTTTTGTGTTTAGCTCGAACATGTTCCAGTTGAGCACTTCATCGAGTCTACCAAAACGTTTTTAGATACTCCAACAAATATTCGGTGCGGTAATCGAGCTCCAAGCTCAAACATTTCGTTCGGGCTCGAACTAAGCGTGAGTGTTGCATTCGAACATGTTGCAGTCGAACACGTTTAAGTCGAATGTATTGTATGGCAGATCGAACGTCGGTTCGAGCCTGTCGGTTCGCTTGAGTATCCGAGTCTGAATTAACGTTTGCAGGACTCTAGATCTTCAATCACAGTTCCAAATTGGCCCCTGCCTTGCAGTTGGCCTGCTCCGTGTCACTTCATCAGCTCGGCCATCAGATTGCGCAGATAGACATCCAGCTGGGCATAGTCGAGCAGCGTATTGCGCACAATGTCCAGCAGCATGCTCGGCCAGAGCGTCTCCAGTTTGTGCAGCTTCTCGACCGCGTTGCAAGTATTCTCCAGCAGCAGCGCGAAATGCTGCCTGCCTCGATCCCGGGCACTGGGTGCCATCGCAGTGTGACCACCCTCCACACCAGTTGTCGTGGTTGTCGTCTTTTTCCACTGCAGCGCCTCCTTGCCGACGACCAGGCGCAGAGATTTGTTTTCGGGCCGCAGCAGCCACTCCTTGGGCGACAGCTTGCTGGCCGTGCAGCTCTCGTCCAGGCGCAGCCGCGCCAACAGCGGCTGCAGCATGCCCTCGGGCATGGACCACAGTACCAGATTGGACAGACCCGTGTACATGGCATTCGCCTGCTCCGTCTCCTCCTCGCTCACGTCCTGGCCATTGAGCTGCTTGAGGCCCCAATGGGACAGTCTGTAGATGGCATAGGCGCGCCAGTCCGGCTTGCCCGTGATGGCATTGCCCTCGGCATCGATCAGCAGCGAGCTGAGACCCTGCAGCTCGGCCAGCGCATTCAGCTGGCCCAAGCTCATGATGTTCGTCTCACGAAACACGAAATGCTCGGCATGCGGGAAACGTATCTTAATCCTGCCCAGCATGCAGACAATGCTGTTGAAATTGATGTAGCTAAAGTTCAGGGTGTGCACATCGTTTGCCTTGGCCGGATTCCATTGCTTGTCGATAAAACGCAGCGCGCCCTGCCCATAGATATTCAGGTATCTGCCGCAGATCTCTATTAGATAATCGCCGCCCTGCTCTCGCTCACGCTCCGCGGCGCTCGGCTTGGACACGGTCATGGGCGTGGGCGTGGCTGGTGATGCAGGAGCAGCAGCTCCTGGCACCGCCTTGCTCTGCGGCGGCATCAGAGAGACAACGTTGGCCACATTGTTGTGGCTCTGCTTGGCGCGTCCCGCGCTGTTGGAACTGCTGCTGTTGCTGGCGCTGCTGCTGCTGATCGTCTGGGAGCGCACCAGGCTGCCGGTCATGTAGCGCTTGCAGCCGGGTGGATTGCCCCGGTTTACCTGCAGGCCCAGCTGCGCGATGGGCGTCGTCTGGCGCAGGCGTTGCTTGCTGCTGCTGCTGCCGGGACGGGCGCTGTTGGTGGGCGTGGCAGCAGCTGCGGGCAAGGGCAGTGTCACAGTGGACGGCGGTGGTGTTGGCGTGGGCGTGGCAGCTGGCACAGGCGTGCCGGAAGCGGGCGGCGTCAGGGTCAGAGCGGGCGGCGTGGAAGAGGCGGATGGAGGAGGAGCAGAAGGAGGAGGAGCTAGAGGAGCTGCACTCAGCTTGTTGCTGTTCTCGTCGATCTGTGGCTGGGATAACTTAAGCTGCCGGCTGGCCTCCTCGTTGTCCGTGCTATAGCAGCTGGAGCAGGAGTCCACATTGGGTCCCAGACTGGAGGCCGTCGATGAGGCGTCCTCCTCCTCCAGCTTGGGCTTCTGCTGAGCGATAAGCGGCAGCTTGAATAGTGCCTGCAGCTCGGCGAGCTCGTCCCGGGTCTGCTCCGGCTCCTCGGCCACGGCCGCCTCGTTGGACTCATTGATCTTGGCCAGCTCGCTGGTCAGCTTGCCCTTGGGCCTGCCCAGCGTTTGCTGCGATCGAAGCAGCTCCCAGTTGGTGCGCGCATTCGAGATGACCTCCTCGCGCCGGCTGCCGTGCGTCGCCAGCGCCTGTTCCTTGTGCTGGCGCCAGGCCAGGGCGGCGCGACGCACCTGCTCCGTGATAGGCATCTGGCTGAGCGACTGCAGCAGCGGCAAATGCGACACCAGAAACGACACACAATCTCCGGCCAACGAGACGGGATTATTCTCGATGGTCACCTCCAGCAGGCGGACGGCACGCGCAATGCTGGCCATGTCGTCGACGCGATGCAGCTCGTTGTGGCACAGCCAGAGCCGCTCAAGCGCCAGCAGATGCTGGAAGCCATTGATGCGCCGCAGCTTGTTGCGCTTTAGGTTCAGCTCGCGCAGGCAGCGCAGCCCGTGGAAATCCTGCTGATTGATCTGCCGGATCTGATTGCCGGCCAGATTGAGGGACTTCAGCTGATGCAGGCAGCTAATCCGGCTGCCCAGGCTGGTCAGCTTATTGCCGTGCAGATCCAGCACGCGCAGCGTCCCCTTCAGCGCGGCCAGGCCGCCAATGTCCGTAATGCGATTCTTGCCCAGCAGCAGCACCGAGAGCGAGGGTAATCCATCCAGATTGGCGATGCGCTCGATCTGATTGTCGTAGAGATCCAGGAAGACCAGCTGATGGAAGATGTTGCCGTAGCAGGCGCTCAGGCTCAGCTGTTTGTTCTTAATGCTCAGCTGCTCCAGCTGCGAGCAGCTAGAGGCCAGACTGTGCGGCTCCTCCTCCTCGCCAGCTCCACCTCCTGGCACGCCGAGCGACTGAACGCTGCTCTCATCGCAGCTCTGTTGCAGCTGCAGCTCACAAGTCGGTCCTGCGCCTGCCAGGGGCGGGCCACCGCCCTGCGCCCGGCGGAGCAGCTGGCGGCGCTGCATCAGCTGCTGCTGCAGGCTGTTGGACACAAAGCTCTTCGACTTCTCCAGGCCGTGGCGCAGCCGTAGTGCCGGCGGCGGCGTCAGCTGTGCCTGGGCATAGTTGAAGCCCCGTTTCGTTAGCTTGGAGCGATATGCGGCGCCGCCATTGATGGCCACCGCCTGGGCTGTCAGCGGGCTGCCCGAGCAGGGACTGCCCGAGTTGGGCGACGACAAGCGCCCATTGCTCACATGGCTCATGGTGCGCGTCAGACGCGAATATGTCGGATGTCCACGTAGCCCGGAACGCGGCTCCGGCGCGCCTTTGCTGCATACACCTGAAAATAAACGGGATTTAGTCAAGTTGACTTCATTGGTTACACTTGGAGAAAATTACTGTACTAAATCTATTTACTTATAAAATATAAACATAAGTGAATGATTGACTGACTGATTGATTGAAAAACTGCTTAATTGATTGATCGATTGACTGCATGACTGACTATATGATTGTTTGGCTGACTATCAAATTGATTGATTGATTAACTGCTTGACGGATTGATCGATTGAGCGCATGATTGAATTGATTGGCTGATAGTCTGACTGAATATCTGATTGATTGACTGATTGTGTGACTGCTTGATTGATTGACTGACTGATTGATTGATTAAGTGTTAGACTGATTGATCGATTGACCGCATGACTGAATGACTGAATGAATTAATTGGCTAATTGACGGACTGATTGATTGAGTGACTAATTAGTTGGCTAACAGACTGTCTCACTGAATGACTCATTTACTAACTGATTGACTGGCAGGCTGACTAACTGACTGAGTGATTGACCTATTGATTGCGTGACTGACTGAACTGACGGATTTACTGAGTAAATGTCGGACTGATTGATTGAATGACTGACCGATTTACTAACTTTTAACTCAATGACTCAATGGAGTGCGGAATGCAGATTGACTGAGGGACTTTTTGTCTGACTTTCAGTCAGTCGACTGAATGATTGATTGTTTCATGGACGCACAGACTGAGTACCTAACCGAGTGATTGACTAAGTAACTGACAGATTGATTGACTGACTGACTGACTGAACAACTGTCATTTTGGTGTGCCATTTTAACTCACTCTGGTTGCTCTGCTGGCTCTGGTCGCGCGGCACAGGCTGTGGCTGTGGAGCAGGCTGTACCACCGGCAGCTCCTTGGGTATGTGAAAGGTGTTGATCAGATTGTGCTGCAGCGAGAGCAGCCGCAGGTTGGGTTCCTGCTCGAATATGGGTATGGCAGTAAGACCCCGACGATCGTAGTTGATGCGGTCGGGCAGCTCCTCCCGCTCCTTGGCCAGACGCTGGATGCGACAAATCCCGTTCGGCTGGGGCGTGACAATTGCGCCGCTGACCAAAGTGCCGCCCGTGCTGCCCACCAGCGTGTGGGGCGTGGCAGCGGCGACAACAGCACCAACAGCTGCGCCAGAGGAGGCGGCGGCAGATGTCGCCGGCCGACAGCTGTTGGAGGCCGCCGACGAGGAGGTGGACTTGGAGCGCTGCCGGGTGACGGTGCCGCGCTGCAGCCGATGCTGCGCCGGAGCGTAGCTGCGCCGGAGCTGCTGCTGCTGCTGCTGTCCGACAAGCAGCTCCGTCGGAGGCTGGACGGCGACTGGGATGCGCTTCTGTATAACATGGTGGCTGAGGGTGCTGTGGGAGCGGCCAATGGGACGCCGGCGCAGACGTTGATTAAAACTAGGAACAAACGGTTCGATTTTCAGCAAAGATGTTTGAGGTAAATAGTTTTGTTGCGGTTGGGGTTGCGCTTGGGATTGCGGTTGCTGTGGCTCGGGCGGCTCATCGTTTAGCATGGAACGGCCGGGACATTTTGCCATGGAGATGAGCGCGCGACGCCGGGCAATTGTTGCCGCCGTTGCCGTGGCCTGGCCCGTTGCCTGCGTGCGTTGGGCTTCCACCTTTGAGTTTCATAATCGATGCGGCACCACAGCCACGGACATGGCAGGAATCGATGTCCTCTATCCTGCCGGAGTGAATGCATCTCGTTTTCAAATGGAAATCAAAGCCAGACTCTGTCACTTACCCGGAACAGAAAGGGTTTTTATTCTCTGCTGCTCGGCAGTTATCTAATTTTTTCGGTTTCGATTTCAATGACAATTCGATTGGCTGCTCTGTTGCTCCTGCTGCTGCTCTGTGGAGCACCTGGTCTGCTCTTGTCCTTCTGCTTCAGTCTTTTGAGGTATTTGTCGTCGGGCATCGGGGCATCGGGGCATGTTTTATTAGTTTGTTTATTCGGGTTATACATATGGCAAATGGTTGGCGCGGTTGCCATAGACCTGGCCCAAGACAGGGCCCGTGCCCATAGATAGCTGCCTCTCGCTCGCACATCCTTATCGCCGTCCCGCTCGGATATTAGGCTTTGGCTCTATTGCTTCGTGATTTCAGCTATTAGTTTGTTTATTTAAAGCGCTTTTGGGGCGACTGACTAACAGACAGTCAGACAGTCAGTCAGACAGTCAGTCGTACAGTCAGTTCGACTCTTAGCTGACTTCTAAACATGCCAAAACATTCTTTTCAGCTGCTTGCATTTTCATTGGGCGCTACAAACTATATTGTGGAGCCTATCGGCATTATATATATTATATATGAAGGGGAAATCGGTTTCTCGTCGTTCGCAACTTAAACGATTTTTAAGGGCTTAAAATTACAAATTAAGCTAGCTAGAAACTCGTTAAAACAAGAAATAACTGTTGTCTGTCGAGTATCGAAGTCTAAATACCCTGGAAAAATACTATATTTACTATATACATTAAAAGAGCGTAGTTTAGGGATCGAATCTTGAGCAAGTTTAATTTAAGCCGAGCAGCGCCGGGTTATTTCTTGTTTATCATATTTATAAATATATTAAGTTTACATTTCTGTAAAGATAATAACAAATAAAATAATAGCCACCCGAGCAGCGCCGGGTAATTTCTTTAGTATTTTTTAAGTATTTATAAGTATATTAAGTTCAGATAATGGTAAAAATAATATACTCTCTCTTAAGAGCATTCCGATTGCGAAAGATAGATATAGATATGCTATAGAGATCCGATGCGACTAAGTTTAGGGTAAGATCTTTAAGATCTCAAGAACTTGGATCTCTAAGTCGAATAAATAAGTTGTGTATATCGACTCGACTAGGCTCTTCAAGCGTGGAATAAAATACACTTAAAACTTATATGAAAAAGTACTTAAATGTTGAACTTTAGCCAGATTTGCATTTGCCATTTCCTGTGGCCAAAATGTCAAGCGTTCTCGGCGTTCACCTTGGCCGTGCTAACTTAAACCAAAGTCGTTTGCATTAAAAACATATTTTGTGGTTTTTGCCATTGTTTTCTGTTGTTGTTATGAATGTTGCTGAAGGAAACAGTTTGAATTGCGTATGGCAACTCCTGTCGCCCGAGAGAGTGACAGAGAGAGGGGGTGAGGGAGTGGGGTGCTTTGAGTGAAAGACACGCACATAATTGGCTGCCAACATAATGGATTCACGTGCCAGTCGGCTGTCTGGCAGCTCTGGCTGCTGCTTCTTCTTCATATGCAAAAGTTAAACGACAAACGCAGCGAGTGCGAGGGAGCACGCAAGCGAGGCATGTGCATTCGTCAAGCTTAGGCACCGTTAGCACGCACGACAGCGTAGTCACATCTCAAGCTTGAGTCAGACAGAGCGAGAGAGCAAGAGAGAGAGAGAGAGTGAGCGAAGTATGGGAGGGTGGGCGGTGTAGGGGGGCTGCTGCCAAATCAAAAGACACAGACAACAATTCGAATTTAATTGTTGTCGTACAAAATTGGCATAAACCAAAAAAAATCTGCTGTAAATGTGCGTGCGTTGGCATTTGATGGCCAGAAAAATGCCAAAACAAAATGAAGAAGAAGCAAAACTAGCCAAAAGGAGCAACAGGAGCTGCCGCAATGTCTGGACTGTTAATTGCAGTTGCACAAAAGGGTTCAATAACTCGACTGTTGATTGGCAACCAAGGCAAGTCGGCAGGCAAGTCTAGGGGGGGTGGAGTGTGGGGGGGGGGGGGGGGGTTTAAGGCCGAAAGCACGCTAATTGTTGTTATTGTTGACTGCGTTCAACGAACTTCTCGACGCCTGCAACAAGTGCCACAAGGATTTGATAGCCTTTCTTTCTAAGTTGAGCAGAAGTTAATGCAAGACAAGTTCTCAATCGATTGTGAACTTAAGCTATTGTGAACTTTAAATTTTCTCACAAATTAAAATTGAATACATTTTGTTGCTAAAATCCTTGAGCACATTTGTCGACCTCAACGTCCTAAACAACTTAATCTCCGAGTATTCTGTTATAATATAATATTTAAATGTAATAGAACTCATTTCGTTGAGTTTCGTTGAGTTCAAAATTATGTGAAACGAAGGGGGAGAGAGTGAGAGAGATAGAGTGAGCGGTGGAGGGAAAGAGAAATGAAAAGTAAACATACTTGTGTTATAATATTAAGTTCACAATCAATTGAACCCACATAAAAGATTGCACAAACAGGAATTAGTTACAATAATATGGCCAGATTATTTAATATTATCTGCCGCAGAGAATTCCCCCGCCTACCAGAAACTTCCCTTCTTCAAGGAAATTCCCGCCTGCCAGAAAATGCCCACCAGTTGCGCTCTTGCTTCGACTTTACCGTTAGCTTAAGTGTTCGGCAACGAATTCAAGTTTAAAGTTGAAAAGTTGCGTAAAGTTTTCAATTGTTGTTGTCCGTTGCATTTGTCGGGTATTTAATGCCATTCCCATTGATTGGCCGCGCCTTTGGCCAATGCTGCCCGCACTCCCCTGACCTCCAACTCCGCACGCAGCCAGCAGCCTGGGCTAACCTCCCCGCGGGGTTAACCGTAGCTGTTTCGCGCTATTTGCTTCTGTTGTTGACATCCTTTTGGGCCATTAATTTTACAGACTTTTGCATGGTTAAAAGCCCAACGTTGTTGGCTTAATTGTTGTTGCTCTGCCGTGCTCTGCCGTGTTGTTGTCTGTTCTAGATAAAAAAGCCAGCAGCAGCAGCTCGGCTCAACCTTTGACCCGCTGCTCCTGCTGCTCCCTAAGACCCGCTCCCGCTCCCGCTCCCTGTGGTGCACATTTGTCAGCGTCTGTCAACCTTGGCGATATTTTCACTTTCGCTCTTGTCTTCGCGCGCTCATTATCTCAATTGTTGTTGTTTTTTTTTAATAATTATAGCGCGCTGCTACAATTGTCCCTGACCAACACACACAAACACACACCCACACATACAATTGTTGAGAAGAAACGAGTTGATAAATTGCGAACAAATGCAGCAGTAAAAGAATGCGTGCGTCTGTGTGTGTGTCTGCTTGTGCCTGCGTACGTCTGTGTATGTGTGTGTTTGTGTCTGCTTGTGCCTGCGTGCGTCTGTGTGTGTGTCTGCTTGTGCCTGCGTGCGTCTGTGTATGTGTGTCTGCTTGTGCCTGCGTGCGTGTGTATGTGTGTCTGCTTGTGCCTGCGTGCGTCTGTGTGTGTGTCTGCTTGTGCCTGCGTGTGTGTGCGTGTGGGCTGTGTGTCATCATTAGCTTTTGGCGCTCTTCATTGGCCCCAGCGCTGGACGAGCAATTTAATCAGCCTGGCAGCGCGCAGAAAAGCTGATAATACCGTTATGAATAATTTACACCAAACAAAAGCATTTACACACAGTCATACACACACACGCACACACACACGCACACACACTTACGCACCAAAACGCAGACGCGCTTTATTATTGTTTTACTTCTCTGGGTTTATTTATAATTAATAACGTGCCAGCAACAGTAGCCAGAAAAAGTAAGAGTACTCCAGTCGGGAGTAGCCGACTAGCAGATACCCTGCACCCAGCGACATCGATGCGTCCGAGTACCGAGAATGGAAATGCATACCCCTGCATGTCACAAATTATTTTCCATTCCCAATAGTTTGCGGAATACCCTCATTAACAATAAGAAGCAAAATGTAAACAATAGAAAACGTCGAAGATTAAATACCCTTGCGAGAATGAATGAGTTATTTATAAAATTGTTTTATTACGACAAATTGCGTTTGATATAGTTGAATGATATGATACAGCTTTGCAGACTTGATGGGAAAGTTGTGAAGCTCGAAATTTTAAATTTTGGAAGAAAATTCTTTTAAAAACGAATCCAAAATTCACAAGAAATACATTTTTTGAGCGATGTCCTATGCAGGAGCTAGGCATAGGTATAGCTAGGCATATTATATATTATATATATTCATAATCAATTTTGATTTTTGACCGATTATTCCTATAGAGCTATATGATATATATGATATATGATATATGATATATGATATATGATATATGATATATGATATATGATATATGATATATGATATATGATATATGATATATGATATATGATATATGATATATGATATATGATATATGATATATGATATATGATATATGATATATGATATATGATATATGATATATGATATATGATATATGATATATGATATATGATATATGATATATGATATATGATATATGATATATGATATATGATATATGATATATGATATATGATATATGATATATGATATATGATATATGATATATGATATATGATATATGATATATGATATATGATATATGATATATGATATATGATATATGATATATGATATATGATATATGATATATGATATATGATATATGATATATGATATATGATATATATATATACATATATGCTTCAACATTTGTATCAAATAAATAAAATATGCCAAATGCCAATGCGTTACATATTTCATGACCAAATCATCATACCCTCTTGCAAGGGCAGAGCAGCTGTGGTCTCTTTATATTCACTTTCGCCCTTTGCTGCTGCTGCTGTTGCGCCTCGCTCAAAGAATCTGGGCGTGAGGTCAGTTTAATTAGATGCGGTAACCTGTTGCGGCTGCCGGCTATGAGGGCGGCAGAGGAGGGGGGGGGGGGGGGGGGGAGGGGCTATGTAAATAGTCTGCGTCTCAATCTTAGCCAAAGTCGCATGTCAAAAGCAACACCGCAAAAATCTTGAAAGCGACGCCTGCGGTTGAAAGGGAGGGGGCGAGTTAAAGGGTGGGGGGGCGTGGCAAAGCTGTTGATTGACCGCAGTCAATTAAACGGCAACAGAAACCGCCAACACGCAGCACTCGACACTTATCGCCTATCAATATTTAATATAAATATATTTGGTTTTTTCTTGACATAGCATAAAATTAGAATTTCAATATCAGATACTTATACATATATTTATATAAAAAAGACACACACACACACACACACCTGTAGATCAGCTAACGCACGTTCCTTTCGTGGATCTAGTTCTGTTGAACCGCCACAGCTTTGAAGGTCTAGTCATCTCGCTCGCACTTATGCCCGACTGCAGCAGCAGCAGCTCATCCTTGGCACAGGGTGATTCCGGCACAGTTTCGCTTGTGTTGAGAATTTGTGCGACATGCGCCTCGTCGATTGTGCCCTTGAATATGAGAGGATATGGCCACTCGTGGCATATGGTGGGCCCGTTATAGTTGCGCAGCGCCTCGATCAGGCTGTCCAGGCGATGCACCTCCGCGTAGTCGTCGTTTATCGACCTCACCTCGTCCAGCAGCGCGGCCACATTCGACTCGAGCACCTGCAAAGCCCGCGAGAGGTGTGAGAATGCAAAATTAGATTAGCCTTAAATCGCTTAGTTTGCTCGATTTGCTGACAGGTGTCAAATGACCGGGGCGTTACGCTCTCTGACAGCCCCGTGGGGTCCAGTCGAGGGTGACTGCAAGGTAATCTCTCTACTTGGCACCGACTTTTCTTACACACTCGCGCATACACATGGACCTATCGATCTCGAAACATAAACTCTTCAATAACTCTTGATCCATTGGTTCGATTGCTTTGAAATTTTCAGGTCTTAAAGCTGGCATTCAAATATGTTTGCATCCCAAAGTGCAAGGCTGGACCCAATATATTTCTCGAAATATCCAGACTGGCGATTGTCTCGGCATAAGTTGAGGATGACTTCGTGATATTCTCTGGCATATAGTTGCCTTAACATTCTTACGCGTTCACGCATATACATGCAGCTATCGATCTCTGCTTTTTCTCATTTTATCCACATTTTCATATAAGGAAAAATGAACTCTTTCATAACTCTTGATCCATTGGTTCGATTGCTTTGAAATTTTCAGGTCTTAAAGCTGACGTACAAGTATATCTGTATCCCAAAGTCCAAGGCGGAACCCAATATATTTCTCGAAAAATTTCGAATTTTATTTATTTGCGATTATTGAAACTGCCATTTATATGTCGAATCACTTGATTTTTGCTTTCCCTATCACACTCAACTGTAGTATACCTCATCTATAAACAATTTCTAATGAGTGCAGGGTATAGGAAAAGGTATCTTGTCATGGGCATTCGCCGTTGACGGTTCAGATTTCAGTTGGCTAAAATGCATGCATTGTCGTCCATTTGCTTTTGTTTGTTTGCTACCAATTAGCAAATTCTGTGAACCGCGCCAACTAAGCTCATGTCAAACTATATGTCAGTATACATGAACACCCCCGCCCAGGTACCGTGGAGGTGGGAGGTGGGCTCACCTGAACTCAGGTGTGTGCAGATTACAAATTTGTAAACAAGTTTATTATTATTCCATCAGGTATGCGAATTCTCATAGCTACGGCTTAGTTACCCAACAATCAACTATAATGTCGAGATTATATAGCTGCTATATATGCATATATATAGTTCGTAACCCGAATAATGGGCCATTGTCTAGACTGGCAATCAGTGCAGCCAGCTGTTCCATTTAGTCTAAAGTCGGCCCCAATAGCCCGCTATAATTGCATTAACTTGTCCGGACTCTGTGTTGCAACAGTTAACAGCGGGGGGGGGGGGGGGGGGGGGGGTGTGTGTGTGGCAGGGGGCATGCGTTTACGACACTTACCACAGGCTGATAACAGCTATTAGCTGACAGCTGATAGCTGAAGTGAAAGCCTAAGGACTGATAACTGCGTCGAGTGTAAATAGAGCACCTGAAGGGGCTAAGCCGAAGACTGAATACTCTTATATGGCCTAGACCTATGCAACTATGTGAGCAGTCAGATAGGGTAATGTTAAGCTAAAAGACATTAGTTAGGGCAGCTGAACTTTTATACTGTTCAAGAATATATATGTATATGATTTAAAGGCTCTTTCTTGAATGCGTCACAAGCTACACAGCATATGCATAGTACCCGCTGTGAGGGTATAAAAACAAATTAACCGTTGAGTTGTCTGCCGGGTTTGTCATATCAATTGTCGAGAGCTTTCGACAACAAACGTTATGTGAAGCTGCCTCTCACTCGCACTCGCACTCACACCGTCTCGCTACCTCTCTCTCTCCCGCTCATGTGACACGAAATTACAGTTTAATGTCAAATGCGTTTTTTTTTTTTGTTTTTCAATTACCAAAAATTCAATGTGCAAATTAATAACACAATTTAAAACTTGACGAACGCGTTGCCGCAAGCTCTCAACGCTGCGCAGCAGCTGTCGACGTCGCTGCACGGCGCTGCCGTCGCTCGTGGGCGTCGGCGTCGGCGTCAGCGTCGGCGTTGTGGGCATGGCCAATGCGTTTGCCCTTTTGTTCGTTCGATTTGCAGCGGTGCAATGACAATGGACACCACTGTTGCCCGCAGTTGTCCAACTTTGTTCGCGTCTCCGTTTTACATAGCGTTAATTTTATAATATTTTTGTTTTTTTTTTGCTTTGCTTTTGTTCGCGACTTTTAGCGGTATTTCGCTGTGCGGCCGCTCGTGCTCAGCGCTCGGCGTTGACTGGCCAGCGGCTGGCGTAGCGGTACCTAACCATACGTAGCTGTAGCTGTACATATATGAGTACACAGAGAGAAAAACTCAAGAGTTTTGCCTGCAAGAATTGAGATTGTCTAGTTTTTTAATTGTGGTAATAATTGACTCTAGGGCGAAAATCTTATTTCGAGTAGGAAAACACTTAATTCAAGTTTAATTTTGGTTTGTTTTTCAGACTAATTGGGCTTGTTTTAATAATGGAATAGTTTAGTATTCACTTTGAAGACTTTTAAACAAATTAAGTTTAATTTAGGACCATCAATAGTTGACTCTAGGGCGAAAATCTTATTTCAAGTAGGCAAACACTTAATTCAAGTTTAATTTTGGTTTGTTTTTCAGACTACGTGGGCTTGTCATAATAATGGAATAGTTTAGTATTGACTTTGAAGACTTTGAAAACTTTCGAGTAGGATTTTATGATTTTATTTTGGTTTGTTTTTCATGATATCAAGATCTTTAAACAAATTAAGTTTAATTTAAGGAGGATCAATACTTAAATAATTTTCATTAAAAACCTTGTAATGAGACAAATAAAGTCTTACATGAAGTCTAATTGGTTCCAATTTGAGCTTGAACTAAGTTAAGCTTTATCTGTATTCCAATCCATATTAAAGCTTAGATGTTCGTATATCAAAAATTCCCATATTAAAAAGAATTAAAATCTTATAAATGTCTCAATGATAATTACACCTAATTCAATTATTTTATGCTTGATTTTCACAAAAAAAAAATATTTGAATTTTTTATTAAAGAGTTGCATGCGAATATCTTGTCTTGCCGCTTTTCTCTCTGTGTAGGTTCCGTGCGGGAGGCAATTCTCTGTCGCACTTTTTGTAAGCAGAGAATCGGAATGCGAAAGTAAACGTGACGGAAAGAGTGAGTGAGGGAAAGACGGAGAGGGAGAGAGAGCGAGAGAGAGGGAGAGCGTCAAATAATTAGCTAACTGAATTAATTTTATAGCTGCCGCCTCGAAGTATGCTTTAATTGCAATTTAACTTGATTATGCATAATCCAAATGGAATTAAATCTAAACTTTAATTCTATTCTCTACTATTACATTTGCCATCTCCACGCTGATTAACCTGTAATTAACTAACATTAAAAGAAATATGCCTATCGCTTACAGTGAAGGCTTGCATATGGCAACGGTTCGGAAATTACAATTACAATTTATATAGATAAATTCTAGATCAAATTTGTTTATCAAAACATCCAAAATCTGTTAATCTCAAATATATCTTTATAGGTCTTTTAGTTTCTGCATTTTGCTGCAGCCTCAAGTCATACAGCAACAGTTAAGATTCACAAATGGTGATCAGCTCTGCAGCTGTTTGCGTTCCCATTAGCGGGCGCCCACTGTACAGCTTCACATATGCCGCCCGAGAGTATGCAACACAACTTTGCGTAACCGTATTCATGTGCAGCCCGAAAGCATGCAATGATTTTTGATCAGCTCTTTGTATGCGCTGCGAGCAGGACTCATGCTTAGCCATTGTTTGGGCCAAAGCCAATGCGAAAGCCAAGCTAGCGCCAGCTGCTGGCCATTAAAATTTTAATTTTGTGCACCATTTGGCGCGCTGCCATCTTGACTCTGGCAATCCAAACCAGGCAAAGCCCTTGGCTTGAGCGATTATGTTGATGTTGATGACCGGAACGAACGCAGGTGGGCGGCAGCAGCAGCGGCAGCTTACCTGCAGGTTGCCTTCGTCGATAATACGCTCAATTCAATTTGCATATTCAGTTGTCCAATGAAGCGAAGAACAGCAGCAGCAGCAGCAGCAGCGGCAGCACACGGAGAGGATCTCCACATCGGTTTGGCCAAACAAATGCTTTTTTGCCAGCCTCTTTGGCCACTTGCAACCGGCGCCCAAATGTGCCGCTGACAGCACGGGCCACGCATGAGCTGCAACGAGCTCCGGCAAAGGGCAACAGCAAAAGCAACAGCAACTGCAACTGCTTCGTCCTCACCTGCTGCCTCGGCTCCTCACCTGCTGTTAGTCCATTACGCTAGCAATTTAACTTGCGCCACGTAAACATGATTATCATCTTGAGTGCAACGTGTGGCGTCCCCCCCACCCTCCACTTCCGACTCCAGCTCCAGACTGCGTGTGCGTGCAATTGAAGTCAACCTTGGCCAGGCGAATGTTGCCGCCAGGCAAAGGGGGTTTGGCACTGGCAACTGCTTAAGCTGAAGCTATTAGCGCGCGCTTTGTTGTTGCACTCGAAGAAAAACCTCAGCAATTAGAAGGAAAACGCAAGAAAAAACGCTGGGAAAATCTAACAGCGTTTTTCAAGGTTTTTCTTGACGGTTCAGAAGAAAGCCAGTTTGAGGTCCACTTCAATAACCTGGCTTTTCACGTCCAACAGCCCAGTTTGGGATATAAACTTTAAATCTAGAATCAAATCATTCTTTAGTTTTTCAATATTCAACTCGTCCGCTCCAAGGGTCCAAATTTCGGCAAAATCTCAATTGCTTCAAACTATTCTTTCAAGAACTTTTTTCTTTATATAATGTTTATTATATTGGATCAATATTTCCCATCAGCCACACTTTGTTTCTCAATCTGAGCTTGTTTTTACGCTTATTTAAAGACTTTTCTGGTCCATTTAGATAATTTTGCCGCTTTTCTTCAAGCATTAAAGCATCACTTAGAAATCAAGTAATTCTTAATTTAAGATTATGCAAGCACGAAATGAAGTGCAAGAATTGCATATTTTAATTGGAGTTTCGGAGTAAAAACTTTCCGCTTCAAAATCATTTTCAAGTCTTTATACAAAATTCTGAAAAAATCAGAATTTTTTAAAAATTCTTCTTCTTTCAAGAAATTTTGTTTAAGTTGCAAATTTCCAACAATTTGTTATAATACTCAATCTGAGCACTTAATTTGAAGCTTATTTCAAGTATGCAAAGTCTTAAAATAAGTATTTTATATTTCAACATTAAAGCTTCATTTTGTTAGCAAGAAATTCATAGCTGCCATTTTTCAAGCCCGAAATGTAGTTTAAATTTTCCAAATTAAATGTTTACAGTTTAGAATTTAGTTTCGTGTTTTTCGCCAAGTGTATTGTTGATGTTGCTCAGCTTCTGCCTGGCTGAGCTGTTTAACAGCTCGCAATCTGCTTAAAACTGCAATTAATTTAAAGGTTTTTGTTGTTGTTGTTGTTGTTGTTATTATTGTTGAATGCGCCAACCAGCCCCAAACCAATCTGAGCTCCAATCTGAGTGCATTTAAGCGCCCAGCTTTGACGTGCCCGCCTCTAATTGAGCTTGTCAAAATCAGCTATAGTTGGGCTAAAAGGCTTAACCGGGCGGCCAAGACACATGTTCGCCGGTTGGTAACTGTTTAAGCAGCTGCCTCTCGGTGGCGCCCTCTCTCGGTGGCGTCGTCTCCCAGTTGCCCGCGGCAATGTCACGTACAGCGCCGCCCACCAAATAATTGGCTGATGGGACTGGGAAGCATTTGCCGCTCGGCTGGCAAAAGCCAACCCAAAAAAAAAAAAAATGACAGCAACCGAATTGCAACAGAAGTTTGATTAATTTTTGGGCGTGTACTTGCTTAAATTTGTGGGCGTGGCTAAAGTGAAGCAACACCATTTTAATACTTAAGAAATGCCATAACCAAGCCGGGCAGCTCGACGGGGCGACAAGGTATGCGACTGCAACGGCAAATATGAGCTGCGCCCTCTCGAGAGCATGTCTTTTAAATATCATAGAAAATATCAGTCGAAATAAAGTTGTCAATTGAAGAGCCCCAACTAAAGTTTGCAAAAATTGGAAGCCTTCTAAAGAAACGTAGAATTGCAAGAGTCCGAATGCGAAGCAGATTGTAGAGCTCTCTCTCTCTGCCAATCTCTCAGATCGGCTTATAAAATCACCCCATTTTTGTATATTTTTACATTAGACTCAACAATATACAACCAAATTGGGGAATGGTCGAAAACAATTATTATTTATAGGGTATGAGTAGAACAAAATAGGGATCCTACACTCTACTATTCGATCTAGCTATGAGCCTCATAAAAAATACAACTTGAAGCACCAAAAATTTCAATCTGATAATAAACACAAAAGTTATTTAAAAATGTAAGAAGAAGCACAGCTTCCGCTTTGGCTATTGTGTGTATACTACTGCAAATTAAGGCTGAGTACAGGGTATCTGCTAGTCGACTAGTCGACTACTTACGCGCTCATTTGCCCTTTACTTTGTTTGGCATTGCAAAGTATATATCGAATACGAACACAGACAACATGCGGCCAGGTCGCACAGACACAACTGCAAATGCACACATACATATATTAAGATACACACATACAAGCACACACACACATACAAGCACACGTACAGATAGACAGATGAACTCGTACTCAAATAGAGGACCTCACAAAGTAGCGTTGACAAACCCATTATCAGAAAAACAAACCGGAGATTAACTTGGCAAAATGTCTGTAGATGCCATAAAAAACGCAGCAGAGGGGCGCACAGAGAGAGAGAGAGAGTGAAAGAGAGAGAGAGAGAGAGAGAGAGAGAGAGAGAGAGAGAGAGCGAGCGAGCAGGCGAGAGTGCGAGAGTGCGAGTGCGATAGCTAGAGCAGGAAGTCCACAAGAGCAGGCAAATTCTGAATAAAATATGAACAGTGCAGCAGCACACACACACACGCACACGCACACGCACACACATACAAATACATATGCACACACAAACACACACACATAGAGAGTTTCGCATATGGTCTGGCAGCACTGTAAAAGTGACACATGAGCGTAATAACAGCTAAGACCTTGCCAAGCATCAGGCAGTCAACAACCACTTGCTGGGCAGACGCAACGGTTCAGGGGCGTGGCAGGGGTACGGGGGTCTGGCACGGCCGGACAACCCCGTTTTTTGGCCGTCGCCGTCGTCACTGCACTCAACATGATTACAAATTATAACGTCTGAGCAATCGCCGGCAGTTGTGTGTGCAGCAGAGGCGGGCCTCAAATACCGCCCATAGGAAATATAATTCCACGACACGGGGATACAAGCAAGGGGGGAGGGGGGGCTCTCCGGCTCTGACTGCGTCCGGCGTCCGTGAACGTAGTCAGATTTTGGTGCACGCATCGCCACGCCATGGTGGTTGGCCAGACATGCCAGCCAGACGAAGCCCAGAGCCGGCGGGGCCCTGCAACTGGTTGGTTGATTTAGCTCTGTCCGCTGCCTCTGCCCGCTCTCTGCCCGCTCTCTGCCCGCTCTCTGCCCGCTGCCTCTGCCGCCGCCCGCTTCCGCTCAAGCTTAGATAATGCCGTAGGCATTTATTTTTCTTGTTGCAGTCACAATAACTTAATTATGCATTGGCTGCAAATTAATGCGAAATCTTTTCAAAATGGCTGCCGTCGCCTTTTGAAGCAAGCCTAAAAGCAGGCAACACTTTTTGAAGCCAAAATGTTGCACTGTAAAGTGAAGTGCCTTTGCTTCTATCTTATTGAAGTCTGGGAAAAGGTATTAAAATGTTGTTGAAGAACACATGCCGGAATGAATTAAGTGTATATTCTTTATCAATATCAAAAGTCTTTACAATATAGTCATGTCTGTTTGCCTGTTTGATGTCAGTATGATTCCACATATAGAAAGAGTCAATCGAAACGAGAAAGAAGGACTACTTATTTCATATCCTTGCAGACCGAATCTTTTTTTTTTTTGATTCTGCCAAGTTTGGTTTCATATAACAACTTCATTTTCGTTCAATCTCAGAGAACCCATTTACTATAAATAATAATAATATGTTATTTATCTCTATACCTTTATAGAAGAGTAGTCTTTGTACGGCAAACTTTTCTGTTATTCAAAATATTTCGAGTTAAATTTGGAATTACAAACTTCGTTTTTTGCCTAACTTATTTGAGAATTTATTTCGAACCCTTCTACTATAGCGAGTATCTCCTACAGTCAGACGGAGTTAAGGCTTTTGTATAAAGAGCTGCTTCCACATAAATCTATTTAATCTTTGACGCTTCAAAGACTTTAGTTCCTACCCCGTTTTAGTTTTAGTTAGAACTGCATATGAACTGATTGCTTCAAGCTGCATTTTATCAATTTTCGACTATAGACTGTGCTCTTCCATAAAGCACAGCACCTCGACAATCTCTGTGATTAACTCGTTTACTGCAAAATGATTTAATTGAATGCCCTTTTCAGTTTTTTTTACAGCCAAGTCATAAGCATTCTTTACTACCACATATTACTGCTTATATAGTGGAAGTAGCATTTCTTTATTTTTATAGCCAATTCCAGGGACGAGCTTCTGGCACGTGGCAGCGCGGAATTTCTTTCAAGGCGCAAGGTCAAGGCAGTGCAACCCATTTGCTCAGTGGGCGAATCTGGAACCCAACAGCGACTACACACGCACACGCACACACGCACACACACACACAGCAGCAGCGGCAGCTAAATCCTTTTTGATTAAATTCAATGTTTTATATCCAATACGTTGGGCGGCCATGTGGGCTGTCCCATAGTCTTTTGGTCATGTTAACATTTTATATCTCTTTGAAACGCATTTTTCTTAACACAATGCCATTTTTATACCCTCAACTCATTGAAAATTGTTAGAGAGGGTATGCTGGCATGCCGTAAAAGTATGTAACGGGCAGAAGAAGTGAGTCGATCTAGGCATTACGATCTGTCTGCCAGACTGTGTCGATCCGGGAAACTGCAAAAACTCGAGAGCACCATTTAGAAATATATGATTTCCATAGACGGAATGAGATTATAAATTTTTCTCCTATTTATCGATTTAATGTGGATAAATATCGATATAATAATGTTATAATATCGATAAATATAGATTTTTATATAAATATTATATTATATTTTTATATAAATATTATATTATATAAATATCGATCAATATTGATACAATAATGATAAAATATCGATAAATATCGGTACCCAATCGATAAATATTGATATTGATATAATATCGAAAAATATCGATTTTGAGACATGTTTTTTTAAACATAACTTAAAAACTATAAGAGCTAAATAAACAACCCTTGATATATAGGTTTTTGTATAATATATAGTATACGCCATAATATCTATATAAAGATGTTTCACCTTATGAATACCTCTCCCATTCTCTCACTCACTCTTAAAGATCGATTCTTGAGATAATGTCATATTCAAGTCATGAAAAGTTCACTCTAAGCATTCAAAAATATATTTTCCCAAAGGGAAGAATAATGAGAATGAGAATAGAATGAGACTACAATGTTTGTACCGGCAACTTATCGCTGGGCTCAGGGTATCTCCTACTCGGGCAGTAGCAACTAGAGAGCTCTTGTTTTTTGCTCATTTCACCCACACACAGACTCCGACTGTCAGGCGAGCAGACATAAAACAAAATGGCCAAGCCAAAAGCGAGAGAGAGAGACACTGCCAAAAGGAAAATAGATTGAAGTGTAATCATGGTTTTGAACTGCGGCTCGGCCATAGATTTAATCCGAGCAAACGTAGCAAAACACAAAATGGCCAACGAAATGAGAGAGAAAGTGAGCGTGCGAGTCAAATACATATATATATATAAAACAAAAGGCATTGTAATTGAGGCGGGCGACAGAGGGGCGGGAAGGGAGAGGGGCACGAGTCGACCCTATATGTAGGTGGAAAAGTTGGCTCAGGCCATAGACGATTGCTCGTGCGGCGCTGCTTATTCCGCTTGACTGATTGAAGCGCCTTTGTCTCTGCCACAGCCACAAGCCGAAGCAGGAAGTAGACAAGTGTGTGTGTTCGATTGTGTGTGTGTGTGTGTGTGTGTGTGTGTGCGAGTGTGTGTTATCTAAGTTTGTTTGAATAAACTTAAGCGAATGTTTTGTAAGAAGATTTCCTTTATTGCCAAAGAGTCGACTCGAACTACATACACGATAGTTCGAGGAGTCCTGCCTGAGTCCTTGTGGCATGCAAACGTTGACACTGCAGCACTTTACCGCGCCCCCCTCCCGTTCTGTGTCTCGTGTGAGACACTTGGCGTTCACTTTTGCATGCTGCTCGACGATTGCCTTGGCTCTTGTTAAACGAAGCTCCAGTTCCTTTTGGCTCGGTTGCCTATAATGCCACATAATGCCAAATCGATTGTAAGCCAAGAAAGGCGGACGTCGAGCACTTCAGTGCCAGTTACTGTATCATAATAAAATGTCTAATTTTACCAATTCAACATTTAGCCGGACATTGGAGTTGCGAATTTTAGTTCCAGCTTGGCGAATAAGTTTTGTCGTTCGTTTGTGAACTGTGAGATTTCTCTGAACTTTCTCGGCTCTTTAAACCAGTTCAGTTCTCTAAATTAAATTGTTTCTAACTTTTCTTTAAATATACTTAAGGTATTTTCTTTACCTATATAAATATTCAAATTATGATCTTTAAACGAATTAGTCGTTCATTTTTCAGCTGTCACCTATTTATAGTTCATCAGCGGAACTATATTTCTCTGAACTTGTTCGGTTCTTTAAACCAGTTCAGTTTTCTAAATTGAAGTTTATCTTTCCATATTTTCTTTATAGATACTTAAGGAATTTTCTTTACGTTAAAATAATGAGTTTAATGTTTAGTTAGCATGTTTAGTTCATCAGTTGTTCATGTTAATTATATGAACTTGTTCAGTTCCTTAATTCAATTGATTTCTGCAATGTTATCTCAAGCGAAGGCCCAAGAAGTTCGAGATATTTGAAGGTAAAGTAATTGTATACTTCTAATAATAATAGAAGAACAACTGAAAGAAGAACTCATAAATAAAGGCTAACTGGTTTATGATGAACTAATGAAGTCTCTTTACGAGATAATCATGAACAAAGGAAAAACTGAATGGAGTAAAACTATTATAAACAATTGAAAAGCTGCAGAGTTTTTTCATATCATTCTGAATAAATTAAGTTGTTCATTTTAGTGACTCGCTCATTTGAACTAATGCTGAATGAAATGGCTCAACTCTGTCGGAGATGAAACGGACCCACAGAGAAACAAACACAACCAACAAGACAAACCGAACAAACAAAGGCTTAAGTTCTCAACCGGTCTGCGTCTTCGATTTGCAAATAATATTTAATGACCGTAAAATTATAGTATAGTATGCTACATTTGAATTCTGTTGCCTCCACTGTTGCTCTGTGCATTCGTTTAGTTTTTATGGCCAGACTTTGTGCAATAATCATTTTGTGGCCGGCGGTTGACATTCGGATACCAAAACTGATTAGCAATGAGTTGTTAGGAATCTAGCATGGTTCATTGTCTTAAAGAGCTGGCAATGAAAGTACAAGTGGAAATGGATTCATAGGGAGACAAATCAATTGAGTACTTCATACTCATTGTTCGCTTAAATGATGTCATTTACTTTGAATGTATTGACTATATTATTTGCATTTAAGCTCAAGAGATTGCTTTTACTCTTTCTGCACTTCTTGGAGAATGAGCTGTCTTTTGGGCAACTGAAGAACGAGATTCTGGTTTCGAGAATGTCGTTTTCTCTTAGCCGAAGGCTGAGCACTAAGAGGAGATTAAGGAAGGTTCACGTCGGACTAACAACTGAGAGGTTCGCGGTTCGAACTGAGCATATATATATATATCTATTATTCATATCTATTTGATACCCTTGCTGGGCATTATACTTTTGCCTCCAAATGTGTAACGCATATAAGGAGACATCTCCGAGCCCATAAAGTATATATATCAACAGCCGAGTCGATTAAGACATGTCCATCTGTCCCGCTTTCCTTTACACCCATTACATATGTCGTAACCGGATCGAACTACTATATGCCATACAAATGATCGATCGAAGGAGGAGTTCTATCATACAGTTACCTTAATGAGCTCTCAAAATGAAGGCTTGTCAGTTTTAGCCACATGAGTGTATATTTTCTTTCAACTCCTACTTGAAGGCTGTCCAAGAGAGAGAGAGTAGGTTCTGGCCAAGTGTGTTGTCTATTTTCAATAAATTCAGCTTGTTATTGCTGGCTGGTTCGCTTTGCACTCTTTATAAGTATATATATATAATATATTCAACGCACACATCGGACAGACTCTTAAAAGTGGCCATAAAGCAAATTGTGAAAAATTATTGTGTGTATAAAATTTAATGACATGTCAAAAAGGATATCCGGCATACGGCCATTGCCGTTGACGAGCAGCACAAATGGCGGCGAACTGGGGCAGGGAATGGGCGTTGCCTCCAACGTCAACGTCAACGTCGTCCTCGTCGTCCTCGTCGTCGCCCTTGTCGTGGTCTTGGTCTTTGTCCTTGGGGCCCTGGACCTTGTAGTCGTGGGCGGGATATGTAATGTGCTGTAAGTCCTGTTACATATGATGCTGAAAATTTTAGTTTAGTTGTCGTATTTGGTATCTGGTATTTACTTCTTACTTATACACACACACACACATACAGAGAGAGAGAGAGTGAGAGAGAGAGAGAGGGGGAGAGAGAGAGAGAGAGTGAATGCGGCACCAACACAAACATAATCAAACGCAACTTTATTATTTTGTCGAACAACAAATGTTTTTTATACCCTAAGCCCATTGGAAACGGCTAAATAGGGCATCATGTTTTTGTGCTAAAATATGCAACAGGCGGTGGGAAGCAGCTTAAGAATATATATATATATATATATATATATATATATGTTATCTTGATCAGAACGACAGACTGAGTCGATCTAGCCATGGCCTCGGTCTGTCTTGAAATTCTATATAGCAACATTAAAAAATATATATTTTTTACAATTCAATTTGTTTTATTTTGCGCTGCAAATTCGATACATATATATTCTCCCAATAAATATTTAACTATGGTAAATAGAAAGAGATATTGGAAGAGGATATAAGACAGTTCGTCGTATGGAACTGTCTTATATATTCTTTCAATATCTTTATCCATTTCCAATTGTTTGATTTGATTAACATGACTAGAAAATTATAGCTAGATGCATCAAATTGCCTAGATTAAAACTGTAGCTATAACATACTTAAGTTTCAACTCAATTTATGTAATAAAATGTACAAAAAAAAATTTTTTAAGTCCTGCAAGTTTCCATCAAGATCGGACTATGAGCACCGCGCTCTTGGGAGTATTTTGGGCTACCTAGGGTATCTCCTAGTCGTGTCTTGCAAACTCAAGTACTCTTACTTGTTTTGTATGGGTTACGTTTATGCCCCCAAACCAGCTCTTTGCCGCAGTCTTTGCCGCACCGCGTCTGGCCCACACGCTGTTGTGGTCTTTATGGCCGTCATCATTACGCCTTTGCCTTTGCGTTGCCTTTGCCTTGGCCTGGCCGGTTTGTTGTGGCCTGTTGTATGGCTGAGCTGCACATTTTATAGTTTTCAAAAGTCACAAAAATGTCAATTGCTTGTCATGTGCTGTGCACCCCGAACGCCAAATGGCATTGAATAAATTATATTGTGGCCATAAAGTTGTTCGGCTGCATCGTCCTGGCCACGTCCTGGCCAAGTCCGGGCTTACATAGTAATGGCAGCTGCAAGAACAGCATCCGCAGCAGCCCCTCAGCCACCCTCCAAGCAGATCCCCTGCTTATTTGCATGTGCAGGCGGCTAATCAGCGAGCTGAGCTGCTCAAAATTGATTTTCATGCCGGGCTGGCAGAATGGGGGCGCATGGCCAGAGGGGACATACAGTGTTGCTAGATCGCCCTCGGCATTTGTGATAATGATGCCATAAATGCTGAATTATGGCTTAAAGAAACAACAAAAATTCAAGTAATTTTGCTCTAGTTAATGGTATCCGACTAAAAGATACCCTGCAGCAGGCACTAAGCTGGGGAGTAAGCTAAATATTCCTATTCCTTAAATACTTTTTAAAAGGCCCATAAACAAAGTCTAGAGATTTGCAAACTGAGCGATATTTTTGGGAAAGACTTTTTTAAAAGTCCACAAATCAAGTCTGAAGGCTATATTTCAGGGTAAAGAGGCTCAAGTTCGATATTTATCGATTTATTAAGCCGTGGGTATAAGTTATAGGTTCCTGCTCTTTAAGTACTTTTTTGAAATAGCACAAACCAAGTCTGGAGACTCGCAAACTCAGAGAGATATTTTAGGATGAAGAAGGTCAAGATCGATATTTATCGATTTCGTATTCCAAACATGCTCTCTGACTCACTCTTCGGCTATTTTGACTCAAGTAAATATATGCTTTCCTCTTTTCCCACAATATTCCCCTTGTGCTCACTTTCACTGGGCGCTGGGAATAACAAAACTTTGCTACGGTTTTTGAACTTAAGACCTTTTGAATTTTAATCAAGCTAAATATTAGAGCAGTTGCTGTTCGGCGCACATTACGAGTCTCGTATTTTCACTTTCATTTCGCTGTTTATGCAGTCAACTTCAAGCAGCAGCTCCTTGTGAGGAGGATGTGTTAATGTTCCACGCTTGAATGGCGCATAAATTTCTTGATGCGGTTTTTTATGCTCTTCCATTTGTCTATCTAACTGGGGTGACTGGCGGCTCTCGGCTCTCGGCTCTCAACTGTCGATTGTGGACACTCGACCCTCGACCCTCGACTGGCGTTCGAGTAATTGAAAATATTTGAAATAATTCATAAAATTTTATGTGATTTTCGCTTTGAAGTTCGCATATTTTTCCCAAGGCCATTAAAATAGTTTGCTCTTCAGATCGTTACCCCTCCCGCAAGCTATCTGGCGCTTATAATTCAGCATTGATAATTGCTTTAATGATGTCATAACGTCGCCTTTGATAGCGCCCTTTAATTTACGAGCATGTCTCAGTGCCAACCTCCCCTCCGGGCTAGTCTCTAACTATATATGCATATCGGCACGATTTGTATAGAAATGGGTAACCCGTCTCTTTGGCATTGCATGATAGAAAACGTAATGTGACCGTCTGGGACACCTGAGAGGCGCTGGGCACACTTGTCCCTGCTGAATAGAGATGGGCGCGGTTTAAGTTTTTAAGCTATTATTATATATGATATTTAGTTTATTTTTAGAAATAATATTTTGTCAATATTTGTTGGTTCAAAATCCGTTGCAGAGGCAGTTAAAAAACTGGAAAAGTCTTGTTTAAGAATTGAAGGTAAGGTCTGGCATGGAAGACGCAGAAAATGGAGCTTTTCGAATATGATTTATGGCTTATATTTGTAACCAGAAATAATTACTCAATATATAAAGTCTTTAGGAAAATGTCTGTTTCCGAGGCATCTGGAAAGTTCGGAGTTAAGGCCTGAGAAGAAGAGAAACAGAGCTTTACAGAGCGGGTCCGTCGTTCCACGAGTAAAAACTTGCCCACCACTTGCTAGCCACTTGAAAAACGTTAAATAAGTTGTCTAACCACACATTAAACCAATTTGGCACTGCGCTGACCCGCCCGCTGTCCCACAGCCCTTCCGTACGGCTGTCGGACTGCCTGGCACCTCGGCTGCGCTGAGTTTCAATTCAGGCACGCCCACACACAAAAACACACACATAGACGGACGCCATAAATCATAGGGAGGAACACGTATGTGACTACTTTAGCTGGGGGATCGATAAATTATTATTAGTTGGCCGGTCGCTGGGTGCGCTGTGGTGGAAGTTGTTAGACCCGAAAGGCGCGCTGACCGAAATCCTGGCCGCTGTGGTTCAAATGCCTTTTAACTTAACAACTTTTTCTGCCAACACCAAACAGCACCACACACACACACACACACAAACACCCACACAAATCAATGGGCGACTTTGTCCTTGTTAGCCATGTTGTGCGGCGTCCGAACCCTTAACGTTGTGTGTAAAGTGGACTTGACATGAGATTAACATCTTCAAAAGCATAGCTTAAAGTATTTGTTAGAGTTCGTTGAAGTTCTCCGGACTAAGGCGCGGTCCGACCCAGTCCCAGTCCCAGTCCCATTCCCAGTTCAGTTCCCGAGTCCTTTTTGCTGCCGTCGCCTTTGGATAATTGCGTTCTTGTGCGCTGAGCCATGAGCTTAACTGTTGCTGTCATAACTAAGCGAAAAGGTATACAATTTATGAAAACGTCGAGCACTTCTGGCCAACTGGCGGCTTCCACCGACAGGTGTGTCCGCTTAAAACAAAGAACGACCCACGACGTGTGTATATTATAACAATTTTCGTTGGATTTATTTCGTTGATTTCAATCGCTAAATAATGGCAAAACAGGTTCCTTACTTACGTCCTAATAGGAGTTGGTGGGGTTTTTATCGTATCCAGGCAGGCAGCAGCTGGCGCACTTACAAGGCACGACGATGACGCAGCTTCAGGCGACGGACAGTCTTATACTGGTAGCCATCATCTCCTAAAACCGCGGAATCCTGGGCGACTTCCTCAACAGGAACCTCAGTGGCTACTTCCTCCGAGGGGGGCAGATATTCATTGGCAATCTCTGAGACATCACGGCGTTGGCGATACTTCAGGCGACGGACGGTCTTGTACTGGTAGCCATCTTCTCCGAGAACAGCGGAATCTTGAGCGACTTCCTCAACTGGAGTCTCAGTGGCAACTTCCTCGGATGGAGGTAGGTACTCACTGGCGAGCTCTGAGACATCGCGGCGTTGACGATACTTCAGGCGACGGACAGTCTTGTATTGGTAACCATCATCTCCGAGAACAGCTGAATCCTGGGCGACTTCCTCAACTGGAGTCTCAGTGGCTATTTCTTCCGAAGGGGGCAGGTACTCATTTGCAATCTCGGATACATCCCGGCGTTGACGATACTTCAGGCGACGGACAGTCTTATACTGGTAGCCATCTTCTCCTAAAACCGCGGAATCCTGGGCGACTTCCTCAACTGGAACCTCAGTGGCTACTTCCTCCGAGGGGGGCAGGTACTCATTTGCAATCTCGGATACATCCCGGCGTTGACGATACTTCAGGCGACGGACGGTCTTGTACTGGTAGCCATCTTCTCCGAGAACAGCGGAATCTTGAGCGACTTCTTCAACGGGAGCCTCAGTGGCCAATTCCTCCGAAGGGGGCAGGTACTCATTTGCAATCTCGGATACATCCCGGCGCTGACGATACTTCAGGCGACGGACAGTCTTATACTGGTAGCCATCATCTCCTAAAACCGCGGAATCCTGGGCGACTTCCTCAACTGGAACCTCAGTGGCTACTTCTTCCGAAGGGGGCAGGTACTCATTTGCACTCTCGGGTACATCCCGGCGTTGACGATACTTCAGGCGACGGACAGTCTTATACTGGTAGCCATCATCTCCTAAAACCGCGGAATCCTGGGCGACTTCCTCAACTGGAACCTCAGTGGCTGCTTCTTCCGAAGGGGGTAGGTAATCGTTGGCAATCTCTGAGACATCGCGGCGTTGACGGTACTTCAGACGACGGACAGTCTTGTATTGGTAGCCATCTTCACCTAAAACAGCCGTATCTTGGGCGACTTCCTCAACTGGAACCTCAGTAGCTACTTCTTCCGAAGGGGGCAGGTAATCGTTGGCAATCTCTGATACATCACGGCGTTGACGGTACTTTAGACGACGAACAGTTTTGTAGCGGTAACCATCTTCTCCTACAGTGGTGGGGACTTGGGCAACGTGCTGAGTGGGAGCATCGGCGCCAACTTCCTCCAATGGTGGGATATACTCATTCACGATCTCGGAGACATCACGACGGTGCCTGGCTTGTTCGACAGGAATCACTGCAGCCGTCGCTGCGGCAATCAACATGCACGCAATGAAGAGTTTCTGTAATAAGGTGAAACGGTTGCGATGTAAGATGACAGCCTGATAATCCTGATGGTGTAATCCTTGGCTACCTACCATTTCGGTATAGATGTCCAAAGCAAATTGTGTTATCGATGGAATCTATGGGTCGAATGATTAATAGTCGCAATTTGCCGCAATATTTATACGCTCTAATGTTTGCCAAGCAGCGCATAAACACACAACAAACCAAACAATGACCAACACTTTGTTTGCCCCGCTCTCGAAATATCAACAAAACACCCGGCAACAGCAGCATCAGCGATGCTGAAGCCCAACTGTGGTCAGAGCATTTGCAAGCCAAATGCTCGCACATGGTGCCCACTTGAGGCCTCAAGTGCCCGTGCCCGTGCCCCTAACGCCCCGGCTGCTCGTGGCTTGGAAGCCGGTTCGCGGCTGGGCAGAGCGGAACTGAATACCTTGTTTCGCTTTCGAATGTTTCACGGTCAAGATACCGCATATAATAAGATTTAATGCAAAAAAAATAACAATAATTTTTAAGATTTTAATGACAGCAAGTCTTTCGGCGTGATCTCTATTGTCATAGAGTATCTTATTATACCCTCAATCCGTTGTAAATGGGTTAGATGGGCATAATGTTTACGTGCACGTGTATGTTACAGGCAGAGGAAGCAAATCCGAATCAATTAAGTATATAAATTTGGGTTCGTCCGTCTTTCTATGTCTGTGTTGGAAACTAGAAAAGCTGGAGACTTGAATAAATATATAATCGCGGATGTTTTACTACAGAAGTTGGAGGAATAGATAAATATATGTTCTCGTATATTTTACATCTTTCTTTTATTGCTTCCAGACTTTTTATAATATCGATAAATATCGATCCTGAGGCATTTGTAGGCATTGCAGTTAAATTGGACACTAGGCTCTTTAACGTATAGTATACGGATATCTAGTATCGGACTGTAAGCATCGAAGATAATCACGAATTGATTTCCTGGGCTTGGGATGCTCGACGCTGGGTTCAGGGTATCCCCTTGTTGAGCACTTCCGACTACAGTACTCCAACATAATTTAATGTTGATGCTCAAGTCTTGGGTATCGGTAATTTGCGTACATAGATACGGTTCAACGAACTGGCCATGCTGGGGCTTGTCTGGAAAGGTCGTTTGTGAATGGTGACTTGGCTCGTGTTTATGTCTGTCTTGTGTTTGATGATATCATGACGTACATACGCCAAAATACTGCGTACATGAGCTTTATCGAGCTAATTGAGCGAGCCGGTCGAGTAACTCGGTAATGGCTGGCTTGTAAAGCCAGTTAGTGCCAGGAAGGATATCAAAGGTTCTTTGCAAAAGTAGTCGCAGGCAAATAACGACGAACAGCAGCTTACAAATTGTGCGCATGTTTTATGTGTTGGCGAAAAACTTTGGCTATGAAATTCATAAACTTGGCCAAAACAGGCTGCCTGGCGGCAGCTTGCCAGGATCTGCTCCCTATCCCTCTAACTCTCCTGTCGTATGGCGTGGGGACAGTTAAAAGTTTTTCACAAATCATGCATATGATGTTGGGCACTTTTTGCAGTTGGGCACAGCTGCTAAAGCAGCGCCCCAAGCGGCCCAATACGGCAACTAATTAAAGGAGACAGAGACAGAGACAAAGACGAGAGCAGGGCTCGCCACGAAAAAGTTCTCTCGTCAAGGTTCTTGCGAAGTGTGTCAAGTGTGCCAAAAAGAGAATGTGGTAAACAAAACAAATGGAGTGTGCAATCTGTCGTAAACAGTCATAAATTCTGTTTAGTCTCGGCTAGGGCGGCAACTATCGCACCCATCGGCACCTAAACTCACCCGAAAATCTTAAGCACCGTTACACAACAGTGCTGTCAACTTTTTGGAGGGCCAATATGGCAATTCCGAAAGGAAAACCTAAAAAAAAACAGTTTTACTGGTAAAAAAAAATAGTTGGCACTCTTTTGCTTCATGCATCTAAGATATTATCTATTTCAACAGAACTTTCGTTGACTTCAGTGATAGTGTTGTGAAACGCAAAAAGAAACATATTGCTCAGGCGTGGCAAGCCTGATAGCTTTTAAAAAGCTGTTAAATAATTAACATCATTTTTTGGTCAATTAAAAGTCTTTAATAAAAACATATTTAGCTTTTTTGTGTTTTTTTAATATATTTGGAAATATTTCCATTGCTTTAAAAGTGTATTGACAGTGCTGTAAAACGCTAAGTAATTAGTGAAGCGTTTAAACACACTGACGAAACATCATTCCATGTTAAAAAGGAAAAAGTACGCATTAAATGAGAGCAATTATTTTGTTGTGAATGTTGATCAAGCCTAAAATTCCCAAAAAACACACACTATAACCTTAGCCAGATTTGACGGGAAATTAGAGGTTTTGGCAACACTGGTTAGCATCTTTATCGCAATCATTCAAAGCGCCACTTGTGAATTCTTATGCAACGGCTGAGAGTTTTCGACGGCGGTTTTGTTGGCTGAACTGAAGCATGAACAACCAATGACACATTTTAATATAATATAAACGATGTTTTATGACAATCAATTTGTTACAATTCAATAGACACAACCAACATGTGTGTGCGTGTGTGCCTGAGTGTGTGTGCGCGCATGTGCTCTCATTTATGTGATTATTTGATTTGTGTGTGTTTGACGTTGACATTCAGCGACTATATGGAATTCGAGACCGACCCGGACCACGACCCGTCTCCGTTTCCGACTCTCTGGTCACATAACGAATTTTATGAACTAGAAAGCATCATTAATTTAATACGCATACGCACAGGGATACGCATAGTCAACGTTAGTTATGGCCATTGTAATGTAAATACGCGACATGCAATCATAAATAAACATTCGACACAAAAACACAATAAATGTCAGAAAGTTTCGCCATTATCCATTCGCCAGTTAATGCCAGCTCGTCCTGCGTGCTGTGTCCTGCGACCTCGACGACAGCGTCTTGCAAGCCATACAGCGCTTTATTATTTTAATGATTTCTCAGCGCCGTTGTGTCCATATCAACATCAGCCCCGGAACTCGACAGTTCTGGCCACCATTCGGTTACATTGGCATTGTGCTTACATTTATAATTCAATTCGCCCGCTCGCTACCAGCGACAGCGACAGCTCCAGTTCTTGTTCCTCTTCCAGCTGCAGTCTGATTCTTTCGGTTTACCCTTGCCGAAAGTATTATAATTTTCTCCCAAAATGTGTAACACATTGATTCCATAGTTGCAATAGAACTATTAGCTTTTGATTTGTAAGATATTCAAATCCAGCTCGCCCATTTCAAGCTCCTGTCCGCGCCTAGGGTTCAACTCGTGCACCCAGCCTTTTGGTTCAAGTGTGACTTAGTTGGTTCAAACCCAACTCTGCAATTACAAGCTTTTCGACTCTCCTAATTTATGAGCCTTAATGTAAGCCCAATATTAAAGTTCGGGAGTTCGTGCCTCGCCTTGAGGTTCCCTTATTGCACCCAGCTTCTGGTTCAAGCGTGAGTTGGTGGTCAAAACGGAAAGTCGCTGGCTCAAAACCAGTCGCAATTTTCAATTTGTATATTAATTAATGTCGTTTGTAAAGTTAAAGCCGGAATTATAAGCTTGCAGTCTTGCATAAAACATAGATAGATATAGACATATAAACATATCCCACGTCAACTTTAAGTCCCTCTGCAAGGGTATCTCATATTCGGCAGTCCAGGGCAAAATCGTGGTTTCTTGTTCCTTTCACTCGCCGCTTATTATTTTACATGTCGTTCGCTGGCTCACTATAATTTATTAGCAATTTGCATAATTTTCTTTTATTAAGCAGTTGCCGTTGCCTTTTCATTGTGCCAACTTTTTGATTTAAGCGGGCAGCTCCCTCCCTTGTCATCGCCCTCGTCATCAACTCTTTGGGCAATGTTATGCAAATGTCGCTCGTAATACCCATAGGGTCTGGTAGTTTACGGCATTACACAGCCCCCCTCCCTGCCCCATCACTCGACTTAAGACATTTGTAGCTTATTATTGTCGGCTGTCAAAATTATGAATAAATATGTTATGCATGTAAACATATTTGTGAGGATCTTGAATCAAGGTCCACTTTGAGGAGGCAGCACAATTGCATTAGCCCGAACTGAATTTAACTTCTAGCCATTTTCAAGCTAGATTTAACAGGACTTTAATTGAATCGCAAACTAAATTTTAATACGCAAAAAGGATGTGTTTGACTTAACTTTGCGTAGCATAAACAATTAAAATTTAATTTAAAAACTTTGGCTCAAAAAATAGCTAAAATACACACAGAAGGTAAAAGCAGACGGGCTACAGATAGCTCATTAAGAGACCACATGCTTGATGGGGCGTGGCTGGAGGAAGGCGGGGTGGAGTGGGCGAGGGGCATGACCGCATCATTACGCAATCTTTATAGCTAGTTTGGGGCAGAAAGAGATGCAGCAGCTGCTTTGTAGTCGCATGTTTAAGCGTAACTAAATGGAAACTATTTAAAATACAATTTACTGCAAATCAATCGGGCGGCTGCTTGTAATTAGATAGCAGACAGAATGAGAGGGAGAAAGAGAGAGAGGAAGAGAGATTGAGAGAGAGAGGGAGAAGGAGAGAGAGATGTATGCACATGCCACGCTTAAGTGATTTTGTTAGCCAACCCAAAACTGCGGCTAGGACTCTTCCTCAGACTCCGACTCAGCCTCAGACTCAGACTCCGACTCAGACTCAGACTCAGACTCAGACTCAGACTCAAACTCTGTCTAAGACTTAGACTCAGTCTCTGTCTTAGACTGAGCCTCAGCCTCTGTTATAGACTCCAAATCAGTCTCAGTCTGCGGCAGATCTGTTTATTTGTTTTTGTCTGTTGGTCTCCACTGTTTGACTTGAAGGTATTAGAAACTAATTTGTCGAGCACAAAGTGCGGGGGGGTAGGGAAGCAAAGCTAACAGGATACAAACAGCAATTGTTTGGCTGTCTATCTAACTCAGAAGCTTTAGCTGGGCACCAGACACACATCAGGCTGTGGGGCTTTGGCCCGTTGTCACACACACACAGATACACAAGTAAAAAATCCAAAGGCCAAAAGCAAATCCTTGGCAAGAACAAAGCACAGACAAGGACTAAATCATATGCTTCTCTGTCCCAAAAAAAGGACTCATCTCGTTTTTAAGTCGCTTGCGGCTTAAAATTTCTTAAATGTTGCATTGTCTTTGCCACTGTGGTGGCAGGGAGTGCGAGACGGGGAGGGGGGGGGGGCCCGAGGGGGGATAGCTATAACAACGGACAGCACATGCCAAGTTTTTATGGATTAACTAAACAAGCTCATGAGTAAATATTTTCAAGCATATTTTGGCAAACTTTACAATAAAGTTGACCCCCTCTCTCTCTCGCTCTCTTTGCCAACATTTGGGTTTCAGGCCAGAACAATTTGGCGTTGAAAATTTTGAGCTACGCACTGCAAAATTTGCCACACACAAACAGAAACACGCACACACACACACACACACACACACAGATAGTCTGCAAGAAATTCACACAAATATTTGCACGAATTTGTTGTCAAAATAAGCAAAAATATGCGCACGTAGCGCAATGTTTGGGTACATTTAAGGTCGAAAAATACTCGAACTAGCTGAAAATTTATCACACAAAATACTTTGTCAAGAGTATTATTAATTTTGGATCAAATGTGACACGGACAGAAGACATCTTTGACCGGACAAAAATACATTTTACTATAAAGCGAACTTGAAGGCAAAATAGTTGCCCACGCAACAAATGACCCAAATTGAAAAATATATTGCTTTCAAAATAGTTTAAGACATGGTTAAAACTATAATAATTATAGGGAGAAAGAGAGAAAGAGGCCCTTTTCAATTTATCGTTTTCTTTTTGGTTTGCAGCTCCGATCCCAACATTTGCCTAGGCAAAATCTATTCAGCATCCGATTACATTGTCATACAGCACATTGAGAAGTTGTTACATGTTTAGAAGAGCATTTAGTTATGGGTAGCCCGAACATAAATATTTGTTAACAAGTAAGAGGTTCTAGTCGGGAGCTCCCGACTAGGGGATACCCTGAACCCTCTTCTTCCAACATCAAATGCATATATATTTTCTATTTTAAAAGCTATATGTCAAGTTTGGTGACTCTAGCTCTCATTGTTTACCAAAATTGCCCAAAAACAGGATATCGATAAAGATTTTGATCGATTGCTTGGAAACGGAGAACGTTATCGATTATCGGAAACAAACTCGATCTGCGCAGGCCCTAGGAGCACCTACATCTAAAATTTCACACATACGGACGGTCGGACGGTCGGACGGACAGACAGATCGACTCGGCTATTGGTGCTGATCAAGAATATATATACTTTATGGGGTCAGAAATGCTTCCTTCTGCCTGTTACATACATTTGGATTTTGCACAAATACAATATACCCTTATACCCATTTTTAATGGGTTCAGGGTATAATAACAATTTCTTGGCCAGTCTCTTGATAGAGACGCACAGTGGCTGTCGTATGGCTGCGATCTATGGTAATTCCTCGACGCATTTGATAATTTTGAAAACAAGGCAAAGAGCGGCCAGTTGAATAAATTGCTGGACGAGGAGCTGCTCGAGTTATTTGCAGTGCATTTGCATTGGTGATTATTGACATTGAAAGCAAATATAAATACAGTCGGCAGTTTCCAGCTTATAGGCCAGAAATTCTCCTTTTTATTGGAATGTGCATTGTTTTATTTTTTTTATATGTTTTATGCATAATGAAAAACTGCATTGCAGTTGGAAAATTTGTATTATTAATGCCATTGTGAGGCGGGCGCACTTTTCATTATGGGCATTAAATTGTTTGCTGGAAAATACCTTTTGTTAATTTAAATTAAATTAAATTTTTTTTCCATATCGCACTTTTCCAAAAGCTAATTTATGATTGCTCAATGCGGCATGTAATTCCATACAAAAGCCCATAATGATGGACCATTTGTGTGTGTGTGTGTGTGAATGACTGTTTATCAAATAATTTCATATCGCTTTATTTTTAATGCGCTGTACAGAATGCGAGAAAGAGTATATAGTCGTAGGATGTTGTAGCCAGAAACTTGAAATGTGAAATTAAAATATACTCCAGACAGAGTTTTTTACTAACTTTTATCGATATTACCTTCTTTTGTATATAATATCGATAAGTATCATTGCTGAGACACGGTTTTTAAGGCATATCTCGTAGATATCTCTTTCCAAAATTGAAATAATCGTCAATTTTTAATTGCAAAAAGATGGTGCTTAAAAGGGTGAAGTTAATCAACACTGAATTCCAATACACAGTGTTGGTAAACACAGGAAGAAGGTCTTTATGAAGAATGAAGATGGCATCAGAGTAACTGTCAGTCGGGCACGGCCGACTAGAGCTCTCTTCCTGGTTTTATATAATTTCAGGTATTATTAACCAACCATTATACAAATTTGTTATTTATGTTAATCAACTCAAATTAGAGATAAACTGTTTGAGTTTATGGCTTACACTAAAGAGTGCACGCATGTGTGTACATATAAATGCCGTCAGGCTTCAACCGGCATAAGGGAACATATCAAAGCAACTAGCGAAAGACAGAGCTCCTTATGCCCGATGCAAGCCAATTAGCGGCAGGGAATTAGGTGCTCATTAGGCGTTCGCCAAGTACGCAAAGTTCAGCCCGGATCGGGCTGTGCTGGAAGTGGGCGTGGGCAACGCATATCTACGCATAATAAAATCCACACAAATTAGCCCAGCGCTGCGTCGGCGACAAACTTGGCCAACTGGCGGAACGTCGTAAACAAAATGCTAAATGCGCTCGACATGCACAAATGTCGCTGCGAGCAGTCGCCGTATTATTCGAAGGCTACCCTTGGCCGGATCCGGGCAGACTTTGACTTTGGTCGCACGACGATTAATCGTCGTTGCAAATTGTTGGCACGTTTTCAATTGACAGTAGTGTGCGCCACGACAATGGCCCCGGCTCGGTCGAGCCAACCCCTAATTTGCACAACAGAATCCCTTGGCCCGCGCCCAGCTCAACCCAGCCCAGCCCAACCCGATCCCACCCCACTTCAGTTTGCTGCTGTTGCGTGTAAATCACACGGCATTTGCTGCTGACTCCTGTTGCATCTTTTACGTGCGCTCCTGGCTTCTGTTGCCTCGTTGATCCTGCGGCCAGGATGCGCAGCCAGCAGCCGGCAGGCTGCTCAGCCCTGGCGGCTCACGTGTGACAGCCTGTTTTAAAAATGCCGCCCCTGTCGTTTATTTGGGTGTAATTTTTCAAGTCGCGACGTCTTTTACAGTTGGCCATTAATCACGTGGGCAAAATGCGACTCAACATGCAGAACACAAATACAAAATAAAGTGCAAAAGAATGCTAAAGTTTTGCCATCAACATTGTCCGTCTGCTTCTTTAATTATACTCTATTCAAGTGCTGATCACACCGAAAAACAGGCGAATTCGACACGCGAGTGTGTAGAGTATATAACTTATGTTGATTAAGTTCTTCAATTATTTTGACTGTTAGAGTTGTCATAATGTCGAGTTATCGATAAGAATCGATAACAGAATAATCTCTATCGACACGTGCCTCGGTCAATAGAGTTGCCGTACTTTGCAATGAATGAGGTCTTAATCAGATCTGTAGTTGAATCTGTTTGGTTTCTTGTCGAGGTCAATATTTAAGTTGTTTTCAACAAATTTATTGAATAAATCGACTAATAGACCTTCATTAATTTTTCTTCTCTCTAAGAACATTTCGTATGCTTCTGCTAACAAAAGAGTTTAGATAAGTGGTCGACGTATTGAACCAAATATTCGAAGAAATCGATTAAATGAGTTTCTTATAAGTTCTTTGTTTTGAATTTGAAACCAACTTATATTAATTTTTCTTCTGTTTAAGAGTAATTTGTAAGCCTTTGTTAATGTGAATTTACACTAATTTTTCTTCCTTCTAAGAGCATTTCGTATGCCTCTGGTTTTAATACGATACGCAAAACATTTAAAAAAATAGATTTTCAAAAAAGTTGTTCGTTTTCGATTTGTTAACCGACTTATTTTCTTCTGGCTGAGAGGCAGGCTTTTGAAGAGCATTCGAAAAGCGACTTTCCCGTTTCTCTTAAAACTAATCTTAAAGCTCTCCGGGAATTGGGCTGGTTGTCTGGCAGCATGACACAGCGCCATCGCATTATGCCTGCCAATAAGCCGCTGCTCGTTGACTTTGTTAATAATGATGTTGATGTTGCCGTTGTAATCGTTGTTACACCCACCTTCCGTACCGGCCCATAAACTGTCTGTTTTTAGCATTGAGGTCACGTGACTGGCGTGCCACACTCCGACCCCGAAGGCGGGCGCATTACAGCCCTTTGTTTAGCCGAATGACAAACTAAACTAAATGCAATTTGATGCGTGTCATGCACATCCGAGGCTCTTTGCTGAAAATGCGTGGTAATCATTATTTGTGACAATTGATGAGCTGAATCAATTTTTTTTTTGCTCCTTGTTCTGGCTCCCTTTGGCTGTCAAATGGAATTGCAACAATTTTCTAAGGCAGCCCAACGGCTGACAGTTAATAAATATTTGTCACGCATGGCTTTGGACGCACTGCAGCGGCACGCCGTATTCCCCGTTCCCCGTTTTCCGTAGCCATCGTCGTCCGTAACACCTGCAAAGTCCGGCTGCGAGCGGCAAATTGCAGTCCGGGAGCTTAGGCACGTGACAGCAGGTCGAGTTTAGCTCAACTGTGCGGTGGGCTGTGCCATTCCCACGGCTTGTCACCGGACTAAGCACAACACTCACATACACTTACACTCACACGCACACACACTGGCAGAGATATATGCCATTGTGCACTCACCACACACACATAGCCCCAAACCACAGTCACAGAATTGGTCAAAGTTGAATGCCTTGTAAATGGTAAATAGGATACCGCAACACACCGACAGCATTTGACCATTAATCAAATTTCCAATTAATTTGCCACAATTAATTGCAGCGATAATTGAGCCCTATAGGTGGGCGGGTTGAGTTGAAAATAAAAATCTCTTTAATTCAACTTATACACAAATATTTAAGTTTTACTGCGATCTTCCATTTTAAATAGTTCTGTTAACCTTATCAGATATAAACCGATTTTCTGAATGATTGATGGCATTGTGGTCAGAGGTTTTAGTTTACATTGATTCTGCATCCGAAATAAATTAGTTTTGTGAATTTAAATTGTTTGTATTATTCTTTGCAACAAATATCATATTCTGCCCCTTTTTCACTTTAGAAGGCTTTAAAGTATTAAATCGATTGTGGGCGAGAAAATATGATAAAACAATTAAGAGGTTCTAGTCGATTGCTCCCGACGACATGCACAACGCGCTCGTTTGAAGTATTAAAGATACATTTAAAAAAAAAAAACATTTCCCTTTGCAGGGTTCGAACTCGCAACAGACCGCATTACTTGCTGACGACACTAATCAACAGCCACACCGGCAAAAAAAAAAAAAAAAATAGTTTTTCCGGTAGGGCTCCAACATCTGAGATAGGCAATTTTCGGGAAAAAATTATGGCAACGAGCAAGTAATGGGGATGGGAAATTTTAAACTAAGTGCCAAATCTACCTAGAAGTGGGAAATTCGACTTATTTAAGGGCACCAAACTATGGATAGAAAGTCTTTCTTTATGATAATCGGATGAGATTTGACCGAGTTATGGGGGTTGTAAATTTTGACCCATGTCTATATACGAAACTTGGGGTAAGATTTGGACATGAATTTCGACTAAAAATCGGTGTTCAGATTTTAATGCCAGATTCATCTAGAGGTAAAACCATGAAGAAAAATACAAATATCGTGAAAATCGGATGAGATTTGACCGAGTTGTGGGGGTTGTAAATTTTGACCCATGTCTATATACGAAACTTGGGGTAAGATTTGGACATGAATTTCGACTAAAAAATCGGTGTTCAGATTTTAATGCCAGAATTTTCTATAAGGAAAACCATGAAGAAAAATACAAATATTGTGAAAATCGGATGATATTTGACCGAGTTATGGGGATTGTAAGATTTGACCCATGCCTATATACGAATCTTGGGGTAAGATTTGGACATGAATTTCGACTAAAAAATCGGTGTTCAGATTTTAATGCCAGAGTTTTCTATAAGGAAAACCATGAAGAAAAATACAAATATCGTGAAAATCGGATGAGAATTGACCGAGTTATGGGGGTTGTAAATTTTGACCCATGTCTATATACGAAACTTGGGGTAAGTTTTGGACATGAATTTCGACTAAAAAATCGGTGTTCAGATTTTAATGCCCGAATTTTCTATAAGGAAAACCATGAAGAAAAATACAAATCTCGTGAAAATCGGATGAGATTTGACCGAGTTATGGGGGTTGTAAATTTTGACCCATGTCTATATACGAAACTTGGGGTAAGATTTGGACATGAATTTCGACTAAAAAATCGGTGTTCAGATTTTAATGCCAGATTCATCTAGAGGTAAAACCATGAAGAAAAATACAAATCTCGTGAAAATCGGATGAGATTTGGCCGAGTTATGGGGGTTGTAAATTTTGACCCATGTCTATATACGAAACTTGGGGTAAGATTTGGACATGAATTTCGACTAAAAAATCGGTGTTCAGATTTTAATGCCAGATTCATCTAGAGGTAAAACCATGAAGAAAAATACAAATCTCGTGAAAATCGGATGAGATTTGACCGAGTTATGGGGGTTGTAAATTTTGACCCATGTCTATATACGAAACTTGGGGTAAGATTTGGACATGAATTTCGACTAAAAAATCGGTGTTCAGATTTTAATGCCAGATTCATCTAGAGGTAAAACCATGAAGAAAAATACAAATCTCGTGAAAATCGGATGAGATTTGACCGAGTTGTGGGGGTTGTAAATTTTGACCCATGTCTATATACGAAACTTGGGGTAAGTTTTGGACATGAATTTCGACTAAAAAATCGGTGTTCAGATTTTAATGCCCGAATTTTCTATAAGGAAAACCATGAAGAAAAATACAAATCTCGTGAAAATCGGATGAGATTTGACCGAGTTATGGGGGTTGTAAATTTTGACCCATGTCTATATACGAAACTTGGGGTAAGACTTGGACATGAATTTCGACTAAAAAATCGGTGTTCAGATTTTAATGCCAGATTCATCTAGAGGTAAAACCATGAAGAAAAATACAAATCTCGTGAAAATCGGATGAGATTTGACCGAGTTATGGGGGTTGTAAATTTTGACCCATGTCTATATACGAAACTTGGGGTAAGATTTGGACATGAATTTCGACTAAAAAATCGGTGTTCAGATTTTAATGCCAGATTCATCTAGAGGCAAAACCATGAAGAAAAATACAAATATCGTGAAAATCGGATGAGATTTGACCGAGTTGTGGGGGTTGTAAATTTTGACCCATGTCTATATACGAAACTTGGGGTAAGATTTGGACATGAATTTCGACTAAAAAATCGGTGTTCAGATTTTAATGCCAGAATTTTCTATAAGGAAAACCATTAAGAAAAATACAAATATCGTGAAAATCGGATGAGATTTGACCGAGTTGTGGGGGTTGTAAATTTTGACCCATGTCTATATACGAAACTTGGGGTAAGATTTGGACATGAATTTCGACTAAAAAATCGGTGTTCAGATTTTAATGCCAGAGTTTTCTATAAGGAAAACCATGAAGAAAAATACAAATATCGTGAAAATCGGATGAGAATTGACCGAGTTATGGGGGTTGTAAATTTTGACCCATGTCTATATACGAAACTTGGGGTAAGTTTTGGACATGAATTTCGACTAAAAAATCGGTGTTCAGATTTTAATGCCCGAATTTTCTATAAGGAAAACCATGAAGAAAAATACAAATATCGTGAAAATCGGATGAGAATTGACCGAGTTATGGGGGTTGTAAATTTTGACCCATGTCTATATACGAAACTTGGGGTAAGATTTGGACATGAATTTCGACTAAAAAATCGGTGTTCAGATTTTAATGCCAGATTCATCTAGAGGTAAAACCATGAAGAAAAATACAAATCTCGTGAAAATCGGATGAGATTTGACCGAGTTATGGGGGTTGTAAATTTTGACCCATGTCTATATACGAAACTTGGGGTAAGATTTGGACATGAATTTCGACTAAAAAATCGGTGTTCAGATTTTAATGCCAGAATTTTCTATAAGGAAAACCATTAAGAAAAAAACAAATCTCGTGAAAATCAGATGAGATTTGACCGAGTTATGGGGGTTGTAAATTTTGACCCATGTCTATATACGAATCTTGGGGTAAGATTTGGACATGAATTTCGACTAAAAAATCGGTGTTCAGATTTTAATGCCAGAATTTTCTATAAGGAAAACCATTAAGAAAAATACAAATCTCGTGAATATCGGATGAGATTTGACCGAGTTGTGGGGGTTGTAAATTTTGACCCATGTCTATATACGAAACTTGGGGTAAGATTTGGACATGAATTTCGACTAAAAAATCGGTGTTCAGATTTTAATGCCAGATTCATCTAGAGGCAAAACCATGAAGAAAAATACAAATATCGTGAAAATCGGATGAGATTTGACCGAGTTGTGGGGGTTGTAAATTTTGACCCATGTCTATATACGAAACTTGGGGTAAGATTTGGACATGAATTTCGACTAAAAAATCGGTGTTCAGATTTTAATGCCAGAATTTTCTATAAGGAAAACCATTAAGAAAAAAACAAATCTCGTGAAAATCAGATGAGATTTGACCGAGTTATGGGGGTTGTAAATTTTGACCCATGTCTATATACGAATCTTGGGGTAAGATTTGGACATGAATTTCGACTAAAAAATCGGTGTTCAGATTTTAATGCCAGATTCATCTAGAGGTAAAACCATGAAGAAAAATACAAATCTCGTGAAAATCGGATGAGATTTGACCGAGTTATGGGGGTTGTAAGTTATGACCCATGTCTATATACGAATCCTAGGGGTAAGATTTGGACATGAATTTCGACTAAAAAATCGGTGTTCAGATTTTAATGCCAGAATTTTCTATAAGGAAAACCATTAAGAAAAATACAAATCTCGTGAATATCGGATGAGATTTGACCGAGTTATGGGGTTGTAAATTTTGACCCATGTCTATATACGAAACTTGGGGTAAGATTTAGACATGAATTTCGACTAAAAAATCGGTGTTCAGATTTTAATGCCAGATTATTCTAGAAGGAAAACCATTAAGAAAAATACAAATCTCGTGAAAATCTGATGAGATTTGACCGAGTTATGGGGGTTGTAAATTTTGACCCATGTCTATATACGAATCTTGGGGTAAGATTTGGACATGAATTTCGACTAAAAAATCGGTGTTCAGATTTTAATGCCAGATTCATCTAGAGGTAAAACCATGAAGAAAAATACAAATCTCGTGAAAATCGAATGAGATTTGACCGAGTTATGGGGGTTGTAAGTTATGACCCATGTCTATATACGAATCCTAGGGGTAAGATTTGGACATGAATTTCGACTAAAAAATCGGTGTTCAGATTTTAATGCCAGAATTTTCTATAAGGAAAACCATTAAGAAAAATACAAATCTCGTGAATATCGGATGAGATTTGACCGAGTTATGGGGTTGTAAATTTTGACCCATGTCTATATACGAAACTTGGGGTAAGATTTAGACATGAATTTCGACTAAAAAATCGGTGTTCAGATTTTAATGCCAGATTATTCTAGAAGGAAAACCATTAAGAAAAATACAAATCTCGTGAAAATCTGATGAGATTTGACCGAGTTATGGGGGTTGTAAATTTTGACCCATTTCTATTTAGGATATTTGAGGGCTTATAAAATGTTAGAAGATTGTTTCAGTTCAGTTTTTTATAGTTAACAGAATGCTTCAGCTAAACATTTTTTCCAATTCCATTTTAATTTTTTCCCAAGACTTAAACGACTTTGATGGCTGATTGCATTTTTAATAAGCATTCATTCTCCATTTGAACTTGTTTAACTACTTATGTGTAGTCAATATTTTGGCTCACCACTTTCCGCTAGTTTTGGCGGATTCTCCGTCAAGTTGCGCAACACTGTCGGTAATTGCACACGCTGCAAGGGATGGCTTGCGTTTGGCTTATTATTATTATTATATTTATTATTGAGAACATATAATCAGGTTGAATGACGAGGGCGAGTACGTTGCGCGCCAGTGTGTTGGGATAATAAATACACAGAGAGCCAGGCAGGAGGAGGGGCTGAAGGGGGGGGGGGGGGGCAAAGAGCAGCTGTTGGTCCCGGCTTAAAATGGTTGGCATCGGTAACAGGAGCGCAGTGGCAGGACGTGTACGTGTATCCTTCATAGAGTCGGAGTTCTCGTATATGTTGTGCTTTATTAAAAAATGTGCGCTATTCAAGAAATGCTGCCCAGGTTACCTGCAGCTGGAGCAGTTGCCTGGTTGCAGTCTACACAAGTATCAAATATTATTGAAAGGAACGGGGTTTGATGGAGTGTCAGCTCCAGCTCCAGCTCCAGCTCCGTGGCTGACACCGTCGCCATCAAAGCGCTTCTCGGCAGCTGCTGTTAGTCTAACTCCGATAACCACATTTGCAAGCCAGCCAGCCGTAGTCGGAGCTGGAGGTGGAGCTGGAGCTGGAGTTTGGGTGTTCGGTTGGGTTGCGCTGGCAACGAACGTTGTTTGTCCGGGCTGTTGCCATTGCCTTCGATTCAAGTTTGTTTATAAACATTTCACGTATATCAGAGAGCGAGCCGGCCACACAAATGTCCGTGCTGTAAACTTTTATTATTAGAGTTTTATTTTTTTATATTTCAACGTGTATTTTGTCTGGCGAACAATGTCAGAAAAAACAGTATAGGACCCCGCCCCAGCAATAAAAGCAACAAGAGCAACATTTTTTGGTTTATTTCTTTGTTTCCCATTAAACTACAACAAAACAAAAAAACGTTGCAAACGTGCCGCCCCCGACATGACCTCCAAGAAGATCGCGCCCGAACGGCGCCCCTTCTGCGATCCCCGCCTGGCCGATGCCAAGTTTCGCAGGCATCGAATGTTGCACCTGAAAGACCCTGCCGTCGAGATTGTGAAGAAAGGCGGCAAACGGCCAATCAACGATTGCCCCTTTTACAATATGCAATACGGATTCGATGAGCTGCCCCTCGATCCGATCAAGGACTTTCTACAGGAGAAAATCTGTAAGTATTTTGTTGCAGACAGCAAAAAGGGGACAGGCAATTCGGTTCTCCGAATATCGGATTACACATGCAGAAAATGATATATGTGTAAATTGTCCGACAGTTGAGCTCATGAGGAGAATATCTGGAAATCATAAGAGTTTTTCATATAAAAAGTCTATGCTCGGAGCTGGTCGACTTGGGATAGATAACTGTCATGTCTTCTCTTCCATTGATATTGATCCGTCTCTTTGTTGCGACTTGCTTTAAATTCAAATTAATTTTAAATCAACTCTTTTTTATTAGCCCACTTGCAAAACGATACGATTGTTGGCCGCTGCAATCGGGAGTTTGACTTTCACAAGTACGATCTGGTAAATGTGAAGGCACAGTACAGGGAATGCGACGATGACAGTCTGCAGGAGCTGGAACTGGAGGACATTGTGATGCCCGAACAGTTTGAAATGCTGCGCGATGCCAAACATCATGAGTACAATTTTGATTCAACGGGTGAGTAAGGGCCAAAACAATACAACAAATAACAAATTGCCTAACAACATTTAATAAAATTCAATAAGCAGCTGTAATAACAGCATGCGAAAAGTTTACCACAGAAACATAACACTTAATACTTTATTAAATGTGAAAAACATGCACACAGCACAGACCACACCCACGACCACGCCCACGCCCATGCCCATTCCTAATTTTGGCTGCCTCCGCGGCAGCTCGTTGGAAAATTGCTCACCTGCATACATAAAAATTTCAAACATTATCCTTTAAACATAAAATTTTATAACCAAAAAAACCAAAAAACAAATGCGTATGACATTTATTTGAATATCCTTTGGGAATGTCCTCCCAAATGCGAGAACTGCCGCACGGCAACCATGGACCTTGTAACATGTTTATCATAGTATTTTATTTAACATTTACATGGAATATATTTTGCATCTACTCTCAACTGAGTGAAGTACGCTCTTTCAATCAATTAGTTGACATGTTGAAAACTGTGTAACTAAAATTAATTTTAATTAACTTTCTCAAATTTTAAATTAGATTGTTAGCCAAATATTTGCTGTGCCTTTGACAGTATTTTCTGTCAATGCTTTACTGGAAGTGTGTACATAAGTCGCATATGATTAATTTTATACCCAAAACCCATTGAAAAGGGCCTAATATGGGTATAATGGTTTCTTATATACCTATGCAACAGGCAGAGGGAAATATCTTCGAGCCAATAAAAGAGATATAGATATAGATCAGGATGATGATCTAACTGTGAACGTCTTTACATATAACTGTCCATCTGGCCGTCCGTCTGACTCTCCGCCTGGCTGTCCATTTGATTGAACTATTTGCTCTCGGAACTTTCAAAATCTACTTAAAATCCGAAATATTGCTTTCGTTTCTACAAACTTTGGAATGCCAAAGATCTAAAAAGAGATCGGACTCTAATTACCGAAGTTATTCAAGAGTATATATCCCATTCTGTGGAGCTTAGAATCCTATTGCTTAGGCGATATGTTAGGGAGAATGTTAGAAAGTCTTCACAGGCAGCTCGGCGCTGGGTTTATGGTATCTTCTAGTCGGGTATTCCCCACTGAAACACTCCTACTTGTATTTTTTTTTTTTTGATAATTTTAACTTGTTCGGCAAAAGGGTGACTTTGTCGTTGCTCTGTGATAAAAATGTTTCATTTTACGTATAGTTTTTTAATATTTAATATCAGCATGGATAGATGTAAATGCAAACAGAGCGCTCGGTGAGGGAGGGGGAGTGGGGGTGGTGGTGGGGGGCAGTTGGCCGGGTCGGTATGCGACTCAAACATGCAGCTGTATAATATGAGGTATAAAAGCATGTTGTCGATAAACATTAGCATAAAAATGTGACAAACATCATGATAGCAAATGGAATAGCTCCGGGGGGCATTGAAGAGCTGGGGGAGGTCATGAGCAGCGGGGAGAGGGGTAGGTAGGGACGAGGTCCATTGGCAAAATTACAGATGGACAAACAGTATTCGCCGGCAGCAGGAATGAAAATTAATTTGAGTTTAATCATTTTAAAAGCGAACTTTGGCTGCGCCATGTGACTTTTATTTAAAACAATTTTCATTTGTGTTGCCTTTGAGCGAGCGCAACAAAAAAATGCGATAAAAAAGAATAACAAGAAAATCAAATATATGAAATACACACACACACACAGAGAGACATGTTGATTGCACACATATCAAGTTATGTGCAAATATTAAATGCCATTTTCATTTTCATTTTTCCGCATTTGTTGAACTGTTTTTGCTTGCAGCTTGTAATCAATTTCCCTGGATTGACAAATGGATGGCCGGCGGTAATAAATAAATCCTTATATTTACATAGCGACAGTATTATTAAAAATTTGACACACACACGCACAGGGGTACCCAGCGAGCAGGAAATTTTTGAAATGACCAACAAGCTGCTGGACATTTACTGCCAGAGACGCGTCCGGATCTTCTACTTTGACTGCGGCACACGCTCCTCGCTCTGGTCCAACCAACTGCGCAAGCAGTACGGCACGCCCTCGGAGCTGATCGGTGCCTATAATACGCCAACGGCGCGGCATTTGCGGGTGACGACGCTGCAAAAAAAGACCAAGAAAGCCCCATTCAAGGCGGGCGATCATTATGCCCTGCGAACGCCACAAGGTGGGGGGAGGGGGGGTCTCAATTCTCCGAAATTAGTTCAATTTTAATACCCTTTGCCAAATTGCACAGAATGCCGCAATGAGCTGATGCGCGTGGGCAAGCTGATTGACAAGATGATTGATCCAGTTTTGAAGGAGGCGCAGTTCAATACAGAGCACGGCCTGCTTAAATATACAAAGGAAGACGTATGCGCTCAAGAGGACAGAGAGTACCGCCAAAAGGTAAAAATCACCTTTAAAGGGTATTTTAATTTATGAGGACATATCTCTGAGCCTATTTAATATAAATGTTCT